>NC_051156.1:126213155-126242605 GCF_013339745.2 Dermacentor silvarum
ATCAGCAGCAATGCTGCAGCAGCTGCTGACTTTACATACTTGGATGATGGCATTGTGAGTATAAGGACATGACCTAGCCTATAAACCATTACCACAACTCCAGCTAACTTGGGAACAAAGGCAAGTTCGCTCAAATGATGTTCCTATGGTTGATGCCTCGCCCGCAGCATTGGAGCTCCTCTGAAGTCTGCCAGGTTGCGGCTGTAAGGTTAAGGCTGGGTCCTGAGGCCACAGACTACCAAAGCAGCCTCTGGGTTGCTGGAAGGACCACCAGAGAGATCACTGTCCTTGTGGCTACAGCTCGTTATGAAGATATAGAAAACGAGATGAAACAGGGATGTACTACCAACAGTTCTGACGGCACTCATGGCAAGAAGCCGGACTTCGCTCGGCTCCGAAGGAGTAGGGCTGGTGTAGGGCATGGCAGTATGCAACCGGATGGCAATGTCGGTAAACTAAAAAGAGCCACTGACTGCAACTTCCTTCTTCTTCATCTTCCTCTTCATCAGGCAGAGAAGCGCCACCAACCTCCCCTGTGCTATCTCTTTTATGTAGTGTTGCTCCTTCATGCCGGAGGGACCCACCTTCCAGTAATGCTGGGGTGCCACCAGGGGGGTAAATGTAAAGAGATGGATAATGATGAATGCCAGGGGATTCCCCAGCTACCACCCACTGGGATGAGTGGTGTGCCTGGCCGTACGTCGCTGGGGTACGACAAGAAATGTGCACTCGCCACCCTCCGCCGGGAGGGAAGAGTCCTTGAGGGCAGTTGGCATACGCCCCGGCCAGCGTCACTTGCCTCACCAGAACCCCAGTCCCGCTTCATGGGGGAAGGTGTTTCCGTGGCACTAGAGGAGGAGGCCAGTCAGTCCCTTGTCATGACCATAGAAGGCCAATTGCAACCCGAACACTTACCACCACAAAACGAAAACAATGTTAAGCCTCGGGTCCAGTTAGGGTCCCGGTAAATGCTGGCGAGTTGCCTGACGAAGTTGCCGCTGCATGCACGGGCATTGCAGATATCTCCAACAAGATGCCTACTTGGGTCAGTGTTTCTCCTGGGGGATCTGACGTAAGCCAGGGCTTGACATTATTAAGCAGGTTCAGATTCTTTGCAGTTCCAGTGGCCAGTGCCTACCAGCCTTGGACAGAAGCACAAATGAGAACCTTGGCTCAGGCCGAGGCGAGGCTGCCACCTGGGTAGCGTCTCATTATTGCTGGACTTGCTGCGGTATACACTACCTGCACATTGGATGCCATTAAGAGCCTAAGAAGGCAGAATAGGTACAGAGAGATATTGGCTGAAGAGTCAGCACAGCAGCAAATTCCTGCCTTCACATGGTGACTGCGTGATGGAGGGGATGACTAATTCTGGAAACGCTGACTCCACTGCCAATGATCTACTCTCGGCTGATGACGCAATATGGGACGCTCCTATCCTTCGGACTAGATGACCGGGGCTTAGCTAAAAATCTGACCGGCTCCTCATTAACTACGTTTGATCTCCGAGCACTTAACGAGTTCTTTGGTATTAAAATCCGTCGCGGTAAGAATCGGGTTGCGAGGTGGGGCGACGACAGAGGTAATCTACAGATGCATCCGGAGGAGCGCTGCTGTCATTTAAACGTCGCCTGTACGCAGAGCATCAATGTCTGTATCATCTGGGTCCTGAAGTGTTACTTGAAAGAATTACAAGTACGGGTTCCTGGAACCTGTGTCCCTGGAAAAGATGCACGAAACCTTTGATGCAATCTTTACGAGTGAGTCCCCCGCAGTACCAGTAGTCGGATTAAAGGGTGGTTTGCCTGGGAGCTGTCCGATATTCTGTACCTAAGAGGTTGCCTTGGCCCTAAAAGGGATGGCAGCAGCCTCAGCTCCGGGCCCCGATGGGCTCTCCATACAGGAGCTGCGAAAAATTCCTACTGCGGTACTTGCTCTTATCTTTACCAACTGGCTGACACACCATAATGCTCTGGATGAACTCCGCCTTTCTGGATAGTCTTTGTACCTAAATCTCCAAACGCTTCATCCACCTCAGAGCTTAGGCCTATTACTATTTCATCGGCTTTACTGAGACTGTACTCTCATTTGCTGCTGGCCCAACTGCAGGAAACCTACAAGTTTCATCCCCTACAAAGTGACTTCTCTAGAGACCGGTCGGCCCAGTCGCACTCTTCTCCTTTTGCAGGGCATTATGAAGCATGCAAAATGCTTTAACCGTCATTTCTACGCCGCTTCCCCGAATTTGAGAAAGGCTTTCGACTCGGTTAGCCACCATGTGCTTCTCTCGTCCTTACGTGAGGGAGGGGCCGCATGATGACTACGTGATGTCGATAGCCGACCAATACTATGGACAATCTACCATGTACTCTTATAGAGGTAGATCTGACGGAACTAGAGTGTTCATACAGAGGGGGATCAAGCAGGGGGCCGTAGTCTCTTTGTTCAATTTAGCGCTCGATCCCCTTCTGCACAATCTCAATTCCTCTGGATATGGTTATATCACAGAAGGTGTAACTGTGTCGGCCTTTGCCTATGCAGACGATCTAATATTATTTGCTTCTAGTTATGAAGAACTAGTGAGGAACCTGGATGTGGCTCAAGGACATTTCAAAAAGATTGGATTGGCTCTAAACCTCAATAAAATCCAGTATTTTGGCTGGAGGTAAGAGGCCCATCGGCTCAAGTGGTTTGATTACGACATTCCCCAGCTTCGGCTAAGCGATGCCGTGATTGACCCCATGAGTCGACACGAACCTATCAGGTATCTAGGCCTCGACCTATTTGTTAAACCTCCGAAGGCTTCAATTACATTGATTGAGAAAGAATTGCACTCATTAATTTGGCTAAATTGAAGCCTTTTCAAAAATTAAACTGTATCTCGACCCTACTGGTCCCAAAATTGTTATATGCCACATCCAGCTCCCTCTTAGTTCTACCAATCACAGCTGCCATTGAAAGGTGTGTAAGGCACGAACTAAAGAGAATTCTGCACCTGCCAATGTCCTTTCCTGATTTCATGGTTCATGCCCCTCACTCAGCAGGGGGTCTTGGAGCTTTCTCGCGTGTCGGCCCGAATCACAAGTCCTTCGCGAGGCTTCAGCGTCTAGGCTCCCCAATCGTGGACGCAGTCCTGGATGGCTCACTCGACAGCTTCGAATGGGAGCTTGAGGAGATGGGTGTACCGCTGGGAGTCGTCGAGACAGCATCTCTGGATAGGGCAACTTCATACAGCCAGGAAATTGCACTTGGAGGAGGTTAACCCTCTCATGCATACGGGCCTCATATGAGGACACATACTTATCCTGCTGCAAAAGTCGTCCAGTTGCTTGGAGCGAGTCATTAGCCGAATGGTGTCCTCAACTGAGGACACGCCATTGTTCCTAACTTGTTCCACAGATGGCGCTGGCTTTCTATGTTTTTTGAAGTGCCAGGTTCTAACAGAGAGTAGGCTTGTTTGAGGTCGCTGCATGTTCGAAAAAACAAAAAAATAATTGCTCAACAGGCTATGGTGCTTTTCAACTATAAAAAATATCTGCGCAAAGAACTCCTGAATAATATCAGCTTCTTTCGTTGTCATTCTTTTCTCGGCTATGGGCTGCATAGAAGGAAAAAAACAGGTGTCCTCAAGTGGGGACATTATGCAAATGTGTAGCCTCACATGCAGCGCCACCAAACAAAAGCACACCCGCAGGAAGCCAGCCCTGGGCTGAAAGAGCCTATATGTACCCGCGCTTTATGTGCACAGTTGAGTCGGATTTCGCGGGAGTTTTTGGATGTGTATAGGTCTCGCACTTGTGTAGACCGTGGAAAAACGATACTTTTCTAAGATGTCTTCTAAGCGAGGACTGTCCAGGGAAGAAATTGATGCTCTTTTGGACCTTTCGTCATCTGACTCTGATGACGATTCCGAGGCGGATGACTGGGAGCAGCTACTTACCGACCTCGGCACTTTGAGCAGCTCGGAAGAAGAGAGTGATGACAGCAAGCCTGTGCGTGCTAACGGCGCTTCAACAAGCTCTGGTGCAAGAACCCCCTCGAGGACATCTACCGTGAGAAAGGACATCACAGCGTGGATCGCTGACAAAGACAATGACTATGCAGGAAAGCCTCCCGATTTCCTTGGTGAGCATAGGGTCAATGTGCACGGCGCACTTCCGATTGACTATTTTCTGGCCGTATTTCCAGGCTCGTTACTGGAGCACATTGTTTTTCAAACAAATTTGTATGCAGTACAAAAGGGCAAAGAGAACCTATGGTTGACACTCCCAGAGCTAAAAGTCTTTCTTGGCATGTGCTTGGTGATGACTTACATCAAATATCCAAGAATCAGGAATTACTGGTCAACAGAATCCGGACTTAGAATAGACATTGTCGCCGATTCAATGCCTGTAAATCGTTTTGAGGAGCTTCGAAGATTTCTTTATTTCAAAGACAACAGCGACACTCTGAGCTTCCAGAATGACCGCGTGGCTGGAATGAGGCCAGTCATTGATGCACTCAACGAAGCATTTTGCTCGGCAGTTGATTGTGAAGAATACCAATCCGTGGACGAGATGGTGATCCCATTCAAGGGGCGCTCCTCCATAAAGCGATATCTCCCAAGTAAGCCGAAGCGTTGGGGCTTCAAGGTATGGGTGAGAGCAGGAGTGTCTGGCTACATTTATCGCTTTGAAGTGTACCAAGGGGCAACTGGTGGGCGATCCAATGTTTCAAGCGAATTTGGTATGGCCGGAGACGTTGTGATCAGGTTGTCCCAGGGACTTGAAGGGAAAAATCATAAACTTAATGCTGATAACTTCTTCCCATCCATGGCCCTCGTCAGGAAACTGAGAGACGATGGAATATTGTTTGTCGGGACATGCCGTGCAAACCGTCTGCAACGAGCGGATAAAAAGCTAAAGCCCTTGAAGGAGCTCAAAGCGGACGGAAGGGGAAGCACATCAATTTGCACCTCAGGAGACATCACAGTGACAAGGTGGCTGGACAACTCGCTTGTTCACGTTATTTCCAGCTACATAGGACGGCAGCCCGAAGGCACTACCCGAAGGTACAACAGAAAAGAGCGCAAAGTAATTGATGTCACCTGACCGTACTCCGTAGAAGTTTACAACAAACACATGGGAGGTGTCGACCTCATGGATTCCTTGATTGCAACGTACCGAAATGACGTCCGGAACAAGAGGGGTTATTTGAGGATGTTCTTCCACCTACTAAATGGTGCAGTTGTGAACGCCTGGATTGTGTGGAGGTGGGACAAAGGCGCGGAGCATTATATGGACCAACTTGAGTTCCGAAGTCGCGTTGCCCAGGCGCTCATATTTCGCGGTGAAGCAGCACAAAGCTCGAAGCGACGAGGTCGGCCATCCAACAATTCTTCACCAGCGCTCATAAAAAAGAGAGTGCTCCACCATGTGCCCCTGGAAAAGAGATTCGACGGCGGGCGCCATTTCCCAAAAAAGAGCGAGCAAAAGTACGCCAGCCGCTGTCGAAGCCTTGCCTGCCGCAGAAAGACAAGGTACCTCTGCAGTCGCTGCAACGTGCCTCTCTGTCCCGAGTGCTTCCAGTCATTCCACAGTGCCTAAGCGGAATGTGCCAAGACTAATCGTCAGCGTTTCAGTCTGAATTATAATTGTTTCTTTCAGTGTTCTAGTGTGAATGCTCAATAATTTTTAGAGTACTATGTATTTCATGTGTACTGAAACCAGGGATTAATATCGGCTTATGCACGTTGTCCTCATATGGGGACACATGTAACACAGAGGCTCTGGATCACTTGAAATAAAATTTTTTCATGATCTTTGTGGTCTCTATTGATACTTTCAGGCCAAAAATAATTTTTTTATCCTCTGGATTTAATTCATGCATGAGAGGGTTAAGCAAAAATATACGAACAAAAGCCTTTTTGCTTTCGAGAGTGATCCAGTTGGGAATAGGTGGCTCAAGCCTGAAGCAAGGTTCTTGAGTGATGGGGACCGAATAAAGGCCCTATGGCTGCGTTCCAACCTATTCCCAACAAGGACTCTCCAATCGGCTTAGTAGTGACGATTCGGCCAAGCTATGCAGACGATGCCATAAAGCTCAGGAAACACCATATCACATTCTGCAGGTGTGTGAGGCCGTCTGCGAGCCACGATGCTCACGGCATAACTTCATTTCTAAAGCCATCATTAACAAACTTCAATCACATCATCCAGATGCTGACATCTCAAGCGGGCACCTCCTTGTGGCCGATTGCGGTACCAGGCTTCGGCTTGACATTGTTGTCGACCTCAAGGAAAAAACATTCATTTTGGATGTGGCGGTGGCTTGGGATGCCAGGACTGACACACTAGAAGCCATTTGTGCCTACAAGAGGAACATGTTCTGCCCCTTGTGTCAGTTTTTCAAGAATGTCAACCTCAGAAGGAGGTTAAGGTCCTAGGACTGGCGTTTTGCGCACTACTCTGTCCAAGCTCCAAACGGGCTGCCAAGGAAATTGGACACCAGCCAGAACACTGGTGGGCAGTTTAATCTGCCTAAACTGGTTTTCGAAACACGTCGCTTGACAACAGGGAAATTGGCAGCCTGTTTCCGTGCCCGCATCTGATCGCCCGTCGTCGTACACTTGCATTAAATCTATTCACGTCCTCTCACAGTCATGACATCTTTTAAATGTATTTTTAGGAGTCTTTTGTATGTGTCTTTATGTTTTTATGTGTTTTTTGCATTTTTTCTTACACTTTTATTCATTTTTTGCAGTAGAATACAGCATGATGTTTCTGGCCAGTCTAACTGGGGCAAAAACGTGCACACTATGCTAATAGGAAGCTTCCAGCAAATTAGCATGGAATCAACCCCAGCTTTCTAGCCGCTACAGTTAGTCTTTTAATTACTTTTTTGGCATGCTTTCCTTTTTTGTATCTTTTGTCTTTTGCACTGCACTTTCTTTTTCAAGTTCACAGCTATGGCAGCTGATACATGCAGCCACCCATATCCTCGGCACCTATACCAACTTGAAGTTCCATGGAGGCTCCAGGATCCCTAAAGCCCCATTCGACATTGACCTTTGGCACGCATTTCTGCCTTCTGGATCGGCCGCTTCATGACCATCAGAGGCGGAAATTTTGAATAAAGTCGTATATGCCAGCTGGGTACACCTTTGACCTTGGGAAGAAAGTTCATTTTTTGTATTTTAAATTTTTATGCATTTTCCTCTTGGTCTGCTGCATGTTTATGAATTTGTATGCAATATATTGCTCATTTCTTCTCATGGATCCACCTCGTTAGAGAAATAGTTGTGTGTGCCAATGTGGCATATAAAGTAATAGGAAATAATAAACCTGGCTTGTGGTAAAAGATACAGCTTAAGCCGTGGAGGTTCTTGGCAAAGAGCATCACAGGCGTGGCACAAAATATGCCTGGGAGAAGTCACAGAAGGGCTATTGACGCCGGAGCAGGTTGCTGTTGTTGCCAGTGAATTGATAAAAATTTTTTAGAAATCATGGAACTGTTGCTAAGTTATATTGGCAGCTCCCACCAAGCAGTGCCAGCGGTTTAATTCACATGCAGTTAATTGTAGCTTCCATGCTGTGAAAGCTGTCACTGGGGCTTTTTAATCTGTTTCTATATTTGCTCTTTTAACAGCCATGTTGAAGCACTGGGTTGCTGTAAAGAAAATGAATGTTGAAACAACAGTGCAGAACAAGGGCCGCCTGCTGTCAGAAAAAATACAAGACATGCGAAAGTCGAAGCGTCACCTCGAAGGATAAACGAAATAAACCCTGGAGAGCTGGACATCGTCTATAGATGAGGTAACCTTAAGTTTGCCCGCGTGGCACCAGTGCCGAATGCTCCCCTAATGGACCGATGGAAGTATCGAAGGTCGTCGCTGTGCCAGAGCGCGCCCATGTTATGAAGGGTGCGAGCGCTTGTACGCGTTGTTTTCGCGATGGCGAGCACGACTTTATCAACTAGGAAAGGTGGCACGCAATACTGCTGTGTTGTTGATTTCCAAAACAGCCTCGAAAACTCGAAAGGTCTTGCAGCGCGCCGAGTGAAGTAAGTCATACTTTCATCATATCACGGCTGCTCAATAAAAATGCAAGAGTAATAGCGCACGGCTGTTTGTTTAGTTGTGTCGCGTTGTTGAATTGTACAGTGACATCCGCCGTGTTAGCTTAGCAGTAAATGCATACGTGTTGCACCGCTAAGCTTGACGACACGAGCTTGATTCCCAGCCACAGCGGCAGCATTTCAATGGGGGCGAAATGCAAGAACCCCCTTGTTACCGTGTACTTTATTATTTGTGCACGTTAAAGAACCCGCGGTGGTCAAAATTATTCCTGAGACCCCCGAATTTATTCGATTGTACTATGCATTCACTCGCAATCGGCAAGGACGAGCTCAAGAGAATTATTTCCCATTCCCAAACACTGCAACTTCAACTACTAGTTGTGCAGGTAACAAAAGGGGCCACACGCTACTTGTCCATTGTGTGGTAGCAATCCGCATTTAATGCAAGCCACAGTCGTCGCATGTGTCAGTAAGGGGCAGATCAGACAGCAGCCGCTCGAGACAGGCGCATTATGTTTGTTGCTTGGCCATGCTTTCTAGATTGGCAATATCCAAGCATGCTTTAAGTTAACTGCCACATTGCACATTCTTCCTGCTTCACTCTGCCGGCCAAGAATCTTCGTTTCGTGAAGTAGCCAGCCATAGGTGCGAGCTTAACTGCGGAGGAGGCATTCGCCCGACGTGAAACTAGATTTGCTTTGATGAGGCACGTGTCGCTAATGCTTGCTCTCAGGCTGCTGCTCCCAAGGTAATTGCTGGTCACCGTGGTCTGGGTTCATTTCGTGGAGCAGACCGTACGAGTCATTTCTCATGAGCAATGAAAAAATACCCTGCTCACTAATGCAATGAATTGCAATGACTAACATCTGCATTGAATAAGGCATAATATACATTAAATAATTATTACAGCATGATATAAGGCATTATACGCACATGTAGAACTTGAATTGTTAATTTTGTGTAGATGTGTTTTGGCTGGTGCGCTCGCGCTTTTGTGTACTCTGGGAAGGAAACTCCTTTACGTTATATTGGTGCAGTTCTGTTCGTGCCAAACAGAGATGTTATGTGAAAAGAAGTAGGCAGCACAAGTTACAGACACGAGCATCTCCGAATTACCGCATATTAAAGCCATGCATACTTTGCCAACATCGTAATTTGTGATTTTCCTGAACCTAAGGCTGAAGCAGGAGACACACGGTCCAATTCAGCGTCCAATGTGCCGAAATGGCAGCCGGAACCGAGGCGTTTTGCCATGCCGAAGCGCCAGATCGGTTGCCTGGCGTGCGACAAACTGGACAGATCTTCACCGTCCGACAATCGCACCGTCGTTTGGCCGCAGCTAATGACAGCGCACCTGGCATGCGACGTTCTCCGACGTTCCCTCCACAAAGGTGGCGCTGGCGGGCCCGTTTCTCACTGTCTTTCTTTTTTTCTTGGTGGCTGGAACAGCATTGCTACAATTCGTTTCTGACACGAAAGAGTCACCAGTTCGGTAAAATTATCTCCAACATGTGCCTGTTCTGCAAAGCAGTGCCTAGTATTGCGGGTAACCTACGTGTACAGTGTTAATTGTGTTGGCAAAAATGAGCGCACTTCGACGAGCTCGGACTGGAGCGCAAGAGCCGTAGGCTGTGGCGTCCATCAACCTAGGCCAACCGTCGCTATTGCTGGCTGTCAGTGGAGCCGTCAGTGGACAACACAGATGCGAAGTGTTTTGTCACTCGCAAAGACGTAAGTGTAGTGACAGTGTCCGTGTAAAGCGAAGCCACATTGCGCAAAGTTGTTTAATTTGTATTTCTCGACAAGAATATGAAGTCTTCCGAGCGTACAAGCTGGGGGTGCAGGACCTGAGCAGAGCTTATGCGCTGCTCGCTGACTCGGATGCACGTTGCATGTGCCTCGAATCGTCGTATGCTGCATGCCGGAGCATGCGGTGCGGCACGTCGGATCGGACGCTGAATAGTACCATGTGTCTCCTGCTTGAGAAGATATAATGAGCTATAAGCCAAGTAGCTGGCTAGAGGAATTTACCTCAGGCTGATCTCTCTGCATTTTGTATCATTAAACTTGTCTCTCTCTCTCTCTATAAGCTACGCTACGTTGCTGAAGATGGGAAGAGGCTCTTTCTTTTTCGTATAGTGCCATAGTTATTAGTGTCCAATGCATGTGTTCTTTCTGTGCCCACAGTGCTGATGACGCTCTCTGGGAGTCAAAATGAGAGCAGTCATGTGTGCGAACCCAGCTACCAACGAAACCAACGGCAATCACCACCATTTCTGCACATGTCTGCAAGCATGCATGACCGCTTTGTGACTTCATCATAGAGAAATAAAAGTGACCAAATTACTGAACTCTGTGTATACCTCTAACTGACACCTGTGACACACATTATGTCCTTTCACTGTCACATCACCGTCCACATTTTGTTCCAACTCCATACATGTGTGGGCTTGCCTTTCGTGAGCTTGCCGCCACGACAAAAAGCTGTCAGCGTCAGCAACCTTCTTGAAACCGCATTCCAATCTTTGCGTGGCTATTCTGAAAGCAGGCAATCTGCCGCTGTCAAAAACGGAGCGCCGTGAGCACAAGCAGCAAAGGAAAGCACAAGCAAAACAATGTAAACTAAGTGGAGACTGCGGCACGGTGTGACCGCGCTGCTTGAAATTTCCACATTGGGGGCGCTGTCAGGAGGCACAGTAGCGCCGTCTGGCGATGGTTTTTTAGTCTATAATGCATCTCTTGGTATATTGAGGCCTGTGTCTGGTGGGCCTTCATGTTCGTGTTTCTTCCAGTAACACTTTTCTTGGGTGTTGCAGAGCACATTTACATATGAAGAGCGTTGCCTCACAAACCTCTTGCATCAAAAATTTCTTGCTTCACACCTGCCTAAGAATTTACTCTCGGCAAAACATTCTATTCTGGCATTATTGGGTAGATATTCCAACATGAAAACATTGCCACATACAATGTTCGTTTCCACGTCTCTGCCAATTTTTGTGTATTTTCCAGCACAGGCACCTCCTCCAAATCGGAGGGAAGTCAATGTGTGAGGTGGCAACAAATGCCATGAAGGCTGTAATGGCACACCCGGTGCAGTTGCTCTATAACCTTCATGGCAGGAGGGGATAGCAAGCATTCATCAATCTCAAGCTCAGCAGGGTAGGCACAGGTAAGGCTTGCTTAGTCATCCTTTTGCATTGTTGAAGTTTTGTATATACAGCCGAACTCCTTTACATGAATGCCTCTACAGCGAAATGACTTAACAAAATATTATGTCCTGATCAATATCTTTCATACGTAGTATGAACATCCACAAAGAAGGAATTTAGGCGTCCGTGCCAATTTCATTTTGTACTATGAATGCCACATAATGCAGCCGCCACTGCCCTCGCAGAGGTCACTGAGGTGTGCTAGCACTAATGGCAATGTAAGTGAATCACTTGACAAGCGTACTGATGAATTGCTAAACCTGTACACTGTTTGTTGTAATGCATGAGCGACTGAGACAGTTGATGAATACATCTCAGTTAATAAAGACGTGGTGCAATCATCACTAATGTCGTCTTCAAAGCTACATTAGGGTGGAAAAGACATGAATATCAATGAACGCAACAGAGATGAAGATACTGCAAATGGACCAAGAATTTTGTAGGCAGGGGAAGCAATAGCCACATTTGACAATCCACAGCTTTACTTTGCATAGCTCCTGCATTTAACCGCAGAGCACGATGTGACCTCGGTTCAATAAGGTCAGCTGCAGTTGCACATTTTATCAGATGAAGTGTGCGCTAAAGAATTAGCAACTTATTTGTGCTTGCCTGCTCTATTGTGCGTGATCTTTATGGTACGTGATATTTACAAGTAAGTGACCTGTCTGACGAAGGATTCTGAAGCTTTCGAGCACAGTGCATGTTGTGTGTACTAGTTGTGTTCCTTATATTTTTGTGTGCAGGTGTCATCTGTGAGAAGGGGGACATGACAGAAGCCCAGGGATTCATTAGAAGGTGGTCGTCAAGGTCCGTTCGGGGTGGTGGCAGGAAGAGGCGTGTTGGAGAAACATTATCAGTAAGGCAGCCCGATGATCCCTGCCCCACCGTTGACCTCAGGGCAGCCCCGGCCAGTCCGCCGTCATCGCCTCCTGACTGATTGCTGTCCCTGGAGTCCATGCCGGCGACCTCCAAGCCCTGACCAGCCTGCCATCCATGCAACACGTACCTTGCCAGATTTCAGGCCTCAGAGCCCTGCTTAATGACACCCACTTTAGCTGTAAATATCAATAAGCAGTATTCTTTTCATTTATCATTTGCATGTATGTGTGCAGGACTTTTGCTTCTTGCACTTATATATTGCCATCACATTTTCTTAGCTACTAATTGTATGGACAGTCCTGGGGACCATGGCTATCAAAAATGCCACTTGCAAAGGATGCATAATGTCTGCATACTGCCAAGCCAGCATACAATGAGCAATGTCCAAATGCTTGGTTCAATAATGGCAACAAAATGGCTGAGCACTGGACCTGAAACACATTGAAACACTGAAACACATTGGATACTACAATGGCAGAATGTACGGAAAATGTTGGCTCGAACAGTGGGTCAGCCTTGGATTGGGTTGCACTTTCCCCAAACGCCAAGAATGGACCAAAGAACGGACTTTCTGTGAGCATTGGGCTATGTTTGGCCCAATGCTATTGTGCTGCCTGGATAGAGAAGCAGTATCGCTGTCTATTGAATTTCTTCTTTTTCAAGCCTTAGTAGCCGCAGCGCGCATGCACAGTGCAGCATCTGCAGACATGCTTTTGCATTTGAATAAACATGTTTTTCTTCCATAGCAATACAGTAAAAGCTCGATGATACGAATCTCACGGGGTCACGAAAAATATTCGTATTAGCCGAAATTCGTATCATCAAAACACAAAACAACTGTCGAATCTCGATAATTCGAACTCGAAGGGGTCCGAAAATTTGTTCGAATTAAAAGGACGTATTTTTGAAGTATTCGTGCCCCATAGTACGATGCACGAACGGTGCGAGTCGTGAAATATCGCGGCGCGCTTGCTATGCGCGCAAGCGCATAGCAAGCGCGGGCCACAAACTGCCCACGCCGGCTAACGGTCGCTTCCCGATAACGATAGAAAACGAAGCTTCAGGGAGCGAGCGGGCGGCGCCGGCACACGGGTGCGCGCGGAGACCGTCGAAGGTGAGGGAGGAGGGCGGCAGGGAAGCGTATTTGGCCGTGTCAACTCCGCCGCTTCGGTGGCTCCCCCCGCCCTCCCTCTCAACTCCCTCGTAGCTCTCTCACCTTTGACTCCGTGCGCACATCTCCGTGCGCGCCCGCCGCCGTGCTGGCGCCAGCTTATTTTAGCAGCCCCCTGAAGTTTCGTTTTCTGCCGTTATCGGGAAGCGAGCGTTTGCGGGCGTGGCAGTTTCGTTGGCCCGACTGTGCCTCCGCCGCTGCTTCCCTCTGCGCTGCTGCCGCAGCGTGCAAGGTCAACATGTGACTAGAAAATAGAAAAGGGTTCACTGCCATTTTAACCGCGTGGCTGAGACGTCGGCACTAGTGTGTGCTGGAATACGGTTGTCTAGAACACTCTAGTCGGCACGTACACGCTTGTTCCGGCGCGATGCAGAAACGGCGACCTTGCAATTTGAGAGAGGGGGAAATTTCCGCCGCGGGTTCTTTTTTTTTTCCCCGTTCCTTCGCGCGCGGCATTGAGGGGTCTCTCCTGAGCTTTTGCTTTATGGCGGTGTCGGAGGCGCCGCCGCGTTATTTGGCGTGCTGCTAAGAGCATTGTCGGTACGCGGTATGTTCGAAATAAGCGTGTTCGAATTAACGAGATTCGACTGTAGCTAAATTAAAGAGTCAGAGGTGAACTCACTCAGGCACATGTACGTAAAAAGCATTTATTTCTTGAAGCGCCACCGCTTCAAACTCTTTGCGCCCAGTCGCGGAGTCCGCGCTGTCCGGCGCCGCGCCTCCGCACCAAAAGAGAAGGAGAGAAAGTGCGTGACTGCGCGCTGTTCTCTTTCGCGGCCGTCGGTGGGGCGGCGTTTGTTCGTATCAACCGACGCAGGCTGAAAATCGATTCGTAACAACCGTTCTCTAGCACGTTGGAAAGTAATGGGGCTCGGCCGGGACCACAGAAAAATTTGTATCATCCGGAAATTCGTATTAGCCGTGATCGTATCATCGAGCTTTTACTGTACATGGCTTCTTGTTGGGACTTTGCAGTGCGTTGACAAGTAAAAAATCAGGTTAAGGTCAAATTAATGTGTCGAGGTCTATGCATCTTGTTTCATTATTTTGTGACAGTAGTCAACACGAAACTGTCTTGTGCTTTCCTTTTTTCTTACTGATACGACTGGCAATGCCCATGGATCGGAAAACAGCTTGATAATGTCTTCGGTCAGCCTCTTCTCAAGACGCTATACAGGTGTCGACAAAGGGGATTCGCATCGCCCGTATTTATGCAGTGCTTTGCAGAGTTCTGACGAAAGCAATGCTCGCCAAGTAAAGATTGCTGCGGTTTGAATTAAGGGGCAACAGTTTGAAATTAAGCGTCCACTAAGTTGAATTGCCCCATGGCAATATCAATAAAGAAATTTTATATCTCATAGAACCTTTAACCCTTTATTGACGACTGTTGGCTACAGGCAATATCCTATAAAAAAAATTTTCTTGCCGAGTTTCAGATTGAGAACGAACTTTATGGCTAAATGTTTTCGGTGAACACTGAATGACAGGTGGCAAGCGTCATTTGTTGGTTTAGTGCAGGAACACAGGACGAGGAAGAAGTTTGGCATGCGACTTACTTTCTTTTGAACGCACAGTCAGAGGAGACAGACTGATGCAAGATATACAGCTGCAGTGTTGTCACGCATGCATACCCGCCAACTCTCCCGAATCTTTCATAAAATTAATGAATTAGTGCTCGTTCTACGATTTCTGCATCAAGGTTTACGAATTCTGTAGCCGGAAAAGTTTAAAAAGATGTTTAGAGAATGGGACAGACCACGACTGCACAAAATTCACACAGAAAATATATTGCTATGGTACACCCTCCCTCAAAAGTTTTCAGAACACGAGATGCGAGTAAAATCTAAATTTCATCCCAGCCTAGCCACAGGTCCTTCAATCAAAAGGTAGATTTGATACTTCTCCGTACTATCATCACATTCCTGACATACATTTCACACTATGTGGCAAAGTAGCGAGAAAATTTAACTTATTCTCATTTTCATGTTCCGAAATATTCTGAGGGCGGCTGTATCTGGGCCACCCTCCTCTAGCGTGAATTCGTATGCTAGAGGAGTACTTGGATCAAAAAGTCTATAAACACAAATTCCTAAATGAGTCCAAATCAGCAAGAAAAAAGCCACTCGAAAAGATTAACTGTTAGCTATAATCATTGTGCATGTACTTGTCACTCTTTGCCATTCCAACTTCGCTGCTTGTGCACTGCATGTAAAGTCAAATTATCGTTAAAAAAGTGTGTATGTATCTCACAAAGGGCATGTATTTAGGGCAACATTTTGTATATCCGTGCTATTCGCTGGTTACAGGTTACTGGTTTTCATGCTTCACAGTTTTGCAAAACTAAGTTCTTTGATAGCCTGTTTGAATAATAAATGTGGCTTCAGTTTTTGTCATGGCACTTTATATGTCAAAGTAATTTGTCATGTCTGCAAGTTCCACAATATTGACTTGGAAACCAGTGAGGTCGCTGGGTACAAGTAAAGCTGTCGAGGGAGGCATGTGTGCATCACTTGTGCTGCTGGCCATCCTTTGCGAAAGTGAAGGGTATCAGTGCTTGGATGACTTGCTGTTGTTACTCTACCTTCTGTGCTGTGTTGACTACTTCAGACTTGCTGTCACGTCTGCAAGCTTAGGCAAAAAGACCTACCAAATGCATGGCAGGACATGGTATCCAAGGTCAGTGGCACTCGGGGCTTAATGTCTCCCTTCGCTGTCACCGCCTACCACTGGTGACAGGGAAAATAAGAAAAGCAGGCTGTGTGGCTTGAAAAAGACACTTGCTAACCAGACGCGTGAAGCACCGGTACGATCACTTGCTGCTGCTGCAAAGGCAATAAACCACCGTCCTTTTTTTTATGTTGGGATTCATTCCTCAGCCGACGCAGCATCTCACAGATTCATGCGCATGCATGAATTTTTTTTTCCGCTGGCAGTCAGCCTATGAAGAGGACGTGCAGTGAGCTCTTGTCGGATTAGAGTATTGTAAAGTAACGGAACATAAGCAGCAATATTGCATCAAATTTTGCCAAAAGCTTGGCGATACTCGAGTGGAAACCATTCGCAAGATTCAACAGGCTTTCACGGACGATGCCATGAGCACCTCACGGATAGAGGAGTGGTACAACCGCTCACGTACAACGGTGTCAAAAGCCACGGCTGCATGGGGTATGCGGAATCTCCAAGTATATAAATATCGCCACACCTGGCTGCAGCCTCTTCAAAAAAGGTACTCTCTCTCAACATGCGGACGTCAAGTGCAGAACCAGAGAAGCCAATGAAGACATCTAAGAACCTGTTCTGGTCGTTGCAGACTGCTTGCAGGATTATAGATGACCACTTCTTCCGGTTGAAATATGAAGCAGTGCTGTCGTCTGGCTTTAGAACCTCAATGTGACTGCCATAAATGCCTGCCATGGTATTTCGGGGGCCTTTCCCGTCGCTCTTTGTCAGGAAAGCCATCTTGCTGCAGGCCATGTCGGCAGCGCTTGGCCAGCATATCACTTCAGCGCTAATGGATTGCAGAAAATTAAGCACCTTTTGCATGTACAGCCACAACCGACCATTCAGAAATGTCAAATCCATCTCCTAACCAGTACATGCTTGTTTGTGCTTCAAGGTAGCTCCTAGCTATAACGTAACTCTTTTCTGCTGTGATTTGCGGGCGACCGGAAACACTTTTCGGATAGAACGGCGACAGCGTGAACCACGAGTACAAACTGTGAAAGGTGTGGCGCGACAGCCTGAACAGCCTCTTGAATTCAAAGTTCAGGTATTGAGTTGTCACCTGTTCAAAGTACCCATTGAATCGGTGACGGTCGACCCGTGCCACTTTCAACAACGCAACACAAAGAGCGGAGTCAAATTCCTCATCGCTGTCAGAGTCGACGAGTTCCATGGCCGTTGCCAAAACATACACCATTTCGAACAAATGCAGTGTGCTAAGCTGGTACAATACCGCGCATATGTGAACACCACATGACAAACGCCAACACCAAACAGGAGCCCCAGCAGACGAAGGCGTGCACGTTTCTGCACTTTCGCCCTCGATTTGACCGCTGCACTGAAGGCGCTAGTGTCGTCCTACACTCACACTGCAAGAACTGGCGCTGCACTGGCATTGCACTTTGTGAACTAGTGCAGAAAGTGCACCCAAGTGCACCCAAATCAAGGAGACCTTTTGGCTGACCTCCAACCTACGCTGGGACTCATTCCTGGGGAGAGGTTGTGTGTGACGTGCAAGCACATGTGCTACACTACGCCAAAAGCTACAAGCTCTGAAGGTGCTCTCCAGGAAAGTGGAGCTGACTCTGATCCTAGTGAGCCGGAAGTTGCGACTGAAGACGTAAATGAGACGCTGGCTGCCATAGGGGTAAGTCCTTTAAAAAGAAAGCGTGGAAGAAAGGCTCAATAGACCTACGCAAAAAAGAAGGTCAAACGGCCCTGAGAAGCACTGAAAAGGCAGTCTATTTATATCTGGGCCTTCAACAGCCATCAACGTCTGCTGAACATCACCGCGACGAGTTTTCAATTGGTGACTAAATAACTCTAATAAAACAGTTGAAAGAAAAATAAGAGAATGAAAAAGGACGACTATGAAAAATACAGATTTTGACACTAGCACCCATTTCACGGTCTTGTGAAAAAGTTATGAATCACTTCAGCGCATCGGAGTGAGAGGCACCGAAGCGATTCGTATCAGAGCAAAGGATGGCATTCGTGGCACGCCATCAAGAAAAACAGGGCGCCACATCGGCAAAGAAGTCAAAGTTTCAGTGAAAAAATTTTATGAAGACGATTCGGTTTCATACTCTACACCGGGAAGAAAAGACGTGATCCGCGGTCAACAAAAGTGACTGCTTTTGCTAAATTTGCGAGAACTTTGAGGAATGGAAAAAAATTTGCAACCTCAAATGCGGATTCTCTTCATTCACAAGTTTGCATCCACCACACTGCGTTTTGGCCAGAGGAAGTGGCACCCACACAATTGGCATGTGCATGGCACACCAGAACTTCAAACTGATGCTCAATGCCACCGGCTTCATGCTAACAGAATAATTGTAATCAACAGTTGTATGCCAGACAGAAAATGAAGACTGCATGTGCGGCTGCTATCTTGTGTGCCCAAGCAGCGACGCCCTCAAGAGCAAGCTGGAGAATGCACCATCCCTAGATAGAGATGAGGGTGACTACCTCCATGTTCAGCAACGGATCAGTGGTGTCTACTGCAGGCTCAAAACAATTATCTGAAGTCCAGCTGAATTTTCTGAGAAGTTTTTAGAGACACTACAAGAGCTAAAGTTGCAGCACTTCGTGAACAAGCAGCAAGCGAAATATTTAAGGGAGCTCAAAATGAACCTAAAGGGCAACGAGTTGATTCTTCAATTGGACTTCGCAGTTAATTACAGTAAAAGCTAGTTGATTTGACTCTCGTTAATTTGGAAAATCGGTTAATTCGGACGCGTCATCTGGTCCCTGTAAATATACGCATCACTCTACGAGACTGGGCGCTCGTTATTTCGGACGGATTTGACCGCAAATCGGATAATTCGGCGACTTTCGGGCCGGTAGCCAAGCTCGAAAACGAAAAACAGAAGTACTGGGAACAACAGTGAAGCTGAAAAGCAGCATCGCCATGGGCATCAATTATTGACTTGGCTTGACTTAAGGCTGGATGAACGTCTTCCGTTTTTTTTTTCTTCCGTTTAGCGTGTTGGTTTTGTCGGTGCCATTTTGTTGCTTTGTTCACGTTGGTGTGCTGCATCGTTGAATGCCATTTTATCGAGGAGCGATTCAGTACGGCTCCTTCAGCTTGATCGTTGCTGGTGCTTTCCTGCTGAGCGCTCGTGTGACCGCACTCTCCACCGATGGCAACGCCGGCGAAGCGGCCCAAGTACGAGGCCAAGGGATTGGCCACCAAAGTGGAAATTTTGCGTGCCCTGAAAAACGGGCTCTCTCGACAAGAAGTGATGGTGAAGTACGATGTTAAAAGAAGTACTCTTAGTACATATGTAAAAAATGAAGAGCAAATTCTTCAGGCGTTTGAAGGTGAGAAATTCGGCGCATCGAGAAAGCGGCTACGAACAGCAGCTCATCCTAAGTTGGAAGAAGCCCTTCTTCAGTGGATGGTTAGCGCGCATAATGCGAACCTGCCGTTGAGTGGACCGCTGATTATAACACAAGCTGAAAAGTTTGCAGCGATGATGGACATCGATTCCTTCAAAGCATCAGAAGGATGGTGTGCACGCTTCAGAGAAAGACACGGCCTCGTCTTCAAGACCGTTTGTGGCGAAAGAGGTGCCGTGAACGAAGACGCGGTCAACAACTGGAAGAGCGCTCAGCTGCTGGAGCACCTTGCTGCCTACGATCCGAACAACGTGTTTAATGCTGATGAGACAGCGCTGTTTTTCAAAGCTTTACTAGACAAAACCGTGACTATGAAAGGAGATCCTTGTGTTGGCGGAAAAAGAAGTAAGGAACGAGTGACCGTACTTTTAGCTGCCAACATGACGGGGATAGAGCACTTGCCGCTTCTCGTCATCGGAAAGGCGCAAAAGCATTTAAAAACATTAACACTCTTCCCGTGGATTACCGTGCCAACCGAAAAGCGTGGATGATGGGTGAAATTTTTGCAACTTGGATCCAAAAGTTGGATCGACAGTTCTCTGCCAAGAACCGCAAAGTGCTAATCGTGCTTGACAACTGCAGTGCACATAAAATTGCCATCGGACTGAACAACATTGAAGTTGTTTTTTTGCCGCCGAATACGACATCGGCGCTTCAACCCATGGACCAGGGCATAATCCAATACGTGAAAACCAAGTACCGTCGGCACGTGTTAGAACGTATGCTCCTGTGTCATGAAGTCGGCAAACAATACGACGTGAGTCTACTGAGCGCAGTTAAAATTCTTGCGCATGTGTGGCAGAATATGCCTGCGCACGTCATCGCTAACTGTTTCAGGCACAGTGGCTTTGTTGTGCCGGACTCCAGCGATGCTGCTGCGCCCGAAGTGTCACCAAACGACGGTGCCAACGATGGGCAGGATTTCAGAAGTGTTCTGCCTGATGCAGTGACACCCGACGATTATATCGACATTGATGATGGTGTTACCACTGCCGGCTCTCTGACTGATGAGCAAATCGTCAAGGAGGTCACACATGGTGACGAATCCGAGAATGAAGAGGATCCTCAAGAGGAGCAGCCACACAGGCCCCCTCGCACTGTGCAGGAAGCCGCGGAGGCCCTCGTCGTCCTTGAAGAATTTTGTTTTGGCACTGCAGACAGCATGCGAGCTGCTGAGCACCTTGAAGGGTTCAGAAAAATTGTGTCCGCGCAGATTTCTGCTCGAAAACAGACAAGCATCCGTGATTACTTTGTGCAGTAAAGGTATGTTGAAAAAACTCGTGCGTTTATTGTGTTTATTTTGACCATTCGATAATTCGGACATTCGGTTAATTCGGACATTTTTTCCGGTCCCTAGAAATACGAATTAACGAGCTTTTACTGTATAGTTTCCTTGTGCAAGATGCTCCCCAATCATACCACTGGGTAAATACACAAGCCACATTGCATTCCTTCATCGCATACCATCGCTGCAAAGAAACTGGTTTCCTTCTGGCAAAATCACTTGTGATTTCGGACTGTCTCGAACACACTACAGCTGCAGTGGCTACATTTCAAGATGAAATACTCAAAGTCCTACAACATGAACTCTGAACTTCCCTATGTCAAAAAAGTTCCCTACTTTTCCGACGGTGCATCGACGCAGTACAAGAAACATTTTTCTAACTGGCACTACCATGAAGGACTTTAGTTCCAGCTGCAGAGTGGAACTTTTTCCCAATTTCTCACGGTAAGAGCGCTTGTAATGGTATTGGCAGCACTGTGATGCTGCTGGCAGCCAGGGCAAGTCTTCAGAGAGCCTGCAAGGGACATATGCTACAGTTCACAGGCATTAAAACCTGGAACGGACTCCCAGTGGAAATAATTAATTCCTCAAACTTCCCTAGTGCTCTGAAACAATATTTTCTTTCTTTGTTAAAGACAGAGCAAATCATGAATTCCTTTATAGATCTGTACAAAGCTAGATAAATTACATTTCTTAGACTATTTTCTACTTATTCTATGTAATTATTGTTTCGCAATTGTGTTGTTTTATTATGCATTGAAATGTCATATTGCTCTCGTTTTGCTCATTATGTACATATTGAATTTCAAAAATTGTATGCTTTATCAACCAGTTCAGTACTAATCGATTTTGTTTCACATTTTTGTGGGATACGTAAAAGAAAGTGAAATTATAGTGTACATCCTTAAATTGAGATAGGTATTCTCCTGTATTTGAACTGTGCCCCTTACATTGTTCTTTGATCAGGGTTCGTACAGGTTTCTAAGGCAAAAATTCAAAGATATTCCAGGACTTTCCAGGACCTGTCACAGGTTTTTCAAGGACTGAAAGCCGCATCTAAAGTAGGATTTCATTACTCTAACATTTCCAAAAATGACCAGTTTAATTGCACTTACAATAAATAAACATATATCAAAATAATAATAAAAATAATTAGCCTTGATAACTTCTCAAGATCACAACACAAAATGAACGCTTACAACAGCGGCTGAGATTTCTCCAGTATAGGTTTCCCACGGATCGTCGTCTTCTCGAACACACCTCGTGCGGGTGTCATAAGCCAGTGTGATGTAGTAGAAGGGGAGGATATTTCCCCGGAGGAGATGCTCAAGTGGCGGCAAACTCACATATATGACGCCACATATCGAGACTCACTCCGTAAGGACGCCATCACTGCCACTGCCAAGGCTGCTGTATGGAAACAGATGATCTCCAGGAATAACAAAGTGAGGCCTCCCAAGTTACCCGAAGGTTCATACAAGGCTATTTTTCGTATTCACGGAGGCTTCAACGCCTCCCGCTTCAGCCACTTCCAACTCTCCAAGCTTCTCTCTACGGCAGCTGGCGTTCCAGCCACTATGGAGCTTCGACAAGACGTCGTTACCATCAACCCCACCACCAACACATTTACCCTCAGCATGGAAAGCTACGATCGCCTGACGAAATATCTCAGCATCAAGTCGTTCACGGTCGGCGGCCAAGAGCACGAAGTCACCTCCTACAGCCTTCCGAACTCCGAGACGTGCAAAGGCATTATCTACATCGACAGAGTATGCCTGGGAGAAGTTATATACGAAAAAGACATTCTACCCATGCTTTGTGAGTGCAACCCACAAATGCATCTTCTAGAAGCCAGACGAATGGGACAAACTTCCAACGCAGTCCTCGTGACATTTTTGGGAACGAAAGTTCCTTTTTGGCTCAAATATGAAATGGCAATGCTCCGGTGCAAGCCTTTCCAACAAAGAATGGAGGCCTGCACACATTGTTAGAGAGTTGGACATCGACCTGGCGTGTGCCCTACGCACAAAGAGAATAGTTGCCATAAATGCGGAACTGTGAGTCCTCCGACTGATCATGTGTGCATTCTCAAGTGTGTACTGTGTAGTGGAAGTCATGAGACTGGATCCATTCAGTGTGCACTGCGATATAAGCCCAAGATCTCAATCCCCAAGGCAGACAAGACTCCTCCTCCATCAAAGACCAAATCTCCTCCTTCGACCAAGAAGCAGGAACCTCTTCCCAAGAAAAAGAAAGATGAAGATTGGCCTCTTCTATCGGCTGCTCCCTCTAACAAGACATCAAGCCCACCTCAGGTAAGCTGGGCATCGGTAGCTTCCCACAGCTTACTTAAACCTAAACATCCTGATTCCCCCATCTATGCCCTCCTACAACAGATGCAGGAAGAAAATCGTGTTCTGCACAAACAAATTATCGACCTCCAAACCCCTTCACTATGCACAACTACTGCTTCTCCATCTGAACCCGCTATTGATAAACAACCCACTATAACCCCTCCCCCTGTCAATGAGAATGGCGATAACACATTAATCATGGATACTGCTCCTCTCACTACCACCACCGCCACAAAGCGTAAATCTACTGAGGATGGGAGAGATACTTGGGATGAACATAAGCTGAGTCGTAAACTGGCCGCACACATTCGAAACTCTAACCACCGCTTTGAGGCCCTCGAGAAACGCATGGATGCCGTAGAGGCTATGCTTGAGTCCCTTACTACAAACATTCATAACCTCAGTACCAACATAAACACTAAATTTAGCCAGGTTTACGAGCAACTTACCCAAATTGATGAGCGATTCAATCAAATTATCGAAAGACTCGATCGCCTGCATGGCCGCATCCCCTAAGCGCTCCAATATAGTTGTGTGGCAGTGGAACTGCAGGGGCTTTTCCAAAAAGAAGGCCAGTCGGCAACAATACATAGCCAATTTCACGCAACCCCCCGCAGTCATTGCTTTACAAGAAACGCATGGTTACGTTAAATTCCCCGGATACAACACATTCCAATGCAGAAGATGCGAACGTCCGAATACCGCGATCCTAGTACAAAAGCACTTGACCGTTACTTGCTCCCATTTCGACGGTATCGACATTGATCACGACTTCATAGAAATACTTCGTAAAAAGACCCGGTCCGGCTCCCCTTTACATTCTTAACATTTACAGCAGTCCCAGCTCTAAACACCACCGCTTTACTACCATTTTTGCTCAGGCTAAACAGGAAGCTCAGAGAAACCCGCTCCTCATTGTTGGTGATTTTAACTCTCGAAATCAGCTATGGGGTCATACTACATCCACACCTAAAGGACGAGCTTTATGGACCCATATTCAGGATCATCAACTCACCCTCCACAATGACTTCGACGCACCTACCCACTTAGGAAATTGTGTCTCCAAAGATACATCACCAGATCTCACCCTCACCTTTCGGGTCAACTTAACTAAATGGGAAAACCTTCAAATCAATTTTGGTAGCGATCACTACGTCATTAAGATTTCTGTTACTTTCCCTCACAAGCCCTTTAACACTCGACCTCCCAAACTTATGGATTGGGACAAATTTCGGCAAACTGGTGCAAATAATGCTCCCAATTCCGTACTTCATCTACAGCAATGGATCAGTCAACTCCAAACTGATGTTGACAGTCAAACCACAACTATGCCACCTGATGCTCCCTTTTAAACAGCTGATGCCAAACTGCTATACATGTGGCAAGCGAAGGAATCCCTATTAAAGTGGTGGAAAAGATGCCGCCACAACCGCAAGCTTCACATCCGTGTAGCTAGACTTGATCACGACATCCAAGCATATGCGACGCAACTAGTTAATCAACAATGGGGCCAAGTATGTGAGAGCATGCATGGTAATCTCAGTAGTAAAAGCACTTGGCAACTGCTGAGACATTTGCTTGATACCTCGACCTCGTGTACGCAACAGTCACTATATCACTCAATTATTGCACAAACAGAAGGTTAATATTCCCCATCTTTTTCAGGAGCTTGCACGATTACACCTCCCTCCAACCACAACTCAGGAGAATGCAAACTATACAGGCGAGGTTAATGAACTTCTCGATGCCCCAATAACAGAGACAGAAATTCGTCATGCCTTGGCTTCCCTTAAAACTACATCTGCTCCGGGTATAGATAACGTAAGTAACAAATTACTCCGAAACCTGGACTACAAATCTGTCTCCGCCCTCAAAAAATACTATAATCAATGCTTTGATAACAGCTCCCTTCCGAATGCATGGAAAACCACTAAAGTAATATTTATTCCCAAACCCAATAAGCCCTCTGACATAGCTAATCTTAGACCTATTTCCCTCACATCATGCTTGGGCAAAACGCTCGAACACGTCATGCTTAATCGCTGAAATAAATACGCGGAAGGCAATCAGTTGTTCCCGCCAGAGATGGTTGGCTTTCGCCAGTCACTCTCTTGCCAGGATGCCATGCTGAGGCTCAAGCATGACCTCCTTACACCTACAGGTAGGTAGCAAAGACACCCAAGCCATCTTGGGACTCGACCTTCAAGGTGCATTTAACAACATAGATCATGAATCCATCTTACGTGAATTGAATGTTATTAACTGTGGTAGAAAAATGCATGACTATATCCGCGAATTTCTTACCAGTCGTAGAGCCGTCATTGCTCTCAATGATCAAACTTCTCCCCCAATCACCCTAGGTAGCTTTGGCACTCCTCAGGGATCAGTGCTCTCACCGTTTCTATTTAACCTAGCTATGAGGTCTATTGTAGGGGCGCTGGCAAAAATACCGGATCTCCAATATTCTTTGTATCAAGACGACATTACCCTATGGATTAAGGGTGGTTTGGATGGCTACATTCAAGATACCTTGCAAGCGGCTGCAGATGCAGTGGCTATGAGAGCCAGGTTTATGAACCTCGAGTGCTCGCCCGCTAAATCTGAGCTGTTACTTCTATCCGCAAATAAATGCCATACGCCCAACATTCAGATTAATATTAACGGGAAGCAAGTTTACGTCGTCGACAAAATCCGTGTACTTGGCATGCACATTCAATCTAACCGACTCAATACTTATACACTTCAAATGGTTACTGCCAGCGTAGACCACACCACATGGCTTATAGGAAGGGTGTCTAATAAGCATGGAGGTCTCCATGAAGCAGAACTGCTAAGACTGGTACAGGCGTTTTCAGTTAGTAAAATCACATTCTCCCTTTCCTATCTACACTTAACTAGGGCCGAGGAAGATAAAGTTAACGCACTGATACGCAGACTCTACAATTTGCCCTTGGAGTGCCAAGTAGAGCCTCCACTGAGAGACTTTTGGCTACAGGTATACTTCGAATACATTTAGTCAGCTCGCAGAAGCCCACCTGACAGCTCAATACCAGTGCTTATCGAACACCCACACTGGTAGGCACATCCTAAACTCCGTAAATATTACCCCAGCACCCATGACCAATGAGAAATTTAATATTCCCCACCCGATTCATGAGCACTTTCATATACCTCCTCTCCCTAAGAATATGCACCGTGTTCTTCACGAACATAGAGGGCAACAACGAGCTAAATCCCTACAGAAAGAGTTATCTAACTACAAAGATGTGGTCCATGTCGATGCCGCAGAGAATCCGTGTGGACACAAATTCGCCATATCAGCCGTTGACTCCACGGCAGTGTTGCGACGGCAGCATCAATTCTAGCCTCTTCGGAGGCGGCGGCGGTGGCACTCCCCGCAACAATACCCAATTACTCTGTCATAGTAAGTGACTCAAAAACTGCCATATACAACTTTGGAGCGGGTAGGGTTTGCAGAACAGCCCTAGCCATCCTATCCCATAATCCGCCATCTCAACTTCTGAGTTTAATCTGGACACCTGCTCACGCAGGCCTAATCGGCAATGAAACGGCCCACGCAAGTGCTCGAGCTTTCACGAACCGAGCTCAGGCTAGGCTAGGGGACGGTTCAGACGCCAATAACCTACCTCCAGCATTCACCTCCAAAGACAAGTTACTTTCATACCACGACATTTGCAGGCATTACCGCCTAGGTCTCCGAACCCTCCCACCTTTTATGTGTCGGTCGTCGTGCATACACGAGGTGCTATGGCGTAGACTGCAGACTCGCACTTTTCTATCCCCTGCCTTACGTCACAAAATTTACCCTGGAATATACCCTACCTCAGCTAGCAGAGTGGACCTAAACCATATTATGTGGCAATGCAAGAACCACTCCCCACCCCCTCACCTTTGTAGAGTTTTAAGTAGTCGGAAGCTGTGGGAGGCTGCCATGCGCAGCCATAACCCCGAACTTCAGGAAGCTATCCTGAGGTGGGCTGAGGTGGTAGAGGCGGCCTACTGCGAGTAGGACAGCCTCTCTCGCCTTCTTCTCGCAGCCCTTTCCCTTTAAGATGGGATAAATAAAGTTGTTTCTCTCTCTTCTCCAGTATAGGCTGGGTAAAGTTCACCACGAATATTCAAAATATTCAGCATAGGCTTATTGCACTAAAATAAAAAAAAATGTATATCTCAATGATGTTAATAATGTCCAGCCTTGATCACCTTGCAATTTCCCAATACCAAAAAAAAGAAGTTCACAAAACACAATAAATGCTCCCCAACAACTACTCTGACTTCTCCAGTATTAACTGTGTGAGTTTATCACACATTTCCAAAACATTCGGTGTAGTCTTCCTACACATCCGTTATAACAAATAGATGTATACTGCAATTTTGTAAAACATGCCTTGTCTTGATCATTTCTCAAGTCCGCAATATTAAAAGTTAACACAACGAACACTCACAACAGCTGCTCAGGTTTCTGCAGCATTAGCTGGGTTGGTTCATCAAACATTTCCAAAACATGCAGCATACCACATTTCCCGGTGTATAAGACGCAGTTCTTTTCTTAATTTTTCGTCGGTGCATCTTAGAACGCAGCGACCTATGCACGTTTTCTTTTTTTTTTTAGAAAAAGTGCCGTCAAAATTGGATCCGATGTTATAGCCACGCGAAGCGTGCTGGTTGACTTAATTGCTACGGGTTCTGTGCGTGCTATCAAGGTGCCTGGTTCTCGTGATCAAGTTCGGGCCTGAGCGCCGTGCGAGAAGAATGGTGCAGCAACAAAAGCGGCGGCGGGACGACCGCGAGTCGATCGAACACTAAGTCGTCACATCTGCAGATCGCTGTCAAGATACGGCGCGCACCTCTGCGCAAACTACGCAGTTGCTCTGAGAGTACAGGCAGCCCCCCCCCCCTTTCCTCCCGGGCTGCCTGTACCACATTTCCCGGTGTATAAGACGCAGTTCTTTTCTTAATTTTTCGTTGGTGCGTCTTAGAACGCAGCGACCTATGCACATTTTCTTTTTTTTTTCAGAAAAACTGCCGTCAAAATTGGATCCGATGTTATAGCCACGCGAAGCGTGCTGGTTGACTTAATTGCTACGGGTTCTGTGCGTGCTATCGAGGTGCCTGGTTCTCGTGATCAAGTTCGGGCCTGAGCGCCGTGCGAGAAGGATGGTGCAGCAACAAAAAGTGGCGGTGGGACGACCGCGAGTCGATCGAACACTAAGTCGTCGTATCTGCAGATTGCTGTCAAGATACGGCACGCGCCTCTGCGTAAACTACGCAGTTGCTCTGAGAGTACAGGCAGCCCCCCCCCTTTCCTCCCGGGCTGCCTTACCGCTTTCCTCCCTTGCGTGCGATTCGGCTCACCGTCGCACGCTTTAATTCGCACATAATACAGCATATGGCGCGCGGGGACGATGTTATCGCCCTTGGACTTTATATGGAACATCGCGGCAACTGCGACGGCAGAAATGCGCCTGGAGTGGAAATATATGGCACCCTTACGCTTGTGCATGACCCGTGTTCACAGAACGAAACATCAATGTCACTTTTTTAAATCGCTTACCGAAAGAACAGGTGCGTCTTATATACAAAGGTGCCACTTATAGAACAGAAAATACCGTCGAAGCTTATCGGGGACGTCATGCTGACAATCGGGGACCGCCAAATACCGTTTCACAGACATTTAAAATCGGCTAAAGAAAACTGCAAAGGCGTCATTACCGTTGCAGACATCGAAACCTCGGAATCCCTTCGGCACAAGCTCGAATGGATCGACGGTGAAATCCTGTACGTGCGGAAACTAGGAAATCTAATGTCGCAGTGGTGACTTTCAAGGGACGTCGCGTTCTAAGATTCATTCACTACTGTGCCGAAAACGTGGCAGTGCGTTACTACAAGAAAACGGTTCCGGCATGCTACCGGTGTGGCACGATGGGCCACAGAGCGGATGCGTGCCCCAACCCAGACGATCAGCGGTGTGTTCACTGTGGTGCGACGGTCACCCTGGACGGCTCAACGAAGCACAACTGCCAACCCAAGTGCCTGATTTGCGGTGGAAACCACATCACTGGCTCTGCGGAGTGTTTGGGAAAATTTAGGAAGGCGTGGAAGCCACTCCACCCCAGCTGAACGGGACACCACAAGCAAGGGGGACCAACATCTCCCGCGAATGGCGTAAAAAGCCACAGGATTCCAAGCAAAGCAAGACTGGACCACCCAAACCAAGCAATGTACAGGCCGGGCCGAGGTCAAAGCCGCCTACTTTCCAGGCTGGGGATTTTCCCCCGCTTGTAAGCCCACAGCAAAAGGTGAGCAGTTGGGCAGAGGCCACCTCTCAGCCTCCCGCTACGACCTCACCCTCC
>NC_051156.1:126242705-126519383 GCF_013339745.2 Dermacentor silvarum
TTGAATGCGCAATGTGATGGACGTTAAGGCTATCACGTCGGTCGAGGGACTCGTCGCTGAGTATGCGAGTGTTTTCGACGACGCCTTGGGAGGATGCAAGGGAGTGTCCGCGAAAATAACAATCGAAGACAACGTGAAGCCGAGGTTCAAGGATCGTCCTGTTCCGTTCGCAATGATCGACCGCGTCAACGAGGAAACTGATGCGCATGGAACGAGTTGGAGTGCTGCGTCCAGTTAAGACTTCGGAATGGGCTGCACCTAACGTGCTATCTTGAAGCGAAGTGGCCAGATTCGGATATGTGTCGACTTCAAGGTCACTGTTAATCCCGTGACAGTGCCTGAAAAGTACCCGATACCACGCGTTGAAGACCTGTTTAGCCGTCTTGCGGTGGCGAGAAGTTCAGCAAGTTGGACTTGAAGGATGCGGATTTGCAAGTTCAACTGGACGAGGCATCCCGCAAGCTGGTGACAATCAACACACCAAAAGGACTGTACCAATACACGCGTTTGCCTTTTGGCGTCACATCTGCTCCTTCAATTTTCCAGCGGGAGATGGAAAAACTGCTACAAGGCTCAGACACGTTGTGGTGTATTTCGACGACGTTCTTGTGACTGGACGCGACGACCAGGACCATCTAACAAACCTGGGCCTAGTCCTAAGCCGACTGAAGCAAGCTGGGCTTAATTGAAGCTTGATAAGTGTACCTTCCTGGAATGGCAAGTTCAATACCTGGGTCACGTTGTGACGGCTGCGGGGTTTCAACCCAATCCTGAAAAGGTAGAGGCTGTGCTGAAGGCCCCTATGCCAAATATGTCAAGGCATTACAGAGTTACCTAGGCCTAGTCAACTTTTACCGCAGGTTTCTGCCTGAACTGTCTAGTGTGTTGCATGCTTGAACGAGCTGCTTGTGGCCAAGGTGCCTTGGGAGTGGCGTGAGGATCACGAACGTGCTTTCCAAAGGAGCAAGGAGCTACTTGTTTCAGCAGCAGTGCTGGCGCATTATGACCCCAACAAACCCGTGGTCTCGTATGCGATGCGTCACCTTACGGCGTTGGCGCCGTTCGCCCATAGGGAAGACTCGGGGGCTGAACGACCAATCGCATTTGCATCACGAAGTCTCGCGCCAGCCGAGTGGAACTACAGTCATCTCGACAAGGAGGCTCTTGCGCTCATGTTTGGCGTAACCAAGTTCCGACAATACCTCGGGGACGCGAGTTCGAGGCTATTACGGACCATAAACTATTACTGGGCTTGCTGGCTCCGGACAAGCGCGTGCCTGAGGTGTGTTCACCGCGTATCATGCGTTGGGCGCTGATGCTTGGAGCATATAACTACAAGCTCATGTACCGGCCGGGAGCAAGCATTGCCAACGCGGATGGTTTGAGTCGCCTACCACTACCAGTGTACGCTCAACCTGTGGAGAGGCCAGCGGAAGTTTTCATGCTGGAGGCTGCTTATCCTCGGGTACTGCGGTCGACTGTAGTCACGGAAGTTACGTCCAAGGACTCAACCTTAGCGAAGCTACGAGATGCCTTATGGTCTGGAGCTGAGCTACGTGACCCGAGTTCAGGTTCTACGCAGATCGAAAACTTCAGATGAGCGTGCAAGAAGACTGTTTACTTCTCGGATCGCGGGTGATCATCCCAAGTGCATTGCAGCAAGAAGTGTTGCGACTCCTTCATGAGGGGCACCCTGGAATGACCAAGATGACGGCTATCGCCAGGAGTCACGTCTGGTGGTCCTCGTTGGATGAGGACATTACTGCTGCAGTTCGCCAGTGTCAGGTCTGCCAAGACACCAGAGGGTTGCGCGGCCAGTTGCGATGATGCCATGGCCGTTTCCGGACAGACCATGGTCTCGCCTTCATATTGACTTCGCTGGACCTTTGAAGAAACGCTACTTGCTGGTCGTTATCGATGCATTTCAAAGTGGATACAGGCCGTGCCTATATCTACACCATCGCAGAGGCAACTATCTCCATGCCTGAGGGTTATGTTTGCCACTCACGGATTGCCAGATGTAGGGGTGTCCGACAACGGACCAGCGTTCGTGGAGTGAGGAATTCGGAAGCTTCCTGCATCGAAATGGCATCAAACAAGTATATGACACCTCCATACCATCCAGCGTCAAACGGGGCTGCAGAACGGGCAGTTCAGTGCATCAAGTCAAAGCTAAAGAAATCGGCTGAAGGGAGTTTTACATGCCAACTTGCTCGTATTCTTTTCAATTACAGGATTACTCCCCACGAAACTACCAGGTGCTCGCCAGCGGAGCTGATCATGGGCCGTAAGTTAAAGACTGCTCTAACGTTGCTGCATCCAGACATGACAGCTAATGTCTTGCTGAAGCAGCTCAAGCAGAAGATTGTCCATGATGGTGGAGCTCGAACCACGCCACCCGCAAGACTCGGAGACTACATCTACGCACGGAATTTCCGTTCGGGGCAACCCTGGATGCCAGCAAGAGTGAGTGACAGAGCCACCGATAACATCGCTGATGTCGTTTTGTCAGACGGTAGGTGTTGGCGGCGCCATCAAGACACCTGCGACCGAACTTCGCCCATTTAGTGCGCCTCCTGGACTGCCGCCTGCGCAACAGACTTCTTCACCGCCGCCAGGGTTACCGCCTGTGCAACAAGCTTCGTCAACCACGGAAGTGCGTGCCGGAACGGGCGGGTGTGCAACCGGCTGTGCAACTAGTTTCCGCTACCCAGCAAGTGTGAGTCGGAGCAACCGAATCCCGTTGCTGAGCCGTGTCTTGAAACATGCAGCGAAAGTGGGAACAACAGTAACACGCGATCTGGTTGTGCCTACTACCCATGACAGTACGCCAATGCTGCGAAGAAGCACGAGGACAAAAAAACAGTGAGCGTTTCTGACCACGAAGGACGCTAAACTATCGTTGTTTTTCTGTTTCTGTTTGTTGGATGGGGAGGAGTGTAACATAATAGCCACCGGAACACGCGCTGATGTGTTATCACTAACAGATTGCATATGCGGCGTGTTACGCCATCACTAGGTTGCTGTAAAAGATTAGTGCGTAGGAAATAAAGAGCAGTGTTTTTCCACGGTATCAAGTGTGCTGTTTCGCTTCGGCTGCTCCCCGCGAGTTGGCTATGACAGGATGGTACACCGTTGTTGTGCGATGAACAACGTGTCACTCTTGAGAACACCTTCAACAACTTTCGAGAGGAAGACATGTCCGTGGTCACTGAGCAGCGTGCCTGGGGTGGCCCATGACGCAGAATGAATCGACGAAGCAGGAAGGAGGCAACGTCGTGCGCAGTAGCTGCAGGAAGCGCCGCAGTTTCAGCGTATCGCGTAAGGTGGTCAACTGCCACAATAGCCCAGCGGTTTCCAGCCGATGTCATGGGAAGGGGCCCGTACAAATCTATACCGACGCGCCCAAAGGGCCGCTTGGGGCAAGGTAAAGGTTGCAGCCCAGCTGGCGAGAGGCGGGGTGAAGATTACCAGCACTGGCAATCTGGACAAGAGCGTACGAACTTTGAACGTAGCTGTACATCCCTCGCTAGTAGTACCGCTGTTGAAGGCGCTGGTAAATCTTGAAAACGCCAGAGTGGGCACACTGGGGATCGGCGTGGAAAGCTGCGCAAATATCGGAACGCAGACTGCGAAGCACTACTAACAACCACCGTCGGCCGTCGGAGCTGTAATTGCGCCGGTAAAGCAGGTCGTCGCGAATGGCGAAATGGTGAGCTTGACGGCGCAACGCGCGGGTTGTTGACTTGGTCGATGGATCAGAGAGCCAGCCTATAAGCGACGCAATCCAGGGGTCCTTCCGCTGCTCAGAAGCGATGGTGCGAATGTCGATGGAGGACACAGTCAACCGAGATATATTGTTGTCAGCCAAGGGAGAGGTACTGGGATCGATACCAGCACCTCCACCACTTGTAAAGGCGATTATTGCACGCAAGCGTAAGGCTGACCGTCCGATCATTTCAGGGAACTGCGAGCGCGAGCGTCGTAGTCCGAGCGATGCGCTGGAGGGACTGTCCCACTAGACAGCGCTGGTAAGGATGCCCCCTGCATCGTCCCTCTTCTTCACTGCAATATATATATTGTACCGGAGCACATCGGCACCAGCGAGTGTGTGGAAGAAGATGTTGACGATCGTGTGGTTCGCGCTAGGTCGGTTTTTAACGAGCCAGCTTGTTTAACCGCTTCATCTAGTCTACCTGCCAAATACTCTTGTTGCATTTGGTGGAAGTGCTGGGTAGTCCCCTTCAGCGTCCTGGAACTCCGCAGCCGTACGCTACCATCTGCCTTCACGATGACCGAGGACGCCGGCCCCTCGCGAGCTTCTCCCGCTCCCACACCTGTCGTGTGCTCTGGGGTGCTTCGTATGCGTGATCCTCCAGTCTTCAGTGGCACTGACGATCACGACGTGGAAGACTGGCTGGCCGAGTATGAACGTGTTAGTGCAAACAACAAGTGGGATGACCGCGACAAGCTGACTCACGCCATCTTTTATTTTACCGGCGTGGCCCACCTGTGGTTCAAGAACCATGAAGCTGATTTTACCACCTGGTCAGCTTCAAAGAGACCCTCGTTTCGTTTTTCGGCCGGCCAGCGGTGCGCAAGCTTCGCGCTGAACACAGCCTCCGCGGACGATCTCAACAAATTGGTGAGACCTTCACCAGCTACATTGAGGATGTCATCGGCCTCTGTAGGCGGGCGAATGCGTCCATGTCGGAACCTGACAGAATCAAACACATAATGAAAGGCATCGACGATGACGCCTTTCATATGCTCGTGGCCAAAACCCACAAAGCGTTACTGAAGTTATTGAACTTTGCCAAAGTTTTGACGAGCTGCGTAAACAGCGCATCTCCACACGTCGCCCTGGAATGCAAACGGCTGACGTTTCAGATTTGGCTCCCAGCACCGCTAGTATTGATTACACCTCGTTGCTGCCTCAAATTCAGCAATACGTACGCGAGGAAGTGGCACGTCAGCTCTCTCTTGTGGCATCGGTCACTGAGCCTCTCCCCCCACTGGACCAGTCGCTTCGCCGGGTTATTCAGACGCAAGTTGCTGAAGCCCTACCGTCCCCCGCTTCACCGCCGCAAGTTACGGCTCCGTTAACTTACGCTGAGGCCCTTACACGATCTCATGCCCAGCCGACGCCAGTCCCATCCAGCCCAGCCACCAACTTCTACACGCCGCCAAGTCCGGTACGGCCGGTTTACGTACCTATCTCGCATCCAAGACCACCTTTCAACCCCTGGCGCACTCCGGACAACCGGCCGGTGTGCTACGCTTGCGGTATTCCGGGACATGTTGCGCGCTTCTGTCGCCGCCGCGGACTCTATTTTCGCGATGGCGCTCCCAACCTTAGTCATGTCCCTCAACAAGCTACGCACCGTCTTACATCTGACGCCACGGACTCGTATTCACGTCGCCCCGCCTTCAGTTCACGCCGATCTCCTTCTCCCCGCCGCCGCTCCCTTTCCCCCATGGTTCGCCGTTCCAACCGTGCCCAGGAGGAAAACTAACAGCCGCAGTTCCTGAGGCAAGAACTGCGCCGTCGTCGAAATTTGCAAGGCCTCTTCTTTCGCCGCCTAACGAGATTGTAGTGTTTATAGACGGTGTCGCGACGAACGCTCTTGTCGACACAGGAGCAGCTGTTTGTGTGATTAGTGAGATTCTCTGCCGCAAACTGAACAAAGTGACGACTCCGCTTTTTGATATTTCGCTACGCACAGCGAGCTCGCAGCACGTGAAGCCTTCGGCCACCTGCACCGCTCGTGTTTTAATTCAAGATGCGCTCTACATCGTCGAATTTGTCGTCCTTTCTCATGCATCGCATGCCGTTATCCTGGGCTGGGACTTCCTTTCCGCGCATCATGCAGTTGTCGACTGCGCTCGTGCACAACTCGCCTTGTCTCCGTTCTGTACCGCAACCGTCGATGACCGTCGCCCGTCTGCTAAAGTGGTTGTCGCTGCTGACGTCGTCATCCCTGCTTTCTCTGTCGCCTTAGTGTCCGTCACCTGTGACGCTGTCCCCAATTCAACTGCACTTTTTGTACCGTCTGAGAAATGTGCGCGTCGCCGGGACGTTGTCCTACCGTTCGCAGTCGTCACACTTGATGATGATTCCAGTGCAGTTTACGCGTGCAATCCGTTTCCCTGCCCTTCAACTCTATTACGTGGCGAATCTGTTGGGCGTCTCGACACTTTTGATGCCATCTTTCCGTTTGATGCGCCTTGCGATACGACCCCACTGCCTATCGATGCCGTCACTTCTGCCGCCGCTCCCGCCCCACCCGACCACGACGTCTTGTTGCGCAGCGTCGATAACGCGCTCCCGCAAGCTCAGCGCAATCAGCTCGTTCAACTCCTTGACCGTTTTCGGACCTCTTTCGACATGGGCCGACCTTGTTTGGGGCGCACGTCAGCGGTTGTTCACCATATTGACACCGGTCACCATGCTCCACTGCGTCAGCGTCCCTACCGAGTGTCACACACCGAGCGCAGCGTCATCAGTGAACAAGTCGATGACATGCTGCAACGTGGCGTGATCCAGCAGTCACACAGTCCGTGGGCATCTCCGGTCGTCCTGGTACGGAAAAAGGACGGCTCAATCAGATTTTGCGTGGATTACCGCCGACTGAACAAGATCACACGTAAGGATGTTTATCCTCTACCACGAATAGACGATGCTCTAGATTGTCTACAAGGTGCCGAATTTTTTTCTTCCCTGGATCTTCGCTCTGGATACTGGCAAGTGCCGATGGCTGAAGCGGACCGTCCAAAAACGGCTTTTGTGACCCCTGACGGGTTATACGAATTTAATGTGATGCCCTTCGGCCTGTGTAATGCGCCTGCAACTTTCGAGAGGATGATGGACACTATCCTCCGGGGACTTAAGTGGCGTACCTGTCTTTGCTACTTAGACGACATAGTTGTCTTCTCTCCCAATTTTGAATCTCATCTCGATCGCCTCGAGCAAGTTCTTGAGTGTCTCACGGCCGCTGGTTTGCAATTAAACTTGAAAAAATGCCATTTTGGTGCCAGACAGCTTACGATTCTCGGCCACGTCGTTTCACAAGAGGGAATCCTACCAGACCCTGCCAAACTGCGAGCCGTTGCTGAGTTTCCCAAGCCAACCACTCTTAAAGAGCTCCGTAGCTTCATCGGCTTGTGCTCTTATTTTCGGCGTTTCATCCGTAATTTCGCCTCTATTATCGCCCCCTTGACTCAGCTACTTGCCAGCAGCGCTGACCTCTCGGCATGGAATCCCGATTGCGACGAGTCATTTACTACGCTCCGCCGGCTCCTTACGTCCCCTCCAGTACTGCGCCACTTCGATCCCAATGCGCCTACTGAAGTTCACACGGACGCTAGCGGTGTCGGTCTTGGTGCCATCCTCGCCCAACGCAAAGACGGCTATGACGAGTATGTCGTTGCATATGCCAGCCGTACCCTAACAAAGGCAGAGTCGAACTATTCTGTAACGGAAAAGGAATGCTTGGCAATTATTTGGGCAATCAGCAAATTCCGTACTTACCTTTACGGACGCCAGTTCGACGTTGTGACTGACCACCATGCCTTATGCTGGTTGTCATCTATGAAAGACCCCACTGGCCGCCTCGCACGTTGGGCTTTACGCCTTCAAGAGTATGACATACGTGTCATTTATCGCTCGGGACGCAAGCATTCAGACGCCGATGCCCTATCCCGTTCTCCGCTGCCTCCTGACCTACTTTGCTTACGAACTTCCACCTGCGATTCGTCGTCCCTCAGCATCACCGACATGCCGGCCGAGCAACGCAAGGATCCCTGGATCGCTTCTCTGCTTGACGTTCTCTCTCACCGTTCACTTGAATCTGTTTCACGCACCATTCGTCGTCAAGCGCATCACTTTGTCGTTCGTGACGGCTTGTTGTACCGGCGCAATTACCTAACCGATGGCCGCAGGTGGCTGCTTGTTATCCCCCGTCATCTGCGCTCGGACATATGCACCGCCTACCACGACGATCCTCAATGCGGCCACGCTGGCGTATTCAAGACCTACTCCCGCTTACGCCTGAGGTATTACTGGCGCGGCATGTATCGATACATTCGCCAGTACGTGCGATCATGCCTTTCGTGCCAACGCCGCAAGACTCCCCCTCATAGCACCGCTGGTCCTCTACAACCTTTACCGTGCCCTACACGACCATTTGACCGTGTTGGCATTGATCTTTACGGTCCCCTCCCCAACACTCCTGCAGGCAACCGGTGGATCATTGTCGCCGTCGACCATCTCACACGGTACGCTGAAACATCTGCGCTGCCAGCTGCCACCGCGATAGACGTCGCTCGCTTCCTTCTTCGCCGCCTCATTTTGCGACACGGTGCGCCCCGTGAATTATTAAGCGATCGTGGCCGCGTCTTTCTCTCAAACGCTATTGAGGCACTGCTCCAAGAATGCCGCATCGTTCACCGCACCACCTCTGCGTACCATCCTCAAACAAACGGCATGACGGAGCGTTTCAACCGTACCCTTGGAGATATGCTTGCGATGTACGTGTCCGATGATCACTCCAATTGGGACCAGGTGCTCCCCTTCGTCACGTACGCCTATAACTCTGCGCCACAAGCTACCACCGGCTTCTCCCCTTTCTTTCTTCTATATGGACGTGAACCATCATGTTCATTGGACACCATTCTCCCCTACCGACCCGATGTCTCTGAAGCCACGCCCGTTTCCGAAGCGGCTGCTTATGCTGAAGAGTGTCGTCAACTGGCTCGCTCGTTTACCGCGCAAGACCAATGTCGCCAAAAATCTCGCCATGACGAATCTGCATCTAGCGCCCACTATTCCCCGGGAATGCTAGTTTGGCTCTGGGTCCCATCCACTACTCCCGGCCTTTCGACCAAGCTTCTCTCGAATTACCACGGTCCCTACCGAGTAGTAGAGCAAACATCTCCCGTCAACTACATCATCGAGCCGCTCGAGCCATCTTCCGACCACCGCTGCCGAGGGCGTGAAACAGTTCACGTCACTCGGCTGAAACCGTTCTACGACCCTCCTGTGCTGTCATTCCCCTAAGTCGCCAGGTTGGCTCCTTTCTGCGCGGGGAGTGATTGTACCGGAGCACATCGGCACCAGCTCTGTGCCAGCGAGTGTGTGGAAGAAGACGTTGACGATCGTGTGGTTCGCGCTAGGTCGGTTTTCAACGAGCCAGCTTGTTTAACCGCTTCATCTAGTCTACCTGCCAAATACTCTTGTTGCAATATATATATATATATATATATATATATATATATATTGTGGGCGCTTATTACGCACGTCTTCTTCATCTGTATTTTATCATCGTCATTCTACGTTTCTCGATCATCTTTAGTTATGTGTGATCATCATCATCAGGTACCTCCTTTGCTGGTTCGCTCCCGAGTACTAGGGCCGAATAAACGTCGTGCCAACAGAGACGTCTTCGGTGGTGGAGGTAGCTCCTTCGATCCTCCGACATTCCGCTCTTTGTACTGCCCGTGTCGTCATTGATGATATTCGGCTCGATATACAATTAGCTGTGCTGTCCCCATGCGCTCATCAACTTATTTTAGGGTGGGATTTTCTGTCTTCTGCTTCCGCGGCTATTTGTTGTGGTCAACGCGTCGTGCATCTTACGGACACCGTCTACTTACTTGGGGAAGACACGTACACGCCGTTGCGCCTGATTGCTGCGGAAGATACCGAACTGCCTCCCGGCCGACAGCGAATTATTACCATTATGTCGACCGATATCGACCATGGTGACGTCTTGGTCTTGCCCTCTTCCCGTTGTCATCATAAAGGCATCGCTTTTGCACCAGGTGTAGTTCGATTTTCCAATGGCTCGGCGCTTGTCACCGCCACGAACGCGACATCGGAGAAAATTCTCCTTCCGCAAAACACCACAGTGGCATGCGCGGCCGACCCAGGGCCTGTATGCGTCGTGCCCCTTGCACCTATGTCTTCCACGGTCGCTTCTACTTGTGCTACTGCTTCTCCCTCCGCCCTTACTGCAGCCATCAGCAGTGACTTGCCACCTTCACAGATGCAGCAGCTGCTTGCTTTGTTGAACAAACATGCAAATTCTTTTGATGTCCATTCGTCGACTCTGGGCCAAACCACAGCTGCAGCGCATCGCATTCAGACAGAAGACGCGTCCATGCCGACGCCCGTACCGCGTGTCCCTAGCCGAGCGGAAAATCAGAAGAAAATGTCGCGGACATGCTGGAACAGAACGTCATCCGGCCCTCAGCTAGCCCTTGGTCATCTCCGGTTATTTTGGTTCGAAAAAAAGACGGTTCCGTGCGCTTTTGCGTCGATTACCGGGCCCTCAATAAGATCACTCGAAAGGACGTATACCCTATGCCTCGCACTGACGACGCCCTTGATTCACTGCAAGGTGCAGAATACTTTTCAAGCCTCGATCTGCGCTCCGACTATTGGCAAATCCCAATGCACGAAGACGATAAAGAAAAAACAGCGTTTGCCACCCCTGATGGACTTTATGAATTCAACGTCATGCCTTTCGGGCTATGCAATGCACCTGTGACTTTTTAACGCATGATTGACACCCTGCTGCGTGGCCTCAAATGAAAAACTTGCCTCTGCTACCTGGATGACATTGTCGTCTTTTCATCAACATTTCCTCAGCACCTGCAACGCTTAGATGAAGTTCTGACGTGCCTTGCCGACGCTGGTCTTCGGCTCAACACGAAGAAATGATCTTTCGCCAGCAGATCTATTAAGGTCCTGGGGCATGTTGTGAGCAAGGAGGGCATACGTCCTGACCCTGACAGGATTGCTGCGGTCCTTCGCTTCCCTCGCCCAGAAAGGCCTAAAGACTTGCGAAGCTTCCTTGGCCTCGCTTCTTATTTCCGTCGCTTTATACGGAACTTTGCCTCCATTGCTGCGCCGCTACACAAGCTGCTTGCTTCCAGCGTACCCTTTCTCTGGTCTCAAGAATGTGAAGCAGCCTTTGACATGTTGAAGGACGCTCTCACGTGTAAACCTGTGCTTTGCCATTTTGATGAGACTGCCCCGACTCTCTTGCACACAGACGCTAGCGGCCACGGCATCGGCGCCATCCTTCTGCAACGCGACAACTCTTCGCGCGAGAGAGTCGTTGCATACGCCAGGCGCGTACTCACCGATGCCGAGAAGAACTATACTATAACTGAGCAGGAGTGCCTGGCTGTTGTTTGGTCCGTACAGAAGTTTCGTCCCTATTTGCACGGGCGTCATGTCACAATTGTTACGGACCACCACGCAATATGCTGGCTCTCCACTCTCAAGAACTTGACTGGACGCCTGGGTTGCTAGATTCTTCGCCTGCAAGAATATGACTTTGACATTATTCATAAGTCAGGCAAAAAACACAAAGACGCTGACGCTCTTTCTCGTTGCCCGCTTCCTGCGCACCCACTCGACACCTCGGCAACTGCGCCGCAAAGCAGCTCTTCGGATGTCACTTCTACGCTGGTTTCCTCTCTAGCTTTAATAGACCGCCTTTCTCTGGACGACGATCAAAGATTTGCATCTCGCCAACGGGCTGACCTATATTGTCGGCGTATGATAGACCACCTCTCTGGCGCTTCTCGCCCACCTAACGCGTGGCTTCGACGCCAACTCGCACAATTCAAGCTGGACAATGGCGTGCTGTATCGGCGCATTTACCACCTTGACGGTCAACGCTGGGTGCCCGTTCTACCGCGCTCTCTTCGAGCCCATGTCCTCGAAGCGTTCCACGATGACATGACTGCTGGCCATCTCGGTTTCCACAAGATCTACGATCGCATACGAAGCCGTTACTATTGGCCTGGCCTTTCTACTAGTGTGGGGAGATACGTCGGTTGCTGTTCTCCGTGTCAGCGTCGCAAACTCCCAGCCTCTGCTCCTGCCGGCGAATTACTGCCTATTCCGTGTCCCACCGCACCATTTCAGGTTGTTGGAATCGACCTTTACGGGCCCCTTCCTGTTACTGCAGCTGGCAATCGGTGGATAGTGACCGCCGTCGACCACCTGACGCGCTACGCTGAGACAACGTCAGTGATCACTGGCTCAGCTTCGGAGGTTGCCGACTTCGTCCTTCAAGCTATAATTATGCGCCATGGTGCTCCTCGGGTATTGCTAAGTGACCCTGGAAAGGTCTTTGTTTCCCAACTTTTAAACGAAGTCCTGCGTGCCTCTGGTACCGCCCACAAAACAGCGTCGAGTTACCGTCCACAAACAAACGGTTTGACAGAGCGATTTCATCGCACGCTTGCCGACATGATCGCCGTATATATTCAGCCTGATCACAAGAATTGGGACAAGCTTCTACCATTCATCACTTTCGCCTACAACACGGCCGTTCAGCGTACCACCGGCTACTCGCCATTTTACCTAGTTTACGGATGGTCGCCTACTTCCCTTCTAGACCTTTCTTTATTAAATTCACCTGTCAACCCATCTGCATCGTCTAGCGAAGAATTCGTTTCACGACTCGCCCAATGCCGCCAGCGTGCTCGCGTAAACACAGCAGCCAGACAACAAGAGCGGAAGATCATTTACGCCACGTTCCATCGCGTTGTGTCTTTCCGACCTGGTGAGGAAATACTTCTATAGACGCCCCTTCGCACGCCTGGTTTGTGAGACAAGATCCAGCCGCGATTCATCGGGCCCTATATAGTCCTGGAGCAGACATCGCCGGTCAATTATCGCCTGACTCCTGTTGTCGCCGCTACAGACCGCCGTTGTCGCAACACCACGGTCGTTCATGTTTCCCGCATGAAGCCCTTCACGCGGCGTTCTTCGTCACCTTGACCTGCGGTGAAGGTGACGAAGAATGACGAAGGTGACGGTGAAGGCATGAAGCCCCCCACGTGGGGGGGAAATTAGTGTGGGCGCTTATTACGCACGTCTTTTTCCTCTGCATATTATCATCATCATTCTACGTTTCTCGATCCTCATCTTCAGTTATGTGTGATCATCATCATAGGGTTTGTGCCTTTGCTGGTTCGCTCCCGAGTACTCGGGCCGAATAAACGTCGTGCCAACAGAGACGTCTTAATATACACATATATATATATATATATATATATATATATATATATATATATATATATATATATATATTATTTGTTTAAATTTCAGTGGTGTAAATAGTGTCGTGTTGCAATCGTGGTGTTCATGATGCGTCTGTTTCGTCTAGTGCAACTGCTAATCGAAACGCGCCAAGCGTCTCAACGCGCTGGTTTGTCCAGGAGAAAGTGTGTTGTATACCGCTTGTCTACTCATGCGTCGATGGCCTCATGGTCTCATTATCAGGCATGTGTGCTAGAGGCTCTGGGCTCGAATCCTGCCGTCGGAGAACCTTGTTACTGTTTATTTAATTATGTATAACGGCGTAATTTGTCGAAAATAATGAGTTTGCAAAGTCACAGAGCCGTTTGAAGAGAAAAGGATGAAATTTAGGCATATCCATGGACTAACAGTCATTGCTATTCTCCCTGAAACACGCCGCTTGCATCTCTCACAGACACTAGGGCCAGAGTTCACTCCAGTAATTATTGTATAAAACTCTTATGTTTGAAACGGTGAATTACTTTCGTTGCACCTTTCCTAAATGGTGCCACCATCCCATTACACGCATTGGGCATTAGAGGCAACATACATACAAAAAGTACGTAATCAAGCAGTACAGGAGGCATACGTCTACAAAGATTCCACAGCTACCCCGGTTCTCCGCAAGAAAAGTAGAAAGTTATCTATCAAAAAAGGGGTCAGGCAAGGAGACACAACCTCTCCATTGCTATTCACTGCATGCTTAGAAGAAGTTTTCAAGCTCTTAGACGGGGAAGGCTTAGGAGTGAGGATCAACGGCGAATATCTCAGCAACCTTCGGTTTGCAGAGGACATTGTCTTATTCAGCAACAATGGAGACGAATTACAACAAATGATTGAGGACCTTAATCGAGAAAGTGTAAGAATTGGGTTGAAGATGAATATGCAAAGATAATGTTCAGTAGCCTGGCAAGGGAACAAGAATTCAGGATCGCCAGTGAGCCTCTAGAGTCTGTAAAGGAGTACGTTTATCTAGGTAAATTACTCACAGGGGACCCTGATCACGAGAAAGAAATTTACAGAAGAATAAAATTGGGTTCGGGTGCATACGGCAGGCATTGCCAAATCCTGACTGGGATCTTACCACTGTCGTTGAAAAGAGAAGTGTACAATCATTGCATTCTACCGGTGCTAACATGTGGTGCAGAAACTTGGAGGTTAACAAAGAAGCTCGAAAATAAGTTAAGGACCGCACAAAGAGCGATGGAACTGAAAAAAGTTGTCGCAGTTTTACCTGAAAAGCGAAGCATCAATTGCGATAACAAATTTGTAGAGAGCTATACGGAGTAATGATAGTAGCTTTATCAGCTGTATAAACTTTGACATGCAGGAGCACCGGCAACACGCAGAACTGTTGTCGACGCCGTCGGCGTTTTGCCCGCGTTCGCACAAAATGCGTGCGGCGTTGGTGACTGTTGCCGGAGCCTCTGATATAAATAGGCACTTGGTGCCGCAGCTAAACGTCGCCTCCCTTCCCTCCCCCCCCCCCCCGCCCACGACCTTTGGCGCGTCGGAAGAAGGCGCGTTTGCTCTACATATATGGTGATTGTAAAGGAGGAAAGAGACGCCTACTTCTGCAGCCCTTAAGGGAGCACGGCGCAGAACGCCGTTTCTCTTCCACCGTGCGTTCACTCCCCGTGAAAGCGCGCGTCCCTCGCGCCCTTTCACTCGCACACACAGCGTTCGGCGGCGCGCGGCGACGATTTCATCTCCATTGACGTCATACGGAACCTCATGGCGACGCCGACGGCAGGAATCTGCTTTCGAGGGTCCATATAATTGCTATCGCAATAAAATCTTAGGACTGACGTTAAGAGACAGGAAGAGAGCGGTGTGGATAGCCGATATTCTAGTTGAGATTAAGCGGAAGAAATGGAGCTGGGCAGGCCATGTAATGCGCAGGATGGATAGCCGGTGGTTCATTAGGGTTACAGAATGGATACCAAGAGAAGGCAAGCGCAGTCGAGGTCGGCAGAAAACCAGATGGGATGATGAAGTTAGGACATTTGCAGGCGCAAGTTGGAATACGCTAGCGCAAGACAGGGGTAATTGGAGATCGCAGGGAGAGGCCTTCGTCCTGCAGTGGACGTAAAATATAGGCTGATGATGATGATGATGACCTGTCCAGCTCCATTTCTTTCTCTTAATGTCAGCTACAATTTCGGCTATCCCGTTTGCTGTCTGATCCACACAGCTCTCTTGCTTTCTTTTAACGTTACGCCTAACATTTTTCGTTCCGCCACTCTTAGCGCGGTGCTTAACTTGTTCTCGAGCTTCCTTATTAACCTCCAAGTTTGCGCCCCATATGTTAGCACCGGTAGAATGCAATGATTTTACACTTTTCTTTTCAAAGACAGTGGTAAGCTCACAGTCAAGATTTGGTAATGCTTGCCGTATGCACTCCGACCCATTTTTAAGCTTCTGTAAATTTCCTTCGTATGATGAGAGTCCCTGTGAGTAATTGACGTGGATAAATGTACTCATGTACAGACTCTATAGGGTGAGTGGCGATTATGGACAGTATTATATTGCTAATTGAGCATTTCCGCGTGGTGTATCTGACATCAGCACTTTCAGTGAATTGTCCGTGCACTTCGTGTGCGAATGCATTCTTGCCCTTCCACCGTATGACCCGAGGTAATTCTCATCATCGAAGGATGTTCGAGCCATTACCCTGTAAGAATTGCTTGTTGATGTTCAGTATGGTATATTTAAAAAGAAGTGGGTGATGTAGTTATTGAAGGAATTAGTATGGTATGCTACTGTTTGCAAAAACTGAGGCTCAAGCCTTGCGCGATAACTCTGTTCTTTCCACTCGAGATTTTCTCGGTTTTCAATCCAAGTATTCAGGCAGCAACTCCTGTTTCGCATGACTTCTTGTAGTATGGCACTGGAAGCACGTGTAACGGACACGTACCACATTTCTGATTCAAACAACGACAAAACGGGCCTAGACTAACATACTGCGAGAGCACAGCCTCAGCTGGTTACACCCTTAGTCTAGCACTGTAGTATTGAATGTAGTGGCAAAGCCCGTAATCTTTTGCGGGCCATAAACTGTTCTTTTTGACCTCGGCGTATAGGTCCTTCCGTTTTTAAAGACGCCCAGATGTGTACTTATGTTGTTAACATTGGCGCCATCACCTTCTGATCCTACTAATTGATTTGTTTGTCGCCATCGCCTACTAGCACTGCAGTGCCAGTAGGCTATGGCGACAAGTAAATGTACAGCAGACCGCAATGGTGAACATTTGTATTGCGTAAGTCACTCTGACAGACATGCTCAATGCTTTACACTTAACCACCAAACACTGTATATATATTTCTTTAATTCAATTCGTAAGTACAACTAATTTCCCCTATGTTGTTCTTGGTGTTATTGTTTGTTGCCTTCTTATGATATGATTAATAAAAATCGGGCCCCTCGGTTCCCTTTCTTCTCGTTCATATATATATATATATATATATATATATATATAGCCAGTGACGAAGCACCACACATAGAGAAACCGCGATCTTGCGCTTATGCTCAAAAAGGATACCCGTTAAGTTATAAGATACCTGTGTATTTGCCACGCAGTGTCCTGCCTGAAGTCCAGTGATCCATAAATGGACCGAAGTTGGGGCGTAGCTGGCGCCGCCAGCGTCACCGCTTTCTTTACGGTGGTGATGATGATGAATTCCGGGTTCTTCTATGTCTCCTTCATGGAAGAATTTGGAGTCGACAGAGAGGCAGCCTCATGGCCCGCCAGCGTCATGTCAATCTTGGCACACTCGTCAGGTAAGTGTAGCCATTGCTGTCGTCCTGTGCCTAGCCGTTTTTTAATGGGACTACTATTGTCTGCCTACTTCAGCTGTTTTTAATCCATCAGTCCGTCCATCCATCCATTTATCTATTCATCCATCACCCGTAGCCCAAGATGACTAATAGTTTGGGTCAATAGGTACGGGCTCCTGATCGCGATGCCGTCGTGGTTATTGCATCACTTTGCATCCGACCCTTGTAATGCCGTCTTGATTACGCCATCATCGTCACACAGTCTTCGTCACGCCGTTGTCCTCACGCTGTCGCTTTATCATTGTCATCACCTCAGTAACATCCCATTTTCGTCATGCCATCGTCATTGTACCACCTTCGTCGTTCCATTGACGTCAATCTTTCTTCGTTATCTTATTTTGATCATACTGTCATCAATACATCGTGATTATGCCGCCCTTGTCATACCATCGTCGCTATCATGCGTCCATTGTCAGAACGTCGTCGTAATGCCGTCCGGGTCGTACATCGTCGTCCCGGTATTGCCATCATGCACCCGTCATCACCCCATTGTCCTCATGCCGTTATCATGCCATCGTCGTTACTGAATCGTCGTGATACAGTCGTCGTCATGCATTCTTCGTGATACCCTCATCGAGATGCCTGGATGATTGTCATCATTGTTTCGACATCCGGCTCTTGTCATGACGACGTCGTCATGACATCGTCATCACGCTGTTGTTTCACCTTATAATCATCACTTTAGCATCGTCATCTGTTTGCCGTCATACCGTCGTCGCCATACCACCTTCGTATATCCATCGACGTCGTCACTGGTTCGTCATTCTATCGTAATCATGCCGTCATCATTCAATCGTGATTATGCCGCCGTTGTCATGTTCATCGTTGCGTCATCGTCACACAGACGCCATCACGCATCCGTTGTCATACAGTGGTCTTGGTGCCGTCTTGGCCATGTCATCGTCGTCATTCCAGCTTCTTCATCCGGTTGTCGCCATGCCATTATCATTACGCCATCGTCGTCATAGAGTCCTCTTCATCACGTTCTCGCTGTTATGCCATCGTCATAGTTTGTGAATCGACATCTCATTGTCGTTCCATTGATATTATACCTTCTTTGTCATTCCATCGTCATTGCGTCGGCGTCATACAGTCTTCGTCATGTCTTCCATGCTCACGGGCAACCATGGAAAGTGAATGCCATAGCAAAGGGAGATGATTTCAAAGTATGTGGCATTGAGCGCAAGCAATGAGTTTTTTAGGAGGAGAAGGAGGAAAAAAGAAGAAAGGAAAGGCAGGGAGGTCAACCAGACGCACGTACGGTTTGCTACCCTACACGGGGAAGGGGATTAAAGGGATGAAAAGAAAGGAGAGAGAGGGAAGAAGGTACTCGCAGTAGGAACAGGTGCGGCTGTCCAACACTTCACAGTCGGTCACTGAGGCCAGTCGACTTCATGAATTTTAACAATTCCCGCGTCGCTTTGTGAGCCTGCGACGCGTGGGGCCACGGTCCAAGAATCGTCGTCTCCGAAAACGGTCTCCTGTCTAATTTGTTTAACACACCCCGGAGAATGTCGCGTTCGGTCTCATAAAGATGACAAAAACACAACACGTGTTCCACCGTCTCCTCACAGTTGCACGAGTCACAGATTGGTGTTTCGGACATGCCCAGAAGGAATGAGTACGCTGTCGTAAAAGCCACCCCTAACCAGAGGCGGCAAAGTAAAGTTTTATCATGGCGGGGTAAGTTCGATGGAATTTGTAGCCTCAGTGTAGGATCCAGCCGGTGGAGATGACAGTTCGTAAAAATCGGGCTGCTCCAGGACGTTTCTCTCTCGGTTTGAGCGAGTAAACGAAGACCCCTCGCTGCGTCTGTCCTTAATAAAGGTATAGGAACAGTTAGGGTTTCCTTATGGGCTGACCGGGCGGCATCATCAGCAAGGTCATTACCGACGATGCCGCAGTGCTCCGGCAGCCATTGAAAGGTGATGTCATGTCCGTTCATTAGGGCTTGATGGAGAACATCTCTGGTCTCAAACACCAGTTGTTCATGTGTCTTGCGTCGTAATGCAGACTGCAGACTCTGAAGGGCTGCCTTGGAGTCACAAAAAGTTTTTGAGAGTTGCCACTAGACATATTAACTAAACGCGACTTCAGGAATATGTTCTGTCGTTTCATTGTTATACCCCTGTCACAAGGCACATGTAATGTCATTCGCAGCGAATAAGATTACGTGTCAATGCCATTTTTATTGATTCTACTCGGGAATAGTGAATGACATTCACAGCTAATGGCATTCGCCCATTGAATGAGTTTCCCGAACTCATGCACGCGCGATTTGTGTAATCTCGACGACAGGGGCTTGGCAAAAAATTACAAAATGGATAAGTTAAAACGAAATGCAATATATTTACAAATAACCTTCCAAGAGAGAGAGAAACGTGGTGGGAAAGACAGGGAGGTTAACCCGAAAAGATTCTGGTTTGCTACCCTGCACTGCGGGAAGGGAAAGGGGAAATGAAAGGCAGAAAGAATATGGAAGAGAAAAAGCAGTCACGAAAAAAATACAAGGAATAAAAAAAAGAAAGAAAATAGAGGAGGTCGGAAAAGTCTGTGAGAACTCTAGTCTGTCAGAAAGTCCACTCGATCACAAAAACTTCAAGAGTGCCTTGACTGACTTGTGTGGGGACTGTATAGGCCGGCGTTCCAGGGCTGTCTGCTCCGAAAGCGGCCGGTCGCCAAGACATGCCAGCGCGGTCGGGAGTGACTGCCTGTATGTGCTGTATTTTAAATTATGGGGTTTTACGTGCCAAAACCAGTTCTGATTATGAGGCACGCCGTAGTGGGGGACTCCGGAAATTTGGACCACCTGGGGTTCTTTAACGTGCACCTAAATCTAAGTACACGGGTGTTTTCGCATTTCGCCCCCATCGAAATGCGGCCGCCGTGGCCGGGATTCGATCCCGCGACCTCGTGCTCAGCAGCCCAACACCATAGCCACTGAGCAACCGCGGCGGGTTATGTGCTGTATTGGGGACAATGACAAAGTAAGTGCTTGATAGTTTCCTCGTCGCCGCAGTGGTCACACGCAACACTATCCTCCCATTCGATGCGGAAAGCAAACGACTTTGTAAATGCGACACCAAGCCACAATCGGTAAAGTACCGTAGTTTCGGGTGGAATTGTCCACGTGGAGGTCGAAGTCGAAGACAGGGGTCAAGTCGATGCAGACTTGTATGGCTAACAATATAGTGAAAATATGAAAACAAGAAGCACGATTTGTAAGGTTTCGTTATCATAGCAACCTGCCGATAAACATTGCTATCAATTGCGAATGCCATTTTGTTTACGCGTGTAGACTGGGAACGCAAGACCTCAATGAAATTCGAAATTAATGTCATTTACTGCAAATTACATTACATGTGCCGTGTGACAGGGGTATAGATTGCTATTCGCATTACTGTGGACATTCATTGTTAGATGAGTTCTGCCGTAAATTTTTTGTTGATATTTATGTCACTCGAGCTATGTTGCAAAAGATCGATAGCGAGTTGCCACCAGACATGGTTCGCAGCCATAAGCGAATACTTTTAAACTTTTCTGTCATCAAATATTGGCTTCTGGTTACAATTATACTTGCCACAAGGCCACAACGTGCCCGCCTCAGCGTTAACAACCACGTGGTTTGCTTATCGTCTTCTTACGTGTCACCATCTAAAACATCGCTTATGGAAAGAGCAAGTGTTTCTCTGGAGCGTTCACTGTGTCAGATCTCCCCCAGAATCAAAGTTGCGTATGTTTAAAGGCTGTCCCACGGGACGGGGGTGGTGAAATTAAAGGTTGCGGTAAAATCAGCTTCGAGTTCCTGTACAGAGCGCTCCATCTAGGATTTTCACACTACACTTGACTGTTGTCGAATTTTCGCGGTTAAAGAATTATGTAAATCACCTTTACACACCTTCATAGAGGTTTGCATTAGATAGGGAAAGCGATGGCCAAATATTTCGATACATCGTTCACACATAAATTTATGCTCGTGTATGTTTGTGCCACGGCCAAGAAATGTCCATGCCGCGCACACAGCATCTGGTTTCATGCAGGTACGACGACAGCGTCGCACCATAGCCCTGTCTGGCCTTAACTATTTCAATTGTCAAGCGAATGGCAGAAATAACAGAGACCTAAAGAATTCCGGCGTTTACAAATCGGCGGCGTCTAGAAACGTAAAACTAAGGTAATGTTGGAGCAGATCGCTGCGAACTAGCTCAATATACACAGGAAAATTCAACATGCAGTTGCGGCGTCAGGTGTTTAAACAATACTTAGTGATACTTTGTCAAATGGGCGATGTGTCGCCGGCTGATTGATAAATAAAAAAATCGACCAAGACACTTAAGACTGCTTACATGTGGGAATGCGAAATCATTATACCTTTTGTAGGCCTCTGAACATCATGAACGCGCTAATTTTATACATTCATGACGTGGCGCTACCTCCTCCCCATTGGCTGCTCCGTCACGTGCCCAATGACGCACGCACTAGGCCACACCTTTAGTCAGCGAGATGGCTGATTGAAGATGAGCCGGACCGAAACGTACCAAATTTTATTTTCTAAGCCATTAGTGTACTTTCAAAGAGTAGTTATCTAAACATAACGTAACTAGTTTACTTTGTTTACAGGAACCTCCCTGAGAAATCTGACGTCAATTCGAGCATATTTTTCACCTGTTTGTACTCTTTGTGCCGTGGGCCATTTTTGGTACCATCTTTTGGTGACGCCGACTAGGACGGATTTTCGTGTAATGGGGCATCTAATGCTTTCGCACTCAAAACAAATCCAGAATGTATAACTGCGCGTAAATTTATAAGTCCCATTGACTTAAAGTTTATACCAGGAATTATCCGATTAAAATAGTGTATTGGAATGCGGGCATAGCAGGAACGTCGGCGGCGGGACTTTACTGCCCACTACTTATTCAAATATTGTTCATTTGAAAATCCAGCAGCCCGCATGTTATTGTCGAAAAAACTACGAAGGATAGAAATTCAGCAGATTAGTGTTCCCGTATTTGCTCCCATAGGCCGGCCTACAGGAGCATACAAAACCCAAGGACACAAGAGATATAAACAATGAAATATTCTTTGAGAGTCCGTGAACACCAAAAAAAGCTAAAATGCCATTTTTAGTTAACATATTGCAAACAATAAAGAAAATTGGATTAGGTGATTCAACTAAGTTTTACTCAAGTAGCCATGCGTCACAAATGCACCAGTGTCAGCTTTCGTGGTCGAAATGTTAGCCACAATGCTTCAACGCTTTCAGCAATATAGCAGCAAGCGGAAATCATCATATGGCATCCCGAACTTGTAAACAAAGTACTGTGTGGCGTAGAATTTCGCTAAGCCACGTAGTTTATATAATTGGTTTCAATTTATTTCTACTGTGTGTCTTCAAAATGCAAGACATTCTTTTCCCGGACCTTTTATAGAATGTTATAGCTTAAAAATTTTGCTACAGTTAGGGACGATACCCACCGCCTCTAAGCCACAAGGAGCAGTACAGACCTTCGACGTAGTTTTCCAGTTTGCCACGCGTTAGAACAATTCTTTTTATGTGTGCTGTGCTTTTCTGTGCTTATTCACGCGACCAGTCGGTGTAGCTATGGCGGCGTGAACGGCTCACATTTTAGGAATATCTCTCGCCTATTCTTGTACAGATTTACACCCTTCCCCATCCTTACAGGTCTGCTAGTTTCATGCGCTCAGCGGCACCTGTCCGTCTTCCAGCTCGGCCTGATTGGCAGCGTCTTCCTGTGGGCAGGAATCCTGGGAGCCGTCTTCGCTCCCAACATGGCCTGGATGACCGTCACGCTAGGCGCGATCCATGGCGAGTTACGCTCTGTCAACATCCACCGAGAATTGCACACAGTGATTTGTTTATGGATCTAAGCATAACTTTGGTAATATAATTTGGGTTTTGGGGCTACGCCGCTGGTAGTCCCGTTTCGCGCCAAGGTGGCATTTTACAGCTGAAATTCTAAAATACATTTGACATCAGTAAACGACTGCCTTGGTTTGTTCGCAAATAATAATGAACAGCTGTCGTGTGCGATCATCGTACGTCGTCGTCAAAACTAGCACTGACAAAAAATGTGCAGATCTAACGCCCATTTTGGAACTTATGTGCAGTGAAGCTTTCGTGAAGTGGTTACACGATGTTACACAACTGTTCATCATCTGCAACGCGTTTTGCAGAATAGGCATTACGTGCCTGCCAATTAGCAGGACGTTTGAGAGAGCTTGAGAGAGTTCTTTATTGTGCATAATAGTAAGGTTACACGTTGCAGCCATTGCAGTAGCTCAGTATAGCTATGGCGATGCGCCGTTGAGCTCGAGGACGCGGGTGCGATTCCAGCGACGGCGGCCGCATTTCGATGGGGGCGAAATGCAAGAATGCTCGTGTGGCTAAACTAAGGGGTGCGTTAACGAAGAACAAGTGGTCAAAAGCATTTATCTGGAGTCACCCGACTACGGCGTGCCTGATAAGATCGTGGTTTTGGCACGTACGATCTCAAAAATAAACCTATCAGGATCCGAAAAACCCCACCACGAGAAACAACGTGAAATACGCGTTTCCACCCGTCTCCACCCGTCTCCAGGATCACCCCACTTTTAATAATGGTGTCTCTAGGATTATGCCACTTTACTACTGCATTATTTCCAAGATCGGTCCACTTTACTCGGCAAGACCCCAATCGATAATAAGAACCAAACCCCGCGAAAGAAGGCACAGACCAATGCAATTTACCAAGGAAGTTATGGTATTGAAGGTGTGTATTTGTGCCAGTGAGGATATTCATGCACCGTTTACTGTTTTCCTGAGTAATTTCTTGGAGAAGAGACCCGGCCTGCCGAACATCTGTAGAGACAGTACAGATGGAGCTACATGTAAGCCAATTCATTATAATGAGTGATGTTCTGTGTGTGTGTGTGTGTGCTATTCAGCAAGACAGCAGCGCTTACTATAGGCAAATTGCGTGAGGGCTCGACTAGACAGTTTCGCTTTATTGAGTGCACCATTTTGGCCATCCGTCTTCATGAGCAACATGTAGACAAGCCTAGTATCCCACTATCACAACGAAGAGGCGCAAGTTCGCTTGTCCTCTTAGTACTGCCACATGGGAAAAATCCCTATGAACCTGGCACATTTTAGCTTCCCTCACTTTGAAATTCTGCTGGCTATGGGCGGTGCGCCGATCTCGGCTTGTTTCGAAGAAGTCGCAGTGTCGATGGTCAGGTGCAGATATAACGGCGGTATTCATTTTATTTCCGGACGAAGGAGGCAATTAACCTTATCACATGCCTTGTTATGCAACGTAGATTGCAATTTGCAACCTCGGTGCAAAAATGTAGCACCAACACAGCAAAGGCGTCCTCAAAATATTTTATATAACTTCTATACAAACAGACACCATTTAATAATACCTGGAGATAAGAATGATGTTTACTATTGCATTATTTATAATATCGGTCCACTTTACTCGGTGAGACGCCAACCAACGTGCCATGCAAGATGTGTATTTGTGGAAATGAGGATAGTTATGCACCATTTGCTGTTTTGCCTGAAACATTTATACCGAGGCGTACCAAAACATGTGCAGAATGATATATGATCTGCAATGTGCTGGCGATATAAAAAGATAAGATTTGAGCGGTTTCTTGCCTGCTTACGTAGATGGCATCTTGTGAAATGTCCTTGAAATGCGTTTAGATATTTAGTACTGATACAACGAAAACAGCAATAGCACATCCCGTCACAGCGCCGCAAATACAAGAACGGTATTCTTTATATGGTGTTCCAGCTAGTGCCACTTGATGCAAGAACGCGTGCGATATGAACGGACTGTATATGGTTCACACCGACTTATTTGGGTGAATATGGCGGCTTACCTTTGCTTCACGTGCACATGATATCCTAAGTAGCCGATATTTCCAAGGTGGAGACAGATAGGGAGGGAGAGGACTTATTTACGCAAAGGCTAAGAAGTCGGCCTGTGCTACAGTTTTCTCTGGCTTGGTGCTCTATACATGAGAAGGAAGTGATGTGTGGTGATGATGAAGAAAGCACGGACGTATATACAACACTACCTCTCTAAATCCCTGTGTCTAGTCCTGTGGCTCGTAAAAAGACTAGAGCTGCCCTAATAACCACGACCACGCCAGGCCGAGCAGCCAGAACAGCTTCATAAAACAGACGAGTACATTCGAAGACTTCAGCTCTTGCGGTCCTTCGCGTACGCAGTACAAACGCAAAACACGTGTGCAAGAGTTTCTGGCCGCTGACAGTGCTCACAGTTTGGACTACTGTCAGTGAAACGTATGTGATGTGTCAGTACGCCTGGTGAACGCGACATCAAGCCGGATCATTTTCACCATACTTGTTTGATTACGTGTCAGGTGCTGAGCCATTCGGAAACTTCATTGCTTCTGAACCCCACATGGCACTGTCGAAATCAGATCTGGATTCCCTGTTTCGCTGCGTCAAGTGAGCCTATGTGTTGGAACACTAGGCCCAACTTAATTTATGCGTCCTTTGTGCGTCCTCAAAGAACAAAACTGCATATAGAGTCAATAATCATCAATATATCAATAACTGCATCAGATGCGAGCAAACCCCTAAAGTCCCGTAAGAATATCTAAATTCAATCCTTAACTGCAGCCATTAACATGAAGACCCTTACTAAAGTTTAGCAGAGTACTTTGTTGGGCTCCTTCTGTCTCCTCTTATTTCTTCCGCTGATTTTAACCTTGCGCAACACATCTTTCCTAAACCCTTGTTAAACTTTAGTCCAAAAAAGGCACTTCGCCGATCTGCCACGACGTCTGCCCGTGTATTAATATCTGTTGCAGATTTTGTAATCAACCGGGTAATTGATTACGCAAGTTAGGCTTCTAACACACACTCGTTAGTTTCTCACCGGTTTAACACAAGGTCTAGTAGGTACAAAAGAAGCTTTGCGTGTCTTGCCTTCCTGTCTCAATCGTAAATAAAATTACTAGTGGGCTTCCAATTTACGAACGACCTGGTAACACATGGCGATGTCAGTGTACCCGTGCAGACATGACACCTGTACATTGAAAGCGACTTTAACCGCCTATACGCTCTGAATTAATGGATAAACTTTTATTTCCCTTCTTTAAGAAAGGGTGGGGGCCGAGAGGAGGAGGAGGGAAAGAGAAGGCAGGGAGGTTAACCAGAAATGCGTCTGGTTGGCTACCCTACTTTGGGGGACAGGAAAGAGGGAATGGAAAGATGAGATAGAGATGGTGAGCTCGCGCACGCACGCGGTGAGCCTGAGCAATTCAAAGGCGTTCACATGGGCCAGTCGCCCTCAAGAAAGACAACAGTGCCTTCACAGCTTTGTGGGCCGACGAACGATGGGGAGGGTCTTCAAGGAGCACCTACCTGCACGGACAACGACCGATCGCCAAGTCGTCGCAATGCGTTCGATAATGTTTGTCTTTCCGACTGAAATTGATCGCAGTGTCACAATTGATGTTCGATGTTCTCTTCGCTGCCGCCGACGTCGCACGTAGCACTTTCGGTCATTCCAATTAAAGCACAGTATGCCTTCGTGAAAACCATATGTGGCTAGATGTCCGCCTCCCAGTCGGGGTAGGCTTCCGCTACCTCCTCAGCCCACCTCCGGACTCGGTCTGGTAGTTAGGGATCGGAGCTGTGCAGGGCAGTCTCCCACAGCGTCTCGCTACTAATTAATGGTTTGAGGGTGCGGAGGGTGCCATTTTGTTGCCTGGTAGTCCTTGATGTGCTGGAGTCCAGATGAGAGCGATTTAGTTTTCCGGTGGGTGAGCGACAAGTAAACAGTGCGCGAGGTTGGTAATCTAGCCGCTACTGAAGTTCCGGATAGCAGTATTCGAATGCGCGCTGAAACTCTCCTCGTACTGTGCGGAACAAGCGCGAACCTCGATTTGCATAGGGCTGCATAGTGCAATCGTTTACCTTCATCAAGCTGAATAACAAGTTAAAAGCTGGACTAAATGAATAATAACTGAAGAATTGAACACTGTGCACAATATCCTTGATGTGATTGCGGCCAGTTTAAGTGGGCGCTTGTACACTCGATGGGTTTCCGTGCATCAAAGCTACATGTGTGCTATACGGGCTCTAGTCTTATTTTAAAGCAGCAAGCGGGAGAGCTGATGAACATTTCTGCCATCGCGCAACTTCTCTTACGACGCAGAACTTGTTATCCTTCAGCGGAATAACTACGTAAATCAACAGCATGTAGTATAGCGACAGCGAGTAGGCAGGTCACTGCTACAGGCAGCGAGCAGCGATAGAAATTTACAGGCTCGTTTGCGCGCTATTTATCTTTCATTGAAACTTTCGTGGCAAACACTCATTGACGTTTACTCAGAACGTGCGACATAGTCGCCTAACTTAAGTAAGCGCCGTGCAGTGGTCTGACGGGGCCAGAGCATAAGAACACTTATGCTTAGAGTTCAGCTATACCGTAGGGTCAAATGTTAGAGCATATACTATTACTCTAGCCAGCCAGACGAAAAAGTGAACATATCAACAACGAGTGCACTTACACCACGGCTACGTCAGCTGACATAACCCTCAGGTAAACGGGAACTGCGTCACGAGCGCCAGTTTTTCCCCTGGTGGTTGGTATGCCATGCTTCAGAGAGAAAAAAAAATTAAGCTTGCTGTTATGGCAACGGTTTTTTTTTTTTTTTACTGGCGAAGGGGAGACTGCCATCCCACGTGTCATCTGCAATGCGCTCGACTAGTGCGCGATTTTCTCGGCAGATGCAACAGGAAACCAGCACAAGCTGCGTTTGCTGCTGCAGTCTACTTTTTTTTTAACAGTTGTTCTGACAGCTGTCATTTTCAGCCTCTTTCTTTTCGTAATGGAAATTTTTGTTTTGCGTGTGTGGTTGTTCATGTATGAATAAATCCTAGCAGCGCATCTGTGTTGCCTAAAATTTTACCCTATTCCGTTATACGTGAACCCGCATGCGCGTGGCTATTGCTTTTCGGCTCGGCAATGACAGGCAGTGAAATGTGCTTTATATTTAAAATTTTATTAGCAACTTTTGTACATCAAGAGATACAATGCACAAAAGAATACTGCAGACCGGAGTATCTAGTATCTACAGTACAAACTGCACATACTATAGGTGCAATACATCCCAAAGCTTCTTACAATTTTCGAATAGCAAAAGTCTTGTATTTTTTTTTGCTTCGCATGGGGCAACCTACCAACGCAAATCGTTTGTTGCAGCGGTTATCTGCATGTGATTACTTATGCAAAAATTATCAATAAACGAGACCGCTTCAAAGGCTGAAGACACTACATTTCGCATACCCAAACACAGGCGAGACAGAGATTCGGGTGAGGTGGAATTGTGCGCGCTGGAGCTGTGGTCTGGAGAAAAAAGGAGGCAATAAGTTATATGCTTACACACAACGCAATTGCAGGAACAAATTTCAGCACTGTTTCCGCAAAACAGTGCTTTCAAGTCATGTACGTCAACTCGCATTATATTTTGTTGTAGGGATTTATGCTAAAAATATGGCACAAAGATTTAACAATCCAAATTGTTATTTTAACTTCTACTATATCGAAGTAACGTTTTTGGTAATGCTGCTTTCTCAAGAGCTGTCTGAAAACACTGGTCAGCTTCTTACAGGTAAATTATCTTGATCCATGAATTGATTTACTTGTAACTAAGGCACTGACAGATTAGTTTGTTCAACTTTTTCATTTAATTCCTGCCTTCTTCCTTTTGCAGAATGCCTAAAACAGGAAGACTACCTTCCAAAATTTGTAAGCCACTGGTCAGTGGTCTGTGGGCATTTCCTACTCTAGAAGTATTTGTTATTTTATTTTGTTTTTGTTTTTCGCACAAGGGGAACAAAACTTTGCGGGAACACCGGAGCGCGTGGCTCGCTAAGCGCCGGTGTAAGCTCCTTCGTACGCATTGCGTGGCAGCGCGACTTGATACGAGGGTAAACTCGCCGTTCTCAGCAAAATTTGCTCGTCTGCTTAGTTCTCAGTGAGCGACCGCGTACATCGCACATCGCGGATGAATATCCGATAGATAAAAGACAGGCAGACGTTCTTTTTTTTTTCTTTTTTGGCGACCCACAACATTTCCCTACGTAACGTAAAATGCGCCAGGCGCCGTAGCAGACAAAGCGAAGAAAACAGCGCTAGCAGTGCTTTCTGGCGCCAGCGCAGCGCTCCTTCAGTTCGTTTCCACACCTTGTGAAGCTCTAGGCGACTTGGAATGTCTAATCAAGAACAACAGGCAAGCACAATGTTCTCTTACCTAACCCCGTCGCCCGTGCAGGTAGCCGTCAAACAACTTCAGCAAAAACAAATTATCAATGTTTTATTCTTCCGTAAAGCGACCAGCAGTCGTCGAGATATAACGAAACGCAATTTTTGTCAGCCGGTTAGCTAGCCCTCACTCGACACAGGAGCTGTGGTCGATAGGTGTCTTCAGTGTATTTACACACCACACAGAGAAATGTACCGCGTACGCAACACCCTTCTTTCGTCTTATAGCCGTTTCGATAACGTTAGCGGCTACGCTTTGTATAAAGACTGCATAAAAAGTGTGCTTACCTTTAATTCTTTTGGCAGCACAAAGAAGTGACGCTGCTGTCCTTCCCCTTGTTGGCCCACCACAGAGCACGGTAGAACGTCTTGTGGCCTTTCTTCTGTTTTGTATACCTCGCTGGAACACTGGCCGATACAAAAACAAAATGTTGCAGCGCACAGTAGAAGGAAAAGGCGTGCACCTCTGCAGAAAACGCCAGGCGCAGACGAGCAGAATGGCGATAACCCGCCGTCCGTTGGCGCTACGAAATAAACGACAAAAAAAAGCACGTCAAGAAGAGAAAACACTACAAAACACATTTTTCTACACACAACTTCGTAATATACTTTACAATATACTTTATTTAAGGGGCCCTCAGGGTATGTAAATAAATAAAATAAATAAATAAAAATAATAATTCGTAGGTTCCAAAGCTAGAGCCAAACATGCAAAATGTATCGAATTTTTGGTTGGCCACTAAAAACATGGCGACGCTATTGGCTAGATACCGAAACTAGCCCAGCTGTCCACCCGGTGCTTACACCGCGTTCTCTTCTTTTTTTTCACCGCAGGTGTGGGCGTGGGAGTCGTCTGCGTGACTCTCATCATAGTAGTTATGATGTACTTCGACAAATACCGTGGTGTAGCCAGTGGCCTCAAGTTCGCCGGCTACTCTATGGCCTCGCTGCTGTTTCCCACAATACTGACGTCGCTGAAAGCAGCCTACGGCTTCAGAGGATCTATGCTCGTGTACGCAGCAATCACCATGAACGTGACAGCTCTGACACTGCTTTTGAAAGAGCCTCCATGGCAAATAAACGCGCGGAAAGGTAAGACCGAAGCGTGTGTAGCAAGAAAGTGAGAGCTACTCCTCGATTACCACTGGAACTCTGGATAGCGCAATTTCTAACCCTTTAGCGGGTCGAGAAGGTGCCAGAAGTAATGGCACTGGAAGTGCAGAATCTATTAACACCGTGAGCTCTCTCACTCCAAACGGTGTTGGTGTGGTAGACTGTATTCATAACTGGGCAACGAGATCAGAAGTACTAAGGATACATGCGTGCAGCAGTAGCAATGAGTACCCCGCAGAGAATTCAAATAACCCAAACATATTTAAAACCTGGCTTCATAGTTTCACGTTTCTGGGAAAGCAAGAAAGCACGAACCAGACGACTGCCATGCAAAACGGAAGCAATGGAAAGCGAACAGCAGCGATTGTGAGCGAAGATAAAGTATCAAATGAAGCAAACCAGTGTACCACGCAGAAGCCTAAGCATTCTTGTGCGTCATTCCGCGAGATCGGCCACTTGCTGTCCAAGCCTAGGTTCTACGCTTGCGTGTTGGCGGTCGTAGCGATGGACTACACAATGGCCGTCTTTCCAGCGACCATAGTGGACTACGCGCTTGACAAAGGGTCTTCCCGGAGAGACGCTGACCTTTCAGTGACCTACTGCTCGCCAGCCGAGCTATTTGGTCGCATTGTGCTTCCACTAATCGGTGACTGCAGGATCGTGAGCAGGACAACTTTGGTATCCGCGTGCTTCTTCCTGCTTGCCGCTACTATGCTGGCCCTACCAGCGACTCCTTCCTTCCTGGCTTACATTCTCGTGTGCGCGTGCGTGACAATGTTCACGGCTTGCTTGATCGCCATGAAGCCTGTGGTGATTGCCGACTACTTCGGCATCGAGAGCGTCGCAACCAGCTGGGGATTCGCTGGAGTGACGTTGTTACCTCTACTCCTGTGCAGCCCGTATATTATCGGTGAGTTTCACGTCTAACGCTTGTTTAGTTTGCCTACTTGCTGAACGAATAGCGCAGAACGAACTATAATCATGCATTGGGTGCGTGTTAAAGAACTCTAGGTGGTCAAAATTAATCCAGAGTCCCTCACTACGGCGTGCCTCATAATCAGATCGTGGTTTTGGGCACGTAATACCCCAGAATTTAATTAATCTTAACGAACTATAGTGTAGGTTGATGCTCTGAGCAGGATTCATAAGTGAACCGAATTTCTTTTCTCTAGTACGTACTCGCCTCGTGGCGAGCACGTACTGATCGCGAGAAATACGGATAGCAAAACAAAGTAACCTATATAAAGTTCACTATGAACTTACTGAATAGGTAATGGTGGGCTTGTTGGTGAAGCACCATATTCATAAAGCAGTGCACTTGAAATAGACACGTTCACGAATAAATGAAAAAAAAACATATGAAACATTTCCTTTCTGAAACATGAAAAAGCAGTAGTTGCAGTCCAGCGCTGGTGTATGTCTGTTTTCGTGTGTGTGTGAGCATGTCTATTTCAAGTGTGTGGCTTCATCAGCGCTAAGAACAACCAATATTCTCACATTTATGGTTGCGTCTCATCTCTCGTGCTCCTGCTTTTCTGTTCTCTATCCATACGACTGACAACTACGGCATCTTTTTCAAAGTCGTGCTAAAACCAGTTCATTGCAGAAATGGATGAGCGTGCACATCAGAGGAAATTAAAGAAAAGCGGGACAGCGTTTTTGCATGCTGCAATCTTTGGCAGAGCCAACTTCAAACTGACATATGGGATAAAGGCGTTCAGAAGTTTACACCACGCTCTAGAAAAACAATAACTTTCGTGCACATTAGGACAAATCTTCTTTTTTCTTGCTTTATCGTGAGCGATAAAGCAATATTTCTTATCTCTTCATTGAAAGCCTCGTTCCGTGGTGTTTAAGACTTGCCTGAGCGTCTTGCCATTAAGTACTTAGGTATGTCGCCGTGGCGCGCAGTTCAAATTTCATTTTGCACGTCAACGCTTGTAATTCAGAGGCAGTTTACTTAGGTATAACAACATTGTACATCCATACCGGAATGTATAAGATCATGTAGGTTTCTCTCACGAAAATAGGGTCATGAAATAATATACGGCAGAAGGTACGGAATACCGTCCCTCAGGAACGCTCACTGGCCGGAATATACGGTTACTGCTTCCGCATTCATTTCACTTTGTTTAAAGGGGCCCTGAACTACTTTTTATCGCAGGGGAGAAAGTCACTTGAAGTGGAAATAGGCTACTTCGGAATCACTTTGCCGCAAAAAGTACTTCAATGCGTACAGCAGAAGCGGGGGTATTGGCAGTCCAACATGGCCTCCGTTCCTTCTTCAATGCCTTGCCCTGCAAAGGCTTCGGTGGAGTGGGGCGTGGCCACAACTCTCCGCCATCGAAATGTCGCCGTGGCGCGCAGTTCAAATTTCATTTTGCACGTCAACGTAGACACCGCGACTTCCGATTTTGGTGCCTACGCCGCGCTAAACGCAAGCCGAACGCGGTTGTCCTCGGCGAGCCGCAGATACACTTAGCCAGTGGAGTCGTGGCGGCGCCCCGCGGCGGCCGTGGTGTAGCTGAATAGCAGCCGCGTGTGGGAGTGCGCTTTATTACGACATCAAGCGTCCAGAAAAGAGTGAGGATCACGACTTGTGTCGAAAAGAAAGGGTTTCAGAGAAAGGTGACTTCGCGCTCCGCTAGCGAGCTCCACGCACCGCGTGCGACAGCAATACTTGGCTGAGATGTTCACCGCAGCGTATGCTGCCCGCGGACTATGTGATTTCGCTAAGCCCGACGGGTGGTTCAGGGCCCCTTTAATTTCTATTCAGGCATCATTTCGAAAAATGTCTGCGAACAGAGGCAAAAGGAGGCTGTCTGTATCCCGACTGGGAACCGCGTCGCAATTCGGACAGTTAAAGCAAACAGAGGGCAAAGCAAAACAACATGCTTTGTACAGAATAAATGGGGCACATCGTCATCATCATCAACAAAATAAGTAAACGCAGATACAAACACATGTTTTAAGTCGCAGTTATGAAAACGTGAACTCAATGTTAAGTTAATCATACAACAATGTGTGTCAAACAACATATGGTACATTCATAGAAGAGCAGACCATTAGCAAACTATAACGAATTATCAAAAATTTAACCGCACGCATTTGTACTAAATTTTAAACACACACACACACACACATATATATATATATATATATATATATATACGATAAAACAAAGCATTGTAGTATATCATCTGGTTACATTAAAACCAATAATTCTTTAACATACTGCACGTTTCATCTTAGATTACAATAAGTTTGTGGTTTCTTTTGCACATTCAACGATTTTGTGATGCTTATCACCCAGCACAACAATTTGGTTATTTATAGACTGTACTCCAAAGTTTATGGCATGTATTGGCTCAACAAGTGCCACAACAGGCAGATTATGTGAAATATTGCTGCTCTGGAACGCAAAAGAAGGTTTGAAATCTTGTTTTACTTTTTCAAGTACTATATTGTATTTAGTTGATATTTGTAGCAATCCAAAAACAGCATCACTTTGTGTACACAAAAAACTGACACGTTGTTTTTTTGTTGCGCGATTTATTAGGCCTCATTCGGACTTTTGGTAAGGAACACAGCCGGTCTGCATCCATTTTCTCACAGGATGCCCCGGACCAGAATGCAATACCTACGTTGGGAGGCTTCTCTAGATACATAGGTTGAGCGAAATACGCCTGGTTGCCAGTCTGTTCAAGATTGTCTGTAATGCTAGCAATAAAATAAAATACGGCACAAATGGGTAAATGTATTCTAAACCTTGATGTCACGTTGGGATCGAAGATCACCGGTAGCACAGTTTAAAAAAAGCCCTTCAAAAGAGGTTTTTATTTTATTTTTTTTTTTTCATCTCTATAGGTTACTTTCGGGACAGAGGAGGAAGCTACGATGGACTTTATCAGCTTCAAGCTGGAATCCACTGCTTCGTCGGCGGTCTGTTCGGACTTCTCGCTGTCTTAGACAGAAGAAGGCGCAACAAGTGGACGAGAAACCGAATAAATTAGGCTGCTCACTTCAATCCGTTTTGTTGTTACTCATGATTGTACCTTACATTGTTTATGCCTTGCATTATGAGAAGACGTTCAACTTTAAAAGTTGTCATTATCACCGTAACCTTTCGGAAACATCGGAGGTTTCCATAAGAACGGTTGCTGCGACGTAAGAATCTTCCGGAAAAGCGCCAACGTATTATATATTCTATACACTTAACAGAAGAACACCCATATGAGCGTTCTTGCTTGTTCTCTCGCACACTCCCCCTTTTGACAATTTATTACCATTCAATGGGAGTAAAATATAACTCCTGTTTAGGTGGGCGCGTTTTCGGTAGACAACAACTAAAGGACCAACTTTAAAGGCGCCTGAAAAGCTTATTTAACCTTGTAAGCAAAAGTTGCCGATCTGTAGACAATGTTGTTACGAACATGGCAGACAAATTATATTCCACTGCATACAGCAGGGTAATTACAATCCTATAGTGCCAAAAACAGAGAAAAACCGCCTGCACTCTCCTTCACAATGTTGTCAGCAGTTATGTCGCAAGCAGCCAACCAAATGGTATTGGTGGATTTTGTGATGGCGAGAACGTTCTAGTAATAACACTTTTGCTAATCTTGAGTTAAGTAAATTAAAATGTCTGTGGTCTCAGAGAGACAAAGAAAAAAGTATTTCATTTTTGCACTTCCAGTCTACATACTACAGTTTCATGCAGCTGCGTCTGCTGCGCTGGAGTGCTGCTTAGCAAAGATATCGCGGTCGCGATGTTGGGCCGCGTTGAGCTATCTGGTCGCGAACAAATGCAATACGCATACTCTGACTGGTCTCTGTGGGGGACGAGCTCCAGGGTCGTGGCAACGAGAGGCAGCCCGAGCGCCCACCTGCGTCGAGATAGCGACGCGCACACCTGAACCTCAAGTTGCGTCGTATAGAAATAAACAAGCGAAAAAACAGAAATGTTGGGCGGAGACTTGCCCTCTTTTGTATCCCGGATGAGTAGCCTCCAACGCACTAATGAAGACGGAAAAAGGTGAAAGCCATGCATCGGTGCGTTAACTACCTCTAACACCGCTTTTACTTGAAGGATTTAAATTTTCTTTTTTTTTTCGGAGATTCGTAAGGCGACCTACGTCCTTCAATAGTCTGGCCATTCTACGATGAGTTAGAAAAGAGTTTCAGGGCCTCGTTAATCCCACGCACTGGGAGTTTCTGCGGGCCTGAATGGGAGATTTAGTGGGAGCATTTATTGGGAGCATGCTTCCATTGGGAGCATTTGTGTTGAAATTGAGGCACTTTTAGATAATCGGTTTCAGTGTTTATTTGCAGAACCGGGAGCGGGGGCTCTTATATTTTATGCACTTTGGAGCATTTTTACAGGAGTGAACAGGAGTATTGTAATTATTCTCGTAGGGTGTTTATTGATATCATTTTCACAGTTTGGTAGTGGTATTGCACGCATTCTAGGCACAAGCTCCAAGGTGGTTTTGTGGTAATAGATAGGAGAAACCATTACATCCAAAATGCCCCCCCCCCCCTTCCCCCCAAAGAATGTGCTGCGATGCGGTCATCCACTTCTCAATGCTCGAAAAACAGCCACGCGAGAATGCAGGCAATGCGTTCTGCCTGGGAGGCCATGAAGCACCTTTGAGAGCAGTTAGTGCTTGCTGAAAAGAAGAAATTAAACTACACGAGAAAGAATCACTGACTGAAAAAAAAACTGTCTTATACACACCACATGTAACAAATAAAATAAAATCTGGTGGTTCACTTTCTGGCAGAAAGCGTTTTCCTCATGAGTGGAACACTTATAAAACATCCAAGGCTGGATTTATTATATAAATAAATATATAAATATATATATATATATATATATATTACATTGTACAACGATGCCAGTGACTAGTATTGTGCATGCCCAAAAACAATAAAATTTTGAAAAGGGAAACAAGTGCATATTTGAAGAAATGTAAACTCATTCCACATTAAACTGTTCAAGATACATCTAGTTAGTTGGACTGTTACTTTGTATCGACAATCCTTAGCCGCGTTGACTATATATAGATGTTGTTAAAATAAGCCACCTAAATTTGCCGGTAGATTGCATTGAGGCAGTTACGATTAACCTCTGTGGCGAAGAAGTCGTGTCACTCGGCGAAAAGGAAAATGACAGTGTGGACGTTAAAGGAGTCTTGAACTGCCACTCGGCCTTGGTTAAAAAACCCTGTCCGCGGATAGCATGCGCCGCAGTGAACGTCTCAGCCAAATTTTGCAGTTGTGCGCGGCACGTAGAGCTCGCAAGTGGGGCACTGAAGTCACCTTTTTCTCAAGCAGTCTCTTTTCATCAGAAGCCTTCCGCTCACTCTTTTCGAGCTGCTATGTTTCGTCATGTAGCAGATTCCCATACGCGGCTGCTGCTGGCCAGTAGCTGACATCAATCAAGAAGGATCTTTGCATCAGTGTGATTCTTCCTACGGTTACTGTGTGTATTTACTGACGCAGTTTAATAAACAGGCTGAAGTAAGCAAAAATCTGCTTTCGAGTTTTGATAAGAATTACGTACTACCGGAAGAAGCCGGCTGTCGTCTGATTACGGTTGGCCGCGGCCGCCCGCGTAGAAATTAAACTTTGGCCACCCTGCTCATTGGTGTCGTAGTCGTGGGATCTCTCTAATTTCGACTAGTTTTGAACACTGAACTAGCCTCGAAGAATGCGAAAGTTAAGGTCAGACCACAGGCACGCAGCGCGCGCTCGCCTCTCACCACTTTTGGCGAGAAGCCTTGGCAGACTTCGCTTCGCATTGAGCTATTGACAGTGCTTCAAAATGCGCAATTTGGGTGTGGCTACAATCCGTCGGTCAATTGCTCACAGGGGATCCTGATCATGAGAAGAAATAATAGAAGAATAAAATTGGGTTGGAGTGCATACGGCAGGCATTGCCTAATCCTGAGTGGGAGCTTACCACTGTCGTTGAAAATAACAGTGTACAATCATTGCATTCTACGGGTGCTAACATATGGGGCAGAAACTTCGAGCTTAACAAACAAGCTCGAGAACAAGTTCAGGACCGCTCAAAGAGCGATGGAACCAAAAATGTTAGGCCTAATGTTAAGAGACAGGAAGAGAGCGGTGTGGATCAGAGAGCAAACAGGGATGACCGATATTCTAGTTGACATTAAGAGGAAAAAATGGAGCTGGGCAGTTCATGTAATGCGTAGGATGGATAATCGGTGGACCATTAGAGTTACAGAATGGGTAGCAAGAGAAGGGAAGCGCAGTCGAGGACGGCAGAAAATGAGGTGGGGTGATGAAGTTAGGAAATTTGCAGGCGCAAGTTGGAATCAGCTAGTGCAAGACAGGGGTAATTGGATACCGCAGGGAGAGGCCTTCGTCCTGCAGTGAACATGAATATAGGCTGTTGGTGATGATGGCTATTCGTCGGTCAAGCTGCTGCAGGACAAAGCCGGACTGCATTAGGTCGCATGGCCAGACTGGAGTATATGAGCGCGAACGCGTTCAAGCCCCGTCGTGCACGAAGCAAACGCTGCGCATACGCACTACAGTTGCATGTAGCTGCGGTCTGCTACGTAACGTAGATACCACGACCCGGGCGGCGTGCCGCGACGAGTCCGCTTGCTGAGCGCATTGCGGCTCGCTGAGGACAACCGCGTTTGGTGCGTTGTAGGCACCAAAATCGTAAATAGTGGCGCCTACGTGGACAAACAAGATCAAGTTTGAACTGTGCTCCACAGTGACGTTCCGTAGGCGGGATGCTGAGGGCACGCCCCACTCCGCCGTAACCTTCGTAGTGCAAGGCATTGAGGAAAGAGCGGGAGCACCGCGAAGGGGATCAAAGGCGATCTTCGACTACCAGTAACTCCGCTTCTGCTGAACGCATTGAAGTACTTTTTGCGGTAAAGTATTTCTGAAGTAATCTATTTTAACTTTAAATGCATTTTCTTACTTGGAAACGTGGTTCATGAACCCTTTAATGAAGCCGAGAAGCCCAATGATGGCACCAGTTTGAACAAGCGCACCCGCGACTGTTGGGGTCTGTATGTGCGTGCGTGCGCGTTTGTGACTCCTCCCCTTCAGACTGACTCGCAGTGTCCAAACCGGCATGGCGCGAGCTGTACCGACTGCGATGCAGGTTCTTTTGTTTCAGACGGTTCTCCAAGGCGGAGCCTACGAGAGCCCAATTGAGGCCAAAGCCGTTTGTTTCAAAAACGCACAAAGCTTTTCATAGAACTAGCGTATAAAGAAACGCAAAATAAACAAACAAACAATGAAAAATTCCCAACAAGAAACAACAAACGATGTGATCTATAAGAGTACCGACATCACGCGAGTTCGGGCAGGCGCGAGTGTGAGTGCGCAACACAGTTCGACGTGGAGAAGCGCAGACGAGGCGACGAAAGAAGCGGCGTTGGTGTCACCAAAGGTCCGATGTCGTTGACTGTTGAACGTGTGACCAGAGCGCGGCAGCTCTGGCTAGGAGAGGGGACGCAGGCTGCTAGACGGCACGTGCAATTGGAGGCCGCGTTCTGGCCTGGCAGCTGGCCCTAAACTGAGGCCCTTAGCCCGACTGCTCCCACTCGGCCTACGGGCTCAGGAGTTCGCCAGCCTCCAGCAGCAGTCCGTGATCGGGTGGAGCGACGCCCGAGAACGGGTTGGCAGGAGATCGCGGTCGGGTGAAGTCCAAGTGTCTCGGGTCCGGAACCCGACGGCCCGTCTTCAGCTCCCGGTCCCGTGGCCGACCTTCTCCTGGCGTCGCTTCCTGGTACTCCCCCTCTCTTTGCAAGTGCGCCTTGCTTTTATGCCGCTCTGGCCGATTCATCTTTTCCAGATTGACCTCTGGAATCTCCGTGGATTCTTCCGATTGGATTCTTTACCTTTTATTTTGTTTTTGCGTCACGCGTTCTCGTGCCGGACGCTATTCGACGTCGTCGTCTTTCATCCAGCACGGAATTCACCTCCACTCACGCACTCTCTGTCGTCCTCTTCTTTCTGATCTCCAACCACGGAACTGTCTCGCGCACTACACACATTACGCCGACATGTACCGAGGGCCGGCCGCCAGGGAGGCGAGAGTCGGTAACTTCGCTCTCCGGGTTGAGACTGTTCTTAGGGAGCTATGAAATGCGCCCTTCGCAGACCACCTTCAGCACAAGTTTTGAGCGTTCGTTGACGCTCTTCGTCGAGTAGATTGTCAAGCTGAACGCTCCTGACGCAGCGATTAAATAACCGCTTAGTTATTAGTGCGATAGCGATTATACGGACACTCCAGGCGAATAACCGCCGTCGTCATCGGCGTCACCGTGATGTCCCATATAAAGTCCGAGTGTGTTAACATCGCGGCCGCGTATGCTAATGGGGTGAGTGAAAGCTTGTGAAGGTGTTCCGTGGATTGTGGCTTCATGCGGTGACGTCTTGCGTTCGCAAACGAGGAATGCGGGGCGATGTGCGCTCGCTAGGAGGAGGGGGTGAGGGGCCACTTAGTCTTCATCTCCTAATTTACTCCGGTTTTGGCTGCTGAGCATGGGCGTGCGCTTCTATCTTGGATGTAATCTAGAGCACTGCACAGGCCGACCACCTGAGCCCGACCAAAAGTTTTATGACGAGACCCAGGCCCGGCCCGGGCCCGGAAATAATCTACGTTACCCGCCTGGCCCGGCCCGCCACCCCTTTAAACCGGCCCAAACCCGGCCCGAGACCGAAAAAGATCACCGAGTGACATTAACAAAATAAAATAAAGAAGAGAATGAAAGGAATTTATTCTTAAGGCATAAATACATGTCATGTGCAATTACGAACACCATTTGAGCGGCCTTAATGCAAATACCAGCGCGCGAAGTAGTACGAATGGCCCTGCGGAGCAGTATCGCCAGCACTTTTCAAGGCCGCATCAAGGTCGCCAGCGCAACCTTGATGCGGCCCAATCCACTTCTATAGCAGCGCCGCCACAATATTTTTCCACGTCGGGTGCCTCACTGCAAAGCATGCGCCACACCAGCCGCTCGCCCCACTCAACCGTGTTATTTTAGTCAGTAAGCGAACGTGTACAGCAGTGAAAAACAGCTAATAAAACGATTAACCTTACTTCGCATAGCTATCTAATTATTTGCTATCGCAATCTATACTTCTCTTTTAGTGTCAAACTGGGACTTTTTCGTTACGTTCCCTCGTCTCTGCCTGGGCCCCTCCACACTGCTGCTCAGGCTCGAGAGCGCTGGGCCAACGCGATCTCTAGGGTCTGGTGTGCCCGTTGCAGTAGCGACAGTGACGTCAGCGGGATGATGCAGCCGTGTTACCGGCGGTGCTGAATCAAAATAAGGCCAATCAGTGAGTGAGTGAGTGAGTGAGTGAGTGAACTTTATTGGGTCCACAATAGACGCGAGTAAACTCAACGTCACCTGGCTAGGCCCACTCGGGGACCATCAGGTCAAACCTGATGGCCCTCTCGCGGGCCCTCTGGACTGCCAGGATTTGAGAGGTCTGATCCTGGGCCTTAATAAGCATCATCATTTCCTCTTGGGTGAAAGGGGGACCGGCAAATGCGCAGCCCCACAGGACATGCTCGAAGTCCGCATAACCACCACACAGGGGGCAGTCCGGGCTTGGGAACCGTTCGGGGTACATTGTGTGCAGTGCTGCAGGGCTTGGATAAGTGCTGGTTTGTAGAAGTCTGAGAGTCACTGCCTGGGCCCTGCACAGTGAGGAGTGCGGCAGAGGCAGAAGTCTTCTTGATAGGTAATTGTGTTTGCATATCTCGTTGTATGAGCAGAGAGGCTCGGGTCGCCCTAGAGAGGACGCATTACCCGGCGCACGGTCAGTCAAACCTCGTGCAGCCGAGTGTGCCTCCTCGTTGGGGTTGAGCGAGGCACCTTCATTGTTTCCAAGGTGCGCAGGGAACCAGGCCAATGAGTGATTTTTGAGGTCTTTGTCGTTTTGGATGATACGTAGGGCCTGGGGAGCCACCTATCCCATCTGAAAGGCCCTGATAGCGGTCTTGGAGTCTGAATAAATTGTGTCATGTATATCGTCCGTCAATGCAAGAGCGATGGCAACCTGTTCTGCAACGCTGGAACTAGAAGTGCGGATGGTAGCACAGCTGATGATTTTCGAATCACAGTTGATGACCACTGAGGAGAAGGCTTGTTCTTGAGCGTACGAAGCAGCGTCTACGAAGCATGTTCGATCCTTGTCCAAGCGGGCACTGGCGAGCAAAGCTTTACCCCTGGCTCGTCTTCGTCCTTCGTTGTAGGTCGGATGCATATTGCGTGGCATCCGGTGTATGGAAATCTTGGATCTTATGTCGTTGGGCAGCTTCACAGCGTCGGGACCAACGACCGTGGGGTTACGTCCCAGCATGCCAAGTATGGCTCGGCCCGCTGGGGTGCCGGACAGTCTGACAAACTGAGAAAACTCTTGGGCTTCAACAATTTCTTCGAACGTGTTGTGGATGCCCAACTTGAGGAGGTCTTCTGTGTGCGTTCGGACGGGAAGGCCAAGGGCAAGCTTGAATACTCTTCTGATTAGGGCATTGATCTTGTTGCGCTCCGACACCAGCCAGTTGTGCATAGCCGCCGAATAAGCGAGGTGACATAGCACAAATGCGTGGATAATCCGGATCAGATTGTCCTCCCTGATTCCGCGGTACCTGTTGGCGATTCTTCGGATCAGTCCGAGGGCGCTTTCGGTCTTGGAACAAATGCGTTCGACAGCGGCTCCATTGGCCCCGTTAGACTCGATAAACATTCCTAGGATCCTGATAGTGTCCACCCGCGGAACTGTGGAGCCGTTACCAGTGAATAACGTAATGTGGCTCTCCGTTGCTGGCTTCCAGGACCGGTGAGAACCACCTCTGGGCCTCTTCTTGTAGAGTAAGAGCTCGGATTTGGTGGGCGAGCACCTTAGCCCAGTGGGGATGAGATACCTGCTCCGTCACATCGATGGCCTCTTGCAAAGCACCCTCGATCTGACCCTCACATCCGCTGGGACACCAGATGAGTGATGTCGTCCGCGTAGATCGTGTGGTTAATGTTAGGGATCTTGTTCAAGGCCTTCGACAGGTTGATCATGGAGATGTTGAACAGCGTCGGGGAGATCACCGCTCCTTGAGGTGTTCCCTTTGGCCCAAGCTGAATTTCGTGGGTCAAAAACTCGTCAATCCTGAGTCTAGTGGACCTCGAGGAAAGGAAGGAGCGCACGAAATTGTACGCCCGCTTGCCGACGTCAAGCTCTGTCAGGCTCTTGAGAATAAAGGCGTGCGATATGTTGTCAAAGGCCTTTTCTAAATCCAAGCCGAGAATTGCCTTAGTGTCCGCGGAGGTGGAGTCAATGATCTGATGCTTGATCAGCCTCATGGCGTCCTGAGTCGAGAGCCCCGACCGAAAGCCAATCATGTTGTTAGTATAGCATTCGTTAGACTCGAGGTGGTCAGTGAGGCGGTTAAGCATGACGTGCTCGGCCATCTTCCCTACACATGACGTCAGGGAGATGGGCCTTAGATTGTCGATGCTCGGCGCCTTGCCTGGCCTGGGTATGAGTACTGTGTAGGCTGCTTTCCAGCTCTTGGGAATGTGGCCGCTGCGCCAGATTTCATTCATCCTGTCTGTAAGAAACTCTATTGAGTCGTCGTCGAGATGCTTCAGCATTTTGTTGGTTACCCCGTCGGGCCCAGGGGCAGATCTGCCGTTGAGGGATGCGAGAACCCGCTTGACCTCAGCCACGGTAAAATCCTCGTCCATCGATGGCGCGTCGCGCCCTTCGTACTCGGGAAATTGGGGGGGCATTGGATCGTCCGTGGCCGCAGGTACTTGTCTATGAGCTGCTCCGTGACCGCCTCATCTGGAGTCGAGTCGGTGGCCAAATGGACAGCTTTCACCAAAGCTCTCTTCTGATTGGACTTGGTGTTGCCATCGTGCAGTAGGTGCCTGAGGAGTCGCCAGCTTTTACCCGTCTTGAGGTGGCCCTCCATCGAGTCGCACAGCTCGTCCCATTGTTGCTTGCATAGCACCTTGCAATGAGCCTCTATCGTACTGTTGATTTCGGAAATTTTCTTGCGTAGTCTTCTGTTATGGCGCTGAGTCTGCCATCGCGCGAGCAGTGCCTGCTTGGCTTCCAACAGATGCGCGAGCCTACTGTCCATCCTGTCCACCTCCAGATCGGTTGTCACCTCCTTGGCGGCTCTAGCCACATCCTCTTTTATCCCGTCGCACCAAGAGTCTAGGTCCGTATCCTGGGTGAGGACGCGCTCGGAGCGGTTGGCTCGGAACAAGTCCCAGTCAGTGAACTTAAAGGTCCTCGTCTTGTTACGGGCAACCTTGATGACCACTTCGATGATGCAATGATCGCTACCGAGGTCCATGGGTGTGTTGGTCCATTTGACGTTTTCCAGGTTCTTGACAAAGGTGAGATCCGGAGTCGTATCTCGGCACACAGAGTTCCCTCTCCTTGTCGGAAAGTCTTCATCGGTTACCAGCGTAAGATCTTCCTCCGTTGCCGTATGCCATATGTCTCTACCCTTCTTCGTATTGGTGCGATAGCCCCACGCCTGATGCTGGGCTCCCCCAAGGCCAATCAGTGAAATACCACTGATTTGGCCATGGACTAGCACAATAGATATACTACTGAAAAGCTGAAGTAATAAATTGCGAAATTTTAACTAATCACACAAACGTGGTGAATAATTTGGTAAGATGATGATACTCCCCTTTCATCACACAAACGTGGTTAATAATTTGCTAAAATGATGACACTCCCCTTTCAAGCCTGCTAACCCTTGCACTAATGACTACATTTGTGAGACTTCCGAAACTGGGTCACCTAAATATAACTCTGCTTTTAGGCACGTTGTATTTAGCATGGCCTAGCACAAAAACTGAAAAAAATTGGTTATTTGAACTAAAGCTTACAACAGGTCCTTGTACTGCCCACTTCTGAAATCAAAACTTACTCGAAATCTCCATTTGCCTGTATGATGGCCGCCAGTGCACCATAAAAGTATAATTGAAACTTGTTCATTCATCTTGCCCTTGTGAATTTCAACAGTTTTAGCCGCAATATTAAGGTTATACGATCTATAGTATAGCTGGCCACCATCTCTTAGGAAAATATGCCTTTCGGGAAAGCCAGACTGGCAGTTTCCCGAAGGGTAACAGCATTATTTATTAGAAATGAGCACAAAACACTAGATACTTCTGTAATAAAGAATTAATTTGTATGAGTCTGTGAACAGAAACAAGAACTCAAGACTTGAGCATCGCTAATATTCTTAGTCGGATATACACTTTAAGTTCTGCTCAGCACAAAAAAATTGAGTGACCAATGCAACAGGAAGAAAATGTAAGCAAGAATGTGTACCTTTTCTGAATATCATAGTCAAAAGCCACCGCTTTAGACGAAAACTTTCAAGGGGCACTTAGTTATCACTCGTGGATGACTGCGAAGGCATTGCGACCACCAAAGGTCGTGGGTTCGAGTGCCTTAATTAATTCTATCTTAATTAACTAAACCTTAATTACCACAAACAATCGTCGGTTCGAATCCCCCGAATGGTCGTGGGTTCGAGTGCCGTAATGAACTCTATCTTAATTACGAATGCCTTACTAAACTTCACCTTAATTAACTTCGCTTTAATTCACCCTGCGTTATGTAACGTTGCCTTAATTAACTATGCCTTAATTGACGTCATCAACTGCCTGTGTTGGCTCACTTGGGCCATCCCGCTCACTTGGGCTCACTTGGGCTTTTTGGATCATTGTGCATGGGCACGCCAACGCCGAATGTTCCGCCTCATGAGCCATTAATTGAGCCATATGATGCTTTCGCATTATTCAGTTATCCTCCCTCATTTTCAGGTGCCTTCGTCTCAGATTAAGTACTCCTCATACTGGCCTTCCATCATGTCTTCCGTGCCAAGATTATTTGAAATTGCAATGAAATTGCATTGAAATTGCACTTCAGGAGCATATTTCATTTCATTTCATTTATTGTACCCTCAAGGCCTGTGAAGGCTTTACAGAGGGGAGTGGGTTACAGGTAAATTCAAACAGTAAGTATTACAAGAGAAACAAGTACAACCTAAAAATACAATTTGACAAGTAATTCAGTAGGAATACAATGAACAATGAATAAAAAAAGCTATTACGATAAAAAAGACAAGATATACAAGTACATGAAACCGCATTCTAGCAAGTAATGTTGGTTAAGGCATCACGAAACAAGGAATTATCACTGATGGATACAATGTTTGCGGGAAGGTGGTTCCACTCTAGTAACGTCCGACGGTACGAATGACTGGGAAAATGTATTTGTGCTGCAAGAAGGGACGTGAACCTTGTAAGAATGATCGATGCGATGAGATACGTAGTGTGGCATATGAATGAATACATCATGCAGTGTTGTATGGTGAAAAATTTTGTGAAATAATGATAAACGGGAAACTTTACGTCGAGCTGCAAGAGATGGAACAGAAAGGTTAGTTTTCATAACTGTTACGCTGGCAGTTCTGTTGTAATTCGAAAGAATAAAACGAGCAGCGTTATTCTGAACTAATTCTAATGCGTTAATTAAGTTTAAATTATTAGGGTCCCAGACTGATGTAGCGTACTCTAATTTCGGGTGTATTAAGGTTTTATAAAGCAATAATTTCAAAGAGTGTGGAGCCTTAAAAAAGTTTCGCCTTAAGTAACCAAGCGCGCGGTTAGCATTGTTCACTATATTATTAATGTGGGTTGCCCAGGTAAGGTTGTATGTGATATGAATTCCTAAGTATTTGTACGAAGTTACCTGTTCTAAAGGAAGGTTATTTAAATCAGTATACTTGGGAGACGTTTGATGTCCTAGATACATGCATAGCTTTACACTTGTTAACATTTAATTCCATTAGCCATAAACTGCACCAGTTAGATATTATATCAAGGTCGGACTGAAGACGGTTAGTATCACAATCTGCAGTTATTTCTCTAAAGATAACACAATCATCAGCGAAGAGATGAATGGTAGAAGTTACTTGCGAAGGAAGGTCGTTAATATATATTAAGAACAGCAAAGGACCGAGAACCGATCCTTGGGGCACTCCGGAAGCAACAGAACACATCGGTGAATTGCAGCCGTTAGCAGTGACGTATTGTGAGCGATGAACAAGAAAACATTCGATCCATTTTAAAAGATTATCATCAGTATTCAAATGCGTTAGTTTGTGGATTAGAAGTTTGTGACAGACTTTATCGAAAGCTTTTGAGAAGTCTAAAAAAATGCAGTCAGCGCATGATGAACGATCAAGAATTTGATGCAAATGATGAGTGAAGGATACGAGTTGAGTCTCGCATGAGTATGATTTCCTAAAGCCATGTTGCGCAGGTGAAAAAAATGTGTTATCTTCAAGAAAGTCAACGAGGTTTTTGAACACAATGTGTTCGAGTAGTTTGCAGCACGTGCTGGTGAGTGAGAAGGGGCGATAGTTGGTTGCTATGTTTTTGTTACCAGATTTGTGAAGCGGAACCACCTTCCCAACCTTCCACTGATAAGGTAAAGTGCCTGTGTTGAGTCTCTGTTGGAAAATTTTGGTTAGTATAATAGAACTGTACGCTGAAGTGTTTTTCAAGAACTTGGTGTTAATTGAGTCGAAGCCAGGTGAAGAATTGTAGTCGAGTTTGTCAATAAGTTTAGCAACACCAGATACATGAACTATTACTGGGAACATGACTGGGTAATCATAGTTACGCAACTTGGGAAGTTGCTTATTAAGAACTCCCGAAAAATTTTTGCTAAAGGCTTCGTTAAGGTGAGTTGCAGCACCATTTTTAGGAACAGGCTGCCCAGTAGAGTCGTCCAATAGGATTAAGTTATCAGAAACAGGTCTAATTATTTTCCAAAATTTCTTAATGCTAGTTTTAAGAATAGATGGAAGAGTAACAGTAAGGAAAGTACGTTTAGCAAGTTTTAACGCTTGAATATATTCGTTAGAAGCCGCCTTGTATGCCGTCCAACGAGAAGCACTCGAGGACAACTTAGCTGAGCGGTAGATACGCTTTTTACGGTTAGAAAGACGTTTAATCCGAGTGTTATACCAGGGGGCTTGTGGGTTGGAAGTTAAGGTACGGCTGGGAACATATTTGTTCATTAGTTCATTAAATTTGTGAGTAAACATGTCCCAATTAGTTTGCACAGAACGGTCATCAAAGTTAGTCAGGAATGTGTCAAGAAACGTGCATAACTCGCTATTGATGGCCTCGAAGTTTGCTCTCCTATAGTCGAGTATTCTTTTCTTCTTCCTGTTATTTTTCGGATGGTTGGCACTAATTGTAAAATGCATAGCAGAATGGTCACTTAAAGGCGGAAGTAAGGTAATGTTGGAAGTAAGTTTCGGTTTAGTTGTAAGTACTAGGTCGAGAGTGTTTGAGATACTAGCAGTATTCCGGGTAGGTTGAGTGACCACTTGCGAAAAGGTAAAAGTGGAACATAAATCTAAAAATTCTTTGGCCTGAGACGAAAAAGGCAGTAATGAAGGAGGTTGAGTATTCCATTTAATGTTCGGAAGGTTAAAATCGCCTAATAAGTAAAGGGGCGACGATGGAAAGCGTGATGATACGTTATTAATTACATCGTGCAGTTCGCTAACGAATGTGGGTGAGGAAGAAGGAGATCGTTAGCATACGCCTATAATTACCTTCTGGTGATGAATGTTAAATGTAGCCCAGACGATTTCGAGGTCAGTAGCAACAGAAATTCGTGAAGAAGGAATGTCGTTAGAAATATCAAGTAGAACGCCGCCTCCTCGACGCGCGGCACGATCCTCCCTATAAATAGCGAAGCGATGGGTATCCTCGAAGATTTCGGAATCATTAATGTTGCTCGAAAGCCACGTTTCTGTTAAGGCGACAATGTGTGGAGAACAAGTGTCAATCGCCGAGAACAATGGAAAATATTTGCTCAGCACACTTCTAATGTTAGTGAAAAAGATGGACACATGGTGTTGTGAAGTCTGTCCACTTCCCCGCTCACTCCGCTAAGTCAAATTACCTGCGGGAACTATGTTCCTTGCGCGTTGGCCCTGCGACGGTTTTTCTGTCACGCATTTCATTTCGGCGTCAAAAACGTAGCACCTGTCGTTCATAAGTAGTTTGTCGTATCTTAGTTTAAACGCAGGTGCGCCGGGCTGACTTTTACCAAACTCGATAAGATTTCCCCGAGCGAGACGGGTTGCGGGGGAGTAATCTTCGCTGAGGGTGATACTGCTTGTTTTGAGGTGATTACGTAGAGAAAGAACATTTTCTTTTATTTTAAAACTCGAGAAATTTACAATTACGGGTCGGCATTTTCCTGGTGAAAAAACGCCTAACCGATGAGCACGTTCAATTGAATCGGATGAAAAAGATGGAAGTACGGTTTTCAAAGCAGAAATAATGTTGTTCTCGGTTTGTTTCCATGTTTCTTTAGCGTCTGGAATGTTGCGAATGATTAGATTGTTTCGCCGAGATCTGTCTTCAAGCTCATTGGCGCGAGCTCGCAGAATTGCGTTTTCTTCTTTTAGGGCCCCGACAGTGCTCTTCATAGTAGACAGTACTACGCCCTGTGCCTCGAAATTATTGCATTTTTCTTCGATACCATTTTTCTCCGATTGCAATACTGTGAATTTCGCTTCCATATTTTTTGGGCCATTCTTGATAGCTTTAATATCGGCTGCTTGTTCGGCTAAAGTTTTTGAGGACTGGAGTGAGCGGGTGTGTATATCTTTAATAAAGCGAAACATTATCTTCATTTGTTCTGCAGGGTCGTCAGGCAGTGTTTCAATATCAAAAAGTGCGTCCGCCATAGTATTAGGTCCAGGGTTTGTCTCAACATCCCCTGAACAGATTAACAATAAGGCAAATGATGAATTCAAGCATTCACAAATGGTCTCACGCAGCACCCGTGGGCACGGGAACAGCACTAAGAAGCGGTCATCACTTTTTCTAGCGTATAAGGAAAGTTTAGTACACACCTGCACAGGACAGAAGCAAGAGTTACAGGCCATGCCGACAGTGCTGCTCGAGTGCCCACTGAAGGTGAAGTTTCCAGGGAAGTCGTTTAAATGTTCCTTGATGGACGATGCAGTGGTCGATGTGGTTGGCGCACGGAAGACGAGCCTTGCTGATGACACCACGGCAGGAAAATGCGCGTCGACATCGATGCAAACACAGGTTGCGTCAGGAAGATGCGCGGAAACGCATTCCAAGTCGGTGAGTGTGTCCGTTGATAGCGCCAACAGGAGTGCGATAGCAGCCTGCACAGGACAGAAGCAAGAGTTACGGGCCATGCCGACAGTGCTGCTGAGTGCCCACTCTTCCTTGAAAAGACTCTTCCTTGAAAAGCACATTCCATTGCAGTTAGCATCCATGTGTAAAGTACTCGTTCGTAAACCAGCCGCATATTTTATGCGCTTGTAGGCACAAAGGGTAAACTTTTCTTTTGAATCAGGCTGTATATTGAACAAACTATAATCCACTAGCACAGACAGGACTGGTAGACTAGTAGACAGGACAGTTTAAACACAAAGTAGCAAGGCTGTATGAACTTCAAGTTATGTGCAATACAACACTGATTAGAGCCGAGGATCCATCCTTTTTAAATATAACATGGTGGTCATTGATGCGGTAGATGGAAAGGAAGTCTACATTACATTCAAGTAAATGTCTATTGTGCAATTTATAGGGTGCATAGCATGCTAAATTTCATTGAACATGCATTCATGAACTTGCCATGGGTGCATGAGTTGCCAGTTGTACTGGCTGATTGCTGACAAAGAGTTGTCGAAGAAGGGATGTAAATCTCAGATAGAGGAAAATTTTCGACAAGGGGACTTGTCTGGTCAAACAAGGAATGTATTGAGCTGGAGCTGCTTTGTGTTTAAACTGTCGCTCTGCCTAATTCAGGCTATTGCTGCTCATAAAAGCTAAATTTTCTACATAAAAAAAGATAAATGAGTTCTAGGGCTTTGTGCGCAGCTGTGTCCAAGTGCAAAATAGTGTGATCAATGAGGGACACTTCTTGCGCATTTCTGGAGTGCTCAGAGTAGAATTCCCAAAAATAATACAAACAGTCCAGCTGTAGCAACAAGTAAGCAAGCAAGAGGGAAAACAAGCTTGCTGTAGAACTTGATCTCACACGAGGATTGGGCTTCTTCCTAAGATAAAGGAAATTAGAAAGAAATGCTGGCTCTCCCGTAATCGAGAGTAGATGTAAACATCGAATGACTACCGGCAAAGCAGATTGGCTGGATATGATACTGGCCACAATCTTAAAATGCGTGTATTGTGCATGTCCACAACGGCACACCCCGCCATACCACAACGCCCCACACCGCGCCACGCCATACTGTGCACTGGTCGATATGGACGCAATAGTTTCCTGTCACAGACAGAACCTCATTGCAAGTGTCCCCTCGGCCAAACAGTCATCTGCGACGCACCGGACGCTGCCAGCTTATTCACGCAGGGTGGCGCCATCTGTCGAGCCTCGCGCCGCAAAACCCGCGCCGCGGAACTCACGAACCGCTGGCATTGAAAAGAGCACAGGCAACCTTGTCTCAGTGCCAAAAGATGACAATGAAGTGTATGGTGCCCTGTATCTGCGTTTTTAACGTCGATATTGGAAAGTGCCAAATAAAACTTCAGCGTACTATAAGTTACAGCTTCAGATATATTGTGAACAAACACTAGGAGGAACTCTGGAGCAATATTTTCCGTAAATTGTTTGGGCAGTGACTAGAGTATGTAATGCGGTCCTTTACAATGGGTTGGGGACCAGAGAACGCATTTTCTCAACTTTTGACTGGTTGCCTGGATGATTTCGTCTTCTTCTCGCAACGATGCCCGGATAGTCTCGTTTGAATGCCCGGATAGCGGCTCTGGCTTTTGGCTCAAGGTCAGTTGAATTTCGCCGACAACGGGAGCTAAAAACATTTTCATGCTTAAAATTGCAGCCATTCCACTCCATGAATGTAGGGTACCAGCGGAGCAGTTCTTCAGCAGTACGCATTACACGCAGCCTCCTCATAGCAGCGCACGCAACATACTAACTGCATATTTGGTTCTTTGCGCAGGCGCAGAAATGCAGCAGGCGGCTTGTTAGCAACCACCTATCACTCCAAATGATCGATGCAGGCTACGGCCATTAGCGTTCCCTCGGCGCAGCCAAACCGAGTGGTGGCTAAGTCAGGAGCTGGGGTAGCTGACAAAACCGCATCACGTTCATGCTTCGCGACATCTCCAACGTTACCAGGCACCATCAAATCGTTCTCGAACCACAGTATATATATGTCGCACACCGCACAATTGAATCCGAAATGTCTGTCCAGAAAGTCCCTCTAAAATTTCCCATACGAACTCTTGTACTCGTCCAATTTACTGGCGTGGTACCTGCGTCGCTTAGCAGCATTCTCCGCTTCGCTGCACCCATGTTTCTGTCGAGCCCGCCGCTTACTGGCAGCCTCTGAGGCACGACCTTCGCTGCTACTCGCCGCCCGTTTCTTAGCTTCCCTTGTGCTACGCAAGGTGTCAGCACATGGCTTACTGGTTCGCGCCGCCTCCTCATAGAGGGTGGTTTTATGTATTGGGTAGTTTCTCAGCTTTCCTCTTGCTACGCCTGGTGCCATCACTTGCCTTACTGGTTTGCTTTGTCTCCTCGTAGAGGGCGCGGGCGTTTTGAGGCACGGATATCGAAAAGTCTATGGGAGAGTACTCATATACAGTTCCGTTGCAAAAAATTCAGTACGGAATAAATAAACGGTCTAAAAACATTTTTAAACCTCCTTGGTCTTACGCTGTTTTCAGACAGGTAAGTCCTTTTCTTGTTAGTTGACGAAACTGATGCCGAATGGAGATTCCTCTTCTTATTTTGTGGTTTTGTGCAATTTAATTATTGCTCGGGGAAATTGGTTGCTGCATTTTTGTACTACTTCACCTTTGTTAAATTCAGACCGGTAACCACACTGCCTACAACGCAGAGCTAGATGGTGTGAAAGTGATTTAACAACATACTGGAGCTGAGTGCCCGCATTTCGACACATAATCTTCAAACAGCAACAAGATTTGGTAATCTGAAACGCTTAGGCGTATTGTCGTTTTTTCATCTCGCATGGAAATGCTTAGCATCACCAGGACGGTAAAAAAAATCTGGTAGTTTCGCCCGAAGGGCGAAGCATTAACAGCGATTGTGGCTTAGCTTTAGCCATGGATCTCTCAGGCGGCGTTCTAACCCTACGCGGGTGCGACATGGGAAGGTAACTAGGTAGAAGGAATCTCGTCGCTACCCAGGTCGCTACCGGGAATCTCGCAACGCTGGCTTGATGAGCGCAACAGTGGCGGTGGAGGCGTCGCACACCATGACACAGGCAGAAAACCATCGGCGTTAGGCTCCTAGACTTAGGTTTGATATCGGGCAGCACGCACGTTTGTTGGGCCTATGCACTGCGTTAACAGAAAGAGTTGCTCTCGTTAGATTCGGTACGGTGAACACCAGCAAATAGGGGCATAGTGAAATCTTGCCTAAGCACAGCGCTGAACACATCATTGGCGCACAAGGTTAAACATAGTTTCGACGCACATGAGCTGGGCTAAGGTGTGCCGAGTGTGGTCCAGAGACTGTTGTCCGAACCCAAGGCGCTGAAAGGAAATAAAAGCAGACGCATCGTGGTGATTTCGATAATAGGAGCATTACACTGATCCCGTACGTACACAGTGTACCCCATAATCTAAAGTTTCTAAGGCAGAAGTCGTGCTTCTCTTCAGAGCTCCTAACAAGCTGCTGAACCTCTATAGAAAGTTAATCAAGAAAAAAAGAGCCGCCAAAATATACGAAATACAACCGGCCAGAAAGTATGTGGACTGCCATAGCAGAGGTTCAGCTAGTGTTACGTGGGTCCGATGCATCGTTGAGTGAACACGCCAAATCATTGAAGGATTCGGTATGCAGCAATTTCGCCCTGCATTGTGGCAACTACTAGTGTCAGCAAGATGGATAAAAAAGCAGACATGCGCGCAAGGAAGCCTTCACGGCTTCTGCACAAAAATGAGATATTCTATTTATCGCGATTCACCAACCCCTTGTATTTCTTTGTTTTTCTTTTACGGATGCATAAAGTTCAGTGCAAGACACAATAAACTCCTATGGTTGCTAGTGGACGCAATGCGTGTGCTGCTGTGCTTGACTATGCTGCACCAACCGGCCCAAGTCTCTGCCCTACTGACGTGGTATACTGTACACTAGAGAACTGCACGGGCCGATTTTTTCAGCCCGGGCCCGGCCCGGGCCCATTTTTACGTTGGGCGGCCCGCCCGAGCTCGATCAAAACTTTTATGGCGAGACCCGGGCCCGGCCCGGGCCCGGAAGTAAACTACGTTACCCGCCCGGCCCGGCCCGCCACCCTTTACCTCAGGCCCGAGCCCGGCCCGAGCCCGACTCAAAACCGGCCCGAACCCGGCCCGAGACCGAAAAATAATGTTTTTCAGAGTTGAGACGCCCGAGAATAACTCGCTGAACGTTACATGCACCCCATCAGAAAGCCCGAGCCCGGCCCGGGCCCACGTCAAAAAACCCGAGCCCGGCCCGGGCCCGGGTCAAAAAGCACACGCCGTGCCCGAGCCCGGCCCGAGCGCGTGAAAAAACTGTTCTACCCGGCCCGGCCCGGCCCACGGGCTGGGCCGGGCTCGGGCTTTTGGGTAAGCCCGAGCCTGTGCAGTGCTCTACTGTACACTTCCTGGTGGAACAGGATGCCGGTTTCCTTTTCGAAGAATACTGAAGTTCCGCGAACCCCGGCTGGTCCAGATTATTTCCTAGTCCCCCACTACGGCGTGCCTCATTATCAGATCGTGGATTCGGCACGTAAAAACAGCACAATTAAAATTACGGACTCCCGAGCTGAGTGCACGCAACCGCGAACGGCGATCTAGATCACTCGATATTCAACGAGTGCTCTGCACACTTGTGGCGGCGATTCACAGCTGTTTACGGGAAAATAGAACAGCTGCCAAACATTGACTCTCATTTCCCGTGTTCTCGTTCATGTCAATGTCTTGAAGCAGCGTTAGCTTAAATTTGGCTCGTGATTGGCGTTGCACTCATTCCTTCGTTTCGGCACGTGTGAGCACTATGACGGGGCGGTAATTGAAGAGTCCCGAGATGTAGCGCGTTTGTATTCTTTGTTGCTCTCATTATTTCTCTCGCACCTTCCCTTTAGTGCACGTGTCGGCAGACGGCTTCTATTGTAACGCGATACATGGGTTACGCATCGCAACGATCTCGTCTCGCGCATCTGTAGCGTGACGCTTACATGTCACAACAGGGATGGAGGCTCGCATTTGCTGCGAGCGCGCCTTGTGTAATCCTGTTATCAATTCTACACAGGCTCGTCTCACTGACAACGTCTGCATATGCGGCAGTGTTGCCAGGTCCGACGAGGCGGCGTAGCCAAAAGCTAGAAAAGTTGTAGCCCAAATGTAGCCAAAGACAAAAAAGCGCAAAAAATTTCGTAGCCAAATATAGCCATTTTTATTTGCAGTTTTATTTGTGTATACTTTTTCACATTCGACTACGGCAATCTTTTTTTTTTTTGCACAACCCATCAACAACCGTGACATCATGCTTGCACAGAACACTTTTTGGTTGGGCCCGGAAGCTTTTAAGTTCCAGCGAATCGCTGCAGAAAGCGAATCAGTGCTTTTATTTTATGACAGATAGTACTAAGTTATTATTTTTAGTTATTTACAGTAATATTAACTACGAACTCTGCTTTTTAGCTGTCGTGAATTAACACAAAAGAATGTTCAGCGTCATCGATCTCTCACGTTATCTCTGCCTACAGCGTAGAAGTTCAGCTGTCCAGCGATCTGCGACGGCGACGTTTTCAGGGCTTCTTTTTTGATGAGCTAAAACAAGTCTTTCGCGCTATGATATCTCGCGTTATTTGTCTCATCGTCCTATTTTGTTTTCTGCTTTCTTTTTGTTTTTGTTTTTCAATTAGCTTGGCCCGGATTAGCTGGGACACACACTACCTATATAGTGTCAATTTACATCAACCTGGCCGCCATCTTAGGTCTCAGAACGCCAAGAACATGCGTTAAGAAAAGGGACATGCAACAGATGCCACTCAGTGTAAGCGGAGCTTTAAAAGATTACTGTGCAAACCGGCACACAAGTGTAAGAAGCGCGCAGTCGTTTTCGGCGACGAGCACGTCCTGGACTAACTTGCTCGACATGGTAAAAGCCACGACGGCTTTTAATTGATAAGAGTGGTAATGCTGTGAAAACCGGTTACTGTCAAAAAGCAAACCATGTTGATGGCTAATAAAGTTTTATAATAGGTGCCCCTAAAGTTTTGGGCCCCAAAGAGCTTTGCAGGTGTTAGCGTTGGGGCATGCAGGAATGAAGAGTTTTGGAATAGGCGTTTTGCATTTGCGGATAGCGTGTTGCGTTTGCAGCGTCACTACGGCGTCAAAGAAATGCTGTTATAAATATTAAAATAAAATATACCATTTTATGATAAGAAATGTAATTTAGACTTTCGTGTTCTCGCCTTTAATTACAATTTAGAACTTATTCTATTAGCAGCCTGGAACTTATTGCGCTTAATTTTTAGTAACCAACTTTACGCACCTTCACCCAGCCAAGTCAATCCGTGATAGGCCTATGAGAGATGAAATCGACAATTCAATTCAGAATCATCGGCGTATAATGAATCAATCTTCATTACACATGTTGGCTGAGAGAAAGCGATAACCGCAATCACTTCTAGCTTACGAACTTCACGCGTTACCACGAATCGAGCACAGTTTTGTGCTAGGTTGGAGCCGTCGCTTCGATGGGCGTCGCCATATTTGATGACGAAAGCTTTTGGGGTAGCTTTTGGGGCTCCCGCTAAATTGATGAAATAGCATGCCCGACGCAAACTCCAAACACAGTTTCCGTCGTGCGCATGCGCAGTGGCTTCGACGCTATTTCTTTGGGGCTCCAATACGTTTGAGGCCCCTGTTCTAAAACACTAATAATTGCTGGGGTTTTACGTGCCAAAACCACAATATGATTGGGAGGCATGACGCAGTGTATGACTGTGGATTCATTTTGGCCCCCTCGGATTCTTTAACGTACACCTAAATCTAAGTACACGGGTGTTCCTGCATTTCGCCTTGATCGAAATGCGGCCGCCATTGCCGGGAATCAAACCCGCATCATCGAGCCAGCAGCACGACAGCTCACAAGCCAAGCTAACACGGTGGGTGAAGTTCATGTGACGTGGTGCACTGATGTCATCGTGGCAAACATGTTTCCATATTATCAGAATGAGTATCTGCATCTATGACTTTACGGGCAAACCACCTAGAAGTAAAAGCACCAGAGCCCACCTTTGGCTCGGGGTCTTGCTCCCATTCTTTTTTATACGTTCTCGCATACTTGGCCCACTTCCCCACGTTTGGATTCTCCTCTCTGAGGAGGATCCGATCTTACGTCCAACCTATCGAAATGAATCTCGAATCTAAGCACGAAGAAACATTCATCTAGCAGGAAAAGGAAAATGGCAGTAAAGCTTCGTGCCAGAAGCGTGGAATAGGTCGAAAGCTGTGCCCGGCGCGATACTTCATCCGGAAGACATGGCCATGAACACACTGGATCGTGTCATCCACCCGTGCTTCCCTTCTTTCATTTCGGCACCACGATCACCCGACGACCCCGACACTATGTTGTTGCTCTCCTTTCCTGAGCATAGCCATGTTAGTACAGTGTACTGTGAAAAACCCACTACCCCCCGGTTCATCCCGACGTCCGGGGATCGGGTGCCTAACGGTCAAGCAGGGTGTAAGTTTAAGTGCATCAAAGATCAAAGCCACCGGCTCAGACAACAGCGCAGAGAGGGAAGGGAAGGGGGGGGAGGGGGTCATTTCGCGCATGCACACATGCACAGCCACCCGAGAGAGCTGGGAGGCTGCCCTGCTCAGCTGCTCGATCCTGGAGGATCAACGTGCCCTAGTGGCCCGAGCGCGTGCTGCAGCAGAAGCCAAAGGGGTTCCGGACTAGGGACCCCCCCCCCCCCTAGATTTTGTGAGAGGCTGGCCCTTAAGGCCGTCCCCAACTCTCTCGTCATCACTCAATAATGTTTTTCACCACCACCACCAACAGCCACGCTAAAACTCAGCTAGCTAAAACACAGCCTTCGAGATTTGCTTCTACCCGATCACAGCCATCTCTGGAGCGTGGATTAGCGCGCCACTTATAGCCCAAACACAGCCAAGTCGCAGATTTTCAGTAACCCAAATATAGCCACATAGCCAACTCGTCCACTCGATGCCAAAAAAAATTTCCTGTAGCCCAATTTGGCTATATGTAGCCAAACCTGGCAACACTGATATGCGGCACACTTCTGTCTTTTTTCCATCTTTGCAGCGCTCGCACTCTTTTATACTTCGCTACCGACTCTCCCTTTGTGCTTTTGCATTATTTTGAACAGCCCGTATTCTCGCAGAGAAGTCCGCGTCTGCCATAAAGAAATGAATAGTCTGCCTGAACCAGGACACGCCCCTGTCCAGGGATACTAGACAATCGTGTTGACTGGATTCGATAATGAACTAAAAAGACCGTGTTTGAAAAGACCGATAATGAACTAAAAAGACCGACAAGTATTAAATGCGAAACATTTCCTACTTTGACAGTATCTATCTATCGAGCCGCCTACGTCTTTGTGCTCTCACGGTCGTTTCTCTAACTTGGTCGGTACCAAAATTGGCATAGTAAGACAGGAGTGTATGTCGAACATAAGTGATAGGTCATGACATAAATGTCATGACATGCGTGTCATGTAGGTCATGACAATGACGCAGCGAAAAAAATTTACTCAGAAAACACTGAAATTGGTTCGGACGCGGGTACTAAGTGAAGGAAACACTAAAGGATGATGGTAGAAATCATAGTCATGAGCATGCTTCAGCATAAAAGACAATGACTCAGCGAAAAAAGATTAACACTCAAAAGATACTGAAATGGGTTCTGACGTGGGTACTAAGTGAAGGAAACACTAAAGGATGATGGTAGAAGTCATAGTCATGATCATGACTGATCAAAAATGGCAATAACTCAAAGAAAAAAGATTAACACTCAAAAACCAAAAATCGGTTCTGACGTGGGTACTAAGTGAACAAAACACTAAAGGATGCTGGTAGAAGTCATAGTCATGAGCATGACTCAGAAAAAATGACAATGACTCAGCGAAAAAAATATTAACCTCAAAAACCACTGGAATTTGTTCGGACGTGGCCACTAAGTGAAGGAAACACTAAAGGATTGTGGTAGAAGTCACAGTCATGATCATGACTCAGCAAAAATGAGAATGGCTCAGCGAAAAAAAGATTAACACTCAACAACCACTGGAATGGGTACGGATGTGGTACTAAGTGAAGGAAAAGGCTAAAGGTTGATGGTCGAAGTCATAGTCGTGAGCGTGACTAAGGTTTTCGCCTTAAGGTCTCTTAGGTGTAGCTAAAAGGACTCATGAGGACTCATGACATGAATGTCATGACATGCCTGTCATGTAGGTCATGAAATGGCCGCCTACGTCTTGGTGCTTTATTGGTCGTTTTGTTAACTTGGTAGGCACTGCACTGCTTCGTATAACATCGATTTCCAGAGGGCGTGGGATCTGCCGGCTTTTATTTACCTGGCTTCAGTCCGATTCGTATCCGCCGCGGAAGATTAGCGGCTAGGGTGTTGCGCTGCTAATAACCAGGTCGCGGGATTGAATCCCGGCCGCGGTGGCCACATTTCGATGTGGGCGAAATGCAAAACAATCGCAGCCATTCCACTCTGTGAATGTGGGCTACCAGTGGAACTCCAAAAGAACTGCACAAATATGACTGTGCGAGTAACTACAAAAATGAACTTTTATTGACAACGCACATGTTTTCCGTTTCTTACTTCATCGCGTCACTCACTTCGTGAGAATGACAACGATAGCCTTATGATCACTGTGGTACACGGCAAACCGTATAGTAGATGCATTTCCCATAAGCTCCCGCAAACCCTAGCGCCAGAGTTCCCTCTGATGATTATTGCACAAACCTCTATGCTTTCCTCTTGCTACGCCAGGTGTCAACACATGCCTTATTGGTTTACTTAGCCTCCTCATAGAGGGGGCGGGAGTTTTGAGGCGCGCACATTGATAAATCTATGGGAGGGTAGACAGTTACATCTCTGCTGTAAAACCATGGTGTCCTATGCATGGGGGCACGTTTAAGGTGCCTTGGTGGTCAAAATTAATCCGGAGCCCTCCATTGTTAATTAATTAATCCGGAGATGTTTGACCGACCTGTCGGCCGTGAGTTGTCAGCGAAAAAGAAGCTTTGATGCCGCACTCGGGCGTCAACAAAACTTATGTTGCTTACACACAAGAACATCTAGCACTCTGCCGCAATGCCGACAACATGACAGAGGCAGACAAAGGTGGCCACATCTTAAAAGGCTTAGCAGACGATGCCAGCCACTTTCTCCTGTGCAGGAACTGTGTGACGGCGGATGCAATTATTAAAGATTGTCGGCGCTTTGAGCAAGTGAAGAGCCGCCGAATCGCACAAACGTTCGACAGACTTCCCAATACACCGCGTCTTCTTCGTGCGAAAACCCACCACGGTTAACTCCGGTGCTGGATTCGCAAGACATCACAAGCATTATTCACCGCGAGATGGAGGCCAGTTCGGTCTGACTTATGGGACAGCCTGCCCTCCATCGCACTCATACAAGCGGTTGTTCGTGAGGAGATAGCAAGTTTGGGGCTTCTGTCTCTGCCCGGCCCGCTCTTCCAACGCTTATCAGGCTCCCCCGGCTGCTCGCTCCCGGATGCAGAGTTATCTCCCGCCCCGTCGCAACCCGGCTGATTGGCGAATAGCCCATATGCTTTCATTGTTCCTAAATTGGACATGTCGCCCGTCACTGCCGCAGCCGCTGGTCGGCGTCTCCTTGATGGCCATCCCACAGCTACTACCGTCAAGCTCCTGGCCCTCATACTTTGTCGCCTTACACGCCGACTCAGAACCCTAATGCCGACAGCGCTCCATCAAGACCCAGCCGCTCCCCCTATCCGAAAGGTCGTCGGTCTGGTGCGCCGCTCTTCATCTCTATCTACAACTGGTCGCTACACTTCGGGAAACTAGGTGGTGCAGCGGCTGGAGGTGACGCTGCAACTGCGACCCGGCCTCCAAATCCTGTTTTGTCCCTGCCTACACGTGGAAGAGCCTACTGGACGTTGAAGTAGATAGTATTCCCGTCACATCTGTCGTTGGTACAGGACCCCAGATGTCAGTTATGAGTGCCGCTGTTATTTGAAGACTAAGGAAAGCTCAGACACCCGAGTCGCCGACGGAAGCACTTCACCTGTCATCAGAATGTGCACAGCACGTGTGACCATTAGATGCCAGTGCACTAATGTTTTATTTATTCTCCTCGAGCAGTGCCCGCTTTATTTCTTTCTTCGCCTTGAATTTCTTTAGAAACACTCCGTCCAAATTGACTGTTCCGTTCTGCCGTTTCCTACCGACGTCATTTCTAGTACAACACACCGCTTCTGTTCTGCTGAGTTCGCCCGTCTGTCTCCACAGGCCGCCAAAAATGGCCTCGTAACCACTTGTCCTCCCGTTCCTGATGGTGAGTACATCATATCCCCGAGCACAGACGCGGTTCTGTCGCGCAGTGTTGCGCTCTCGAACACCATAATCCAAATTCTCGAGAATTGTACTTGCCTACGCATCCTAAAATTTGAATTTTCAACGCACGTTCAACCCCACGACATTGTCTTGGCGCATATCAGGCCTTTAGCAGAATTCCAGATTTCTTCCTCGGAACCTGAAGCCCTCCACATCACCAAAGGGCCCCTGCCGTCCGCACTTTCGTCGGCCTCGCCGACTAAGGACATTTGTAAAACGATTGCTCCTGATTTTCCTTATGAGCAAATAAAAGCTCTTCGTCGCCTTCCCTTTTCTTATAGGGATATTTTTGAGTTGGATGACCACCCTCTCGAACAGACATCTGTAGTAACCTATCGCCTCAACACCGGTGATGCCAACCCCATTCATGACGACCTTATCGCGTCTCCGCATTGGAGCGGGCCATCATACCGAAAGAGGTCGACAAGATGATGGACAAGGACATTATTGAGCCTTCAAGCAGTCTTTGGGCATCCCCGGTTGTCTTGATAAAAAAAATGACAACTCTTGGTGCTTCTACTTTGACATCATCACCTTAGCAAGTTAAAAAAAAAGATGTGGGCCCACTGCCTCGCATAGATGGTGCCCTTGATTGTCTTCACGGATAACAGTATTTGGCGTCATTTGACCGCCGTTTGGGCTATTGACAGATTTGCGTAGATCGAATGGACTGTGAGAAGGCCGCCTTCATTACACCAGACGGTCTTTACCAATTCAAAGTCATGCCCTTTGGTTTAGAGCACTGCACGGGCCGATTTTATCAGCCCGGGCCCGGCTCGGGCCCGTTTTTACGTTGGGGCTGCCCGCCCGAGCCCGATCAAAACTTTTATGGCGAGACCCGGGCCCGGCCCGGGCCCGGAAATAATCTACGTTACCCGCCCGGCCCGGCCCGCCACCCCTTTAGCTTAGGCCCGAGCCCGGCCCGAGTCCGACTCGAAACCGGCACGAACCCAGCCCGAGACCCAAAAATAATGTTTTTCAGAGTTGCGACGCCCGAGAATAACTCGCTGCACGTTACATGCACACCACCAGAAAGCCCGAGCCCGGCCCGGGCCTGCGTCAAAAAACCCGAGCCCGGCCCGGGCCCGGGTAAAAAAGCACACGCCGTGCCCGAGCCCGGCCCGAGCCCGCGAAAGAACTGTTCTACCCGGCCCGGCCCGGGCTTTCGGGTAAGCCCGAGCCCGTGCAGTGCTCTACTTTGGTTTATGCAATGCCCCAGCTACATTCAAGCGCATGATGGGCTATCTTCTGTGCCGCTTGAAGTGGTAAACATGTCTTTGTTATCTTGACGATGTGATTGTGTTTTCACCGACCTTTAAGAGTAACCTTCAGCGCCTCGCTACTGTCCTCTCTGTCTTTCGCGGTGCTGGGCTTCAGCTGAAATCGCCGAAGAGGCAATTTTGGCCGGCCGCGAAATAACTGTGCTCGGACATCTCGTAAACGCCGCGCAAATACAACCTGACACATAGAAAGTTCGCGTTGTGCACAGTTTTCATTTTCCATGTTCAGCAAAAGATGTCCGGTGTCTTATGGGATTATGTTCGCATTTCTGTCACTTTGTTAAAATACTTACCGATATCACTAGTCCGCTCACCGACCTACTCAAGAAGGATACGCCTTTTTCTTGGGGACCACAGCTAGCCCCGGCCTTCTCTACCCTTATTGAGAGGCTAACAATTTTCCCGGTACTGTCTCATTTTGACCCCTCGGCTCATGGCATCGGTGCCGTGCTGGGCCAGCGTCAACGGGGTCAAGACTGCATCGTCGCTTACGCCAGCCGCCTTCCTTCTGCGCCCGAACAAAAGTACTCCATCACCGAACGTGAATTCTTACCGCTCGTATGGGCGGTCGCGAAATTTCGACCATACTTGTTCGGTCGCAGTTTCTGCGTCGTATCTGGTCACCACGCTCTTTGTTGGCATCGTAACTATTGCGATACACGGCCAAATCACGTGGGGTCAGTAACTGTTGTTCACCGGAGGTCACACGCAATAGCTTAAGGAAGCGTTCCGCTGTACTGTCCACCCGTTCTGAAGCAAATATACATCACCTGCAAAAGTGCAAAAAAATACTATATAAATAAAATAAAGAAAGAAGCGAATGCAGCGAGTAACAATTCTCTACGACTAAGCTTTTTCCTCCCGAAAAGATCCTCCTCTTTCGACACTGAGGCACAGCATGGGCGGCAGGCGTGATAACGCAGCAGGAAATACAATGAATTCAATTTATTTCCAACGCTATGGAGATCAGGAGCCTTTTCCTCCAGTACATGTACCTAAAATGCACTATTGCAGCTGTGGGAAGCCGTCCGAGACATGCCTCCCACCATTACTGCCCAAGCGCTGAGCAGTTCCGGCCTTTCCATTTGTGCGCTTTATAGACGCTTATCTCTTCGATTTCAGGAAAGCGTTCCTGGTACCCGTACAAAAATTGGGCAGATACAACCCACATGTTGGAATCTCAGAAGCGAAGTTTTCGTGAAGCGGTTAAATGAATGCCATGCAAGTTATGATATTCTGCACAGCGTCTTGAACCATAGTAATTACCTGCCTGCCACTGAAGACGCGGAGACCCCCTCCCCTTCATCCACGTGACCGCGCATTATACTAGCTATTTCCTGGGTTAGCCCGGAGACAATATACAGCCCTTTGCTACGACACTGTCTCCCAGACCCTAGTTAGTTAGTTAGTGCGTTAGTGAAACAGGAAGCTGCAGTCTATTTGGCGAAATGCCAACCTAAGCAGATGTGCCAAACCCCAATACCTAAGAACGCAGACACGGAGAAAAGTTTGTTTTATTGAAAGAATTTTGCTCTTGATGACGTATATTTATTGCAGTGGGGATATTTAGGTTCCATTTGTTTTATCGCTAGGCGGCAGAAGAAGATGGTATAACTAGATTTATACGAAGATAGAGAGGATAATATACCTGAAAATTATAAGCAATGCCTCAGGACTTCAAGTGCACCAAAATTGGGAAGATAGATAATACTAGTCCATAAGGAGGCAGACGTTATAAGCAATTGGAAAAAAATTATGGGCCCATTAGATTACTTTGTACTATAAAATATTCCCCAAGGTAATTTCTAATTGAATGAAGGCAACACTTGACTTCCATCTGCCAAGAGAAGAGGTCAGCTTCAGAAAGTGGTATATTACAATGCATCATTTCCATGCCATCAATCAGATAATTGAGAAAACTGCCGCAAACCAAGCTCTCTATATGGCTTGATAGATTACGAAAAAGTATTTGATGCAGTAGATATAGCAACAGTCATGAAGTCGTTGCCGAATGAAGGAATATAGGAAGCATACGTGAACATCTTTCAAAATATCGCTAAATACTCCACATCTACCTTAATTCTCCACAAGAAAAATGGGAAAGTACCGATCAAGAAAGGGGTCATGCAAAGAGACACAATCTTTTCAATCCTATTCAATGTATGCTTAGAAGAAGTATTCAAGCTATTCGACGGGGATATATTAGGATACTTGATATGCCTCTGACCCCTGTATCAACGGGTAGTAGACATGGATATTGGAGGATCCAGGCGGAGAGAGTTCTCCGGACTTCTTAAAGTGATACGAACACAAAATCTGAAAGTTTTACGAAAATGCTGAAAATGAATCCTCAGTGTGTGATTACACGGAAAAGAAGTAGTCTCTTAGCTCATTTTTGAGCCAATGGCTTTATTTTTGGCGTTTTTGTGAGCGCGCGCCTCGCTGCCCGACCCGCGGGAGTTGGAAGGCGTGGTGTAACGACACCCTGCGGTCATTCGAAGTGCGCCGACGTCGCCATCGCAAGCATGGATTCAAGTTCTGGTGCCTCTACCAGTGATGAGTACACGTCTGAAGACGAGGACCATTCCAACTTATTACCGACTATATATTACCGCTTACGGTTACGAGCCTTCCGCGTCAAGCGACGAAGAAGAGCAGGCGGCTGTGGAAGTGCCGATCAGGTTTTCGCGAAACGTAGCGGGAAGATTTCGCTCTGCACCAGACACTTGTGCAAGAATTATTTGTCATTTCCTCCGTGAACTTGCTTTTTCAAGAGCGTACGTAGGCGAAGAAGCTGCGGGGCACTTCGGCACTGCGTGAATGACTGCAATAGTAGCTTATGCCGTCGGCGTGAGCAACTGCTGTGAGGTATCAGTACCTCCGAGACTCTCACGTCCACTTCGCTAGCCGCCCGACAGATGGCAGCACCTGTCTGGCGTTCTCCCCAGTTTTTTTTTCGCTTTTAGCCTGTGGAGATGCAGAGCTGTGTGTGTCTGCCCCGCTGTCATGTAGGACTGATCTCGTGAGTCGCGCTCACGCGCACTAGCCTTGTATTGTTTTACTATGCTTTGCCAACATTTTTAAAGACATTACTGCATTCGTGCCCAGCCTCGGGCATCTCGCCCCAGCCTCGCCCTCACACTGCACAAGAAGGCTGCAAGTGAACGAAAACAGTACTGTCATCTTTTCGCCTCCTCTTTTCAAACGTGCCGCTGATCATTTCTACCTTGCGCTTTCGTGAGAAGACCGATGGCACAACGTCAGGCTTTAGGCGTTACCTTCTGAGCGGCATGCCGAGGCTTTTCAGCACAGCCGGGCTGGTCACATAATCATCGTCGACGAAGTGGTCCTCGCAAATGAAGTCATTTTTTAGAAGTCTCCAGCCTGGGCGTAATGGCTGACAGGCAGGTATCCAAAGTTTACGCACCTTCTCGTCTCTGGGAAACGCGTGCGACGGCGTGTCACGACCGACGATGCTGTTATAACAGCAATGTCTGGGCATTTCCTTCCGCCGCGACTGAACGCGTCAATACCGAGCGACAACCGCGGGAAGGCCCATGTAAGACGCACCACCTGCGTGGAGCGCCGACAGTGATAATGCGTCAGAAGGACCACGCGGGAAGATCGCCGAAAGGGGTTAAACAAGTGCTGCAAGGGACCGACAGCCCTGGAAACACTGCGACGGCTGTGGCCGACCTTGGCCGTGCGAGCGAGCGCCATGGCGAGATCGCGCGGGGGGGTGGTTGTTATGACGTCAAATTTCAGCTTCTGCCAGCGGCCGCTTGGAGGCAAGGTGCAACAGAAAATTGCAAAAAAAAAGATGTTTCTCGTTATTTTTTTTCAAAGCAGCTTGTTGTATTCGTCATTTTCAACAGTTCAACTTTTGTTCCGACGCAGAAACCACCCGCGAACTTTTGTGTGCGTATCCCTTTAGGAAAGTGGTTTTCTTATTGCGAATGTACCGACCAGCCAGCTTCCAGTCGCTCTAATCAATATCGAACGCCGTAGTCCGGTTTTCAATTGCTCGACATCTGATATACAACAGAACGTGTGCAAATATGACCGTGGATATATTGGCGCGAGAGGAAACAGGTGGTGGAGTCCGACAACATAATGATAAACAGGGGGCGTGGTACCGGCGAGATGGCCGTGACCCTTACAAGTGTTCTCCTGCTCACGCAAGTGTTTTAGGCAAACTTTTCCGGGGGGGGGGGGGGCCCGGGGGGGGGGGTCTTCCTGATGGATTTCCGTTCGACGACGTATGTCTGGAATTGTTCGACAGCGGCTCTTGGTCTTCAACTGATTTTTTTCGAGGACTTCGAGCTACAACAATGTCCAGCTGGTGACGAATTTGAACGTTTTGCGATTCCAAGCTGGCAACATTGCTAAGCGTGTGTTGACGCTCGGAAGTGTCGGCTACAAATTTATCGGAGCAACACTGTGACGATGGGCGTGGAACCAGCGAGATGGCGGCGACACTTACAAGTTTTCTACTGCTCACGCAGGTGTTTTCGGCAGCCTTTTCCACGGCGGTCCTTCCTGATGGATAGCTGTTCGATGACGTATGCCTGGCATTGGTATCTGTTACGGACGTAAAAGCTTAGCTTCTTTCTTTAGAAACAAAGCTAGAAAAGGTTGACGTAATTGAAATAACCTTAGCTAACGTTGAAGATCAGCAACGCCAAGATAATGAAGCTTTGACAAGCATGATTAAAAAAATTGATGACTTAGACAATCGTGAGAGGCGCAATAACTAGCTTTTTATGGCTTGGCGGATTCTGATGCCAACGATACGGCAGCCCAGTCTGAGGAAATCATCATATGTCAGTGCACTACGAAGCTTGAATTGTCTTCGTTAACGTGTATACCGGCTGGGTAATTTCTGCGAAGCAAAATATCGGCCCGTCATTGTTCGCTTCAATTCTTTTAAAGCCCGCCAAGCCGTGCTTGCAAAAGCTTGCAAGCTCAAGGAATCGAGTGTTGCTATATCTGAAGACTTTTCCAGTACTGTCCGTGACAAGCGAAATAAATTATGGGCATATTCCAAACAAAACAGCGAAGAAGGCTTGGAAGCATTTCTGAAATTTGACACGCTTCGCTTTGGGAGCTGGCGCTTTCAATGGGACAGTAAAGCTAGCGTTGTACGAGAGCAATGAGAAAGTACTGTTAATGCTACGACGTGCCCCGTGCCCGTTTTGTTAGTCAACTGCGGCAGTGTAAAAAATAAAGTTGATTATTTTCACTTTTTTCTTCGTACCATCCAACCGACCATTGTTTTAGTAACAGAATCTTGGCTTGACCTGACTAACGCAAGCACTGAAGTATTTCCTGGCACGTACGAGTGTTTTCGTCGAGATAGCTGTGCACATGGCGGAGGGGTGTTTATTCTTGTCCATAATAGTATCCCGAGCGCCCAAATGGAATTTCCCGATAGTGAAACTGAATCGATTTTTTGTAAAGTAAGGCTGCCGAATGGGAAAGCAATTGTTCTTGGTTTATTTATAGGCCTCCTGCTACTTCTGTAGAACCAACAGTTCATTTATCCACTTTTCTTGAAACTGCTACAATGAATGGGTTTTAACCTTCCAGATATTGAGTGGTCCGTTGAGGAACCAAGGGATACTGCTCGAGGGAGTCTATACTCAACTTTCTCGGATATCGTAGATCAGAACACTTTCTATCAGTATGTGCGCGAGCCATCGCGCACTGACCGAACAGGTCATGTACTGGAACTCTTGCTCTGTATAACGTGTCTGATGTTGTGTACAATGTACGCGTGTTGCCATGTTTGAGCGACCACAATCTTCTAGCACATTTATCATTATGTATGTGAATATTGCAAAAACACCTAGCCGAAAGATTTATGCCTATAGTATGGCCAACTGCGAGGTTATTAGCGCTGCTTTCGAGTCATTCGTTCTAACTTCTGATGCACTCGCGGATAATCTAAATATCGAAAAAACTGTGGAATACTTCTAAACTGAAAATGCTTGAACTACGAAAAGCTTTTGTCCGATCACAAGGTATATCAAATAGGACAGCTCGAGACAAACCCTGGTTAAACACATAATTAGTGCCTTAGTTCGAAGACAGCTTCACATTTATCAAAGATACGAGGCGTCTAATTCGCCAGTGCATTTGGCCTTGCAATATAAGTTGAATTTAGACAAAAGTCCGACATCGCTAAGGATTTGTATTTTTTTAGTAAAGGAGAAAGACTTGTCAGGGATACCAGAGAATTTCTGGAGGTACGTGAAGCGTAATGGCAAGGACAACAGATCGACACCTGGTTTGGAAAATGATGAAACAATTTTTTATGATAGTGAGTGGAAAGTGGAAATTTTAGCCGTTATTTTTAATCTCTGTTCTTGCCCTCTAGCTCACGTACTGTCTGTTTTGCATTACTTGTTGAAATAGAACGCATGCCGGAAGTCACCTTTTGTGTCGATAGTATCCATAAATCATTAAAAGCTGTGAACCAGGCTAAGACATGCGGCCCCGATGACATGCCTGCCGCTATCAAAATGAATTGTGTGGACGCGTTATGCTTTTATTTCATTCGGTTGTTCCAGAAGTCCCTCAACGAAATCGACTCGCCTGATGATTGCAATTTAGCGCGAGTCGTTCACATGCATAAGAGTGGTGTGCGAAACTCCGTTACTGAACTACACACCCGTTTCCTTAACTAGTATAACCTGCAAAATTATGGAGCGCGTAATATATGGTTGCGTTATGGCCCATTTATAACGAAACAAAATCTCCTAAGCCGAGCCAACATTGTTTCAGGCGTGGTTTATCTTGCAATACACAGTTGGTAGAGTTTATTCACGATTTAGCCTCAGCAATTCATAGGCAACAATCTGTGGACTACGTTTTTTTAGATTTCCAGTAAAGCATTTGATGTTCTCGCACGCAGTCTCCTACTCTCCAAATTAAAAGCTTATAACTTGGATGCTAAAATAATACAGTGCATTGCCGAATATTTGTCATTGCCGAAACAGGCTGTTGTTCTGAACGGCATATCTTCACAATGTGACCACTTACGTCTGGAGTTCCCCAAGGCTCTGTGTTGGGACCACTACTTTACAGCGAAGCTATTAAGGGCTAGGTTCCCCAGGATCGCGTCCGCGTGTGGAAAGAACTATCATCATCAGCCTAAGCTTGGGCTCCATGTGCAAGGTGGTTTAGCTCCATGTGCGTGGCGGTTTCCCGCCGGTTGTGCCTTAGCACAGGCGTCAAAACGGATGATGGATGGCCCATTGTTATACCCCTCGCCACCACCGATGTACTTCACAAGTATCGCGATACTCGGCGGCGGCACGTCCCACTAATCGTTGTACCCCTTTGTCTCGTGACGTAGAAATCGCGCTAGCGCTGTTATCAGCAGTTGCCCTTTGGACTCCCTATGGGATGGGCGCTCGTTCAACCACATCTTCCAGGATCCTGACGTCAGGATCCTGATGATGCCGTGCAGTGTGCCGCGGCTATGAACGCTGTGGCTCGTACTATAGTCTATGACGATGGCGCGGACTTGGCGCATCAAACGCCCTACATGGCCATCGCGCCCGGTGAAAATAAGACGCCGGTGTCCTAGCTTGCTCTTTCACGAACATGCCGAAGACACTCAATATAGTCAATAATGACAATACATAAATTCACTATAGCAATATTCACCATAGCAGATCTACCATGGTCACAGCTTCGCTGGCTTCCATCTTCACAGTAGTGGAAGGGCTTTCAATTTTTTGTTATATATTAATGATATTTCAATTGGTGTACAGTCTTCATTCATAACGTTTGCTGACGATTCTGTTGTTTATAAAGTGGTCGATGCCATTTTCGAATAACAATTCCTGCAAGATGATTTAAATACTATAGCAGACTGGTGTCTGGGTTGGGATATGTCATTCAGTATAAATAAGACTGTTCACGTCATGTTCACAAGAGAACAAGCTAATCATACGTATAGGTATAAAATTCATAATTTTACTGTAAACATAAGCAAGGAAATTAAATATGTAGGCGTCATTTTTACTTGTTACTTGCCATGGAACAAACATGTTAACTATATTGGAAATAAGGCAGCATAAGTTTTTGGGTTCCTTGCCACGCAATTTTAGTCACTTACCAAGCAACTTAAAAACGCAGCAGCATTTCAGTCATGTACGCTCAATACTTGAAGATGGATGTGTTTGTTGGGACCCACATAGATCTGAGCTTATAAATAACTCAGAAAAAAATCGAGAATAGGGAAGATAGATTTTTTCTTTGTAACTACAGCCGGCAGCTTAGCATGACAGAAAGTAAACATAAACCTAAATGGCAAGAGCTGAAGGATCGTAGAAGGCATGTCAGATTAAAGTTTTTCCCCAATATTTAATAATCTAAAACAGGAATAAACCATGAACATTATACCCAGGCACCACACTATACATCATGTACATCATGATGTATACATCAGGCAGAAAAAAATCATTCAGTCTTTTCACTGCCGGTCTACACACGATAGCAGCGCGTAGCGGCGTCTGCTGTGTGCGGCCTGCGAGATGGCATCGGGGTGCGGCATAGCGTAATCTACCGCGGCCACCACGGAGTGCCACGCCGAACCCTGTAGCCGCCGAGACACTCAACTGTTGGGCGAGCTTTTCCTGTTTTGGCTTCTCCTCTGTGTAGCTTACAGCGTGCTAGCGGAGACGAAAAGAGACAGAAAGCCGCGCATCGGCGCGATAACTCCTCTTTAATTGAAAGACTGAAAAAAATATTGGCGGCACGACATTCGTGAGACGACATCATTAATAGTGAGGCCATTCTATGATCACTTAGAAAAATTAAGGCTGAAATTATCTGATGATGCATGTCGATGGTAATGGGATTAGAACGAGAGCAGTGTAGCGACACGTCATATTTCTGAGGCGACGTTTATATAACATCTATAGAGGTCACTCGCAGAATTCCGTTGCCGCGGCTACATGCAACACTCCCGTATCGTCCCACTTGACCATGGCGCTGACGCAGCAACGACGATGCAATGATGTCGATGGAACGACATAGGTGGCATAACGGCGGCGTCATGACGACGATGGCATAACGACGGCCGTGTGACGACCACTACGTGAGGCCAATGGGATGACGACGAGTGTATGGCGGTAATGACCTGACGACGCTATAAGGAGAATCCAATGACGCAGCTATTATGAGAAAGATGGCACGACCACGACGGCAGGACCAAGACGGCATGACAACGGGTGTGAGAGGACGTCTGTCTGACGACCATTAAGCGACCACTACCGCATCACTCTAGCGGTGTGACAACCAATACATGACGACCGTATGACGACGATAGTGTGACGACGACGACATTACGAGATGACAAAGTTGGATTGACAACGATGCATCGACCACCACGGCATCACGACTACGACCAAATACCTAGTGGCCCGAGCTATTAATCAACTTTGGCCACTGGGTCGGAGTAGAAGGCGTAATGAGGAGGCCATGACGAGCGTCAGATCCGAAGCTGGAGTGACGACAATGGATCTACTACGACTTCATCACGATCTTGTGGCCCAAGCTGGTAGGCAACTCGGGCCACTGGGTCGGCGTAAGATGTTAAGTAGTTTGATATATATATATATATATATATATATATATATATATATATATATATATATATATATGTATTAGTACATACTGCAGACAGTTAGGGCTATGGCAGGTGTGGGTGTATATGACAGTAGGACTAATTACGATCTGCAGGGACGGGAACAACATTATCAGCCTATATTTATGTCCACTGCAGGACAAAGACGTCTCCCTGTGATCTCCAATTATCCCTGTCTTGCGCTAGCTGATTCCAACTTGCGCCTGCAAATTTCCTAACTTCATCATCCCACCTCGTTTTCTGCCGTCCTCGACTGCGCTTCCCTTCTCTTGGTATCCATTCTGTAACCCTAATGGTACATCGGTGATCCATCCTACGCATTACATGTCCTGCCCAGCTCCATTTATTCCGCTTAATGTCAACTAGAACATCGGCTATCCCCGTTTGTTCTCTGATCCACACCGCTCTCTTCCTGTCTCTTAACGTTAGGCCTAAAATTTTTCGTTCCATCGCTCTTTGTGCGGTCATTAACTTGTTCTCGAGCTTCTTTGTTAACCTCCAAGTTTCTGCCCCACATGTAAGCACCGGTAGAATGCAATGATTGTACACTTCTCTTTTCAAGGACAGTGGTAAGATCCCAGTCAGGATTTGGCAATGCCTGCCGTATGCACTCCAACCCAATTTTATTATTCTGGAAATTTCTTTCTCATGATCAGGGTCCCCCGTGAGTAATTGATCTAGATAAACGTACTCCTTTACAAACTCTAGAGGCTGATTGGCGATCCTGAATTCTTGTTCCCTTGCCAGGCTATTAAACATTATCTTTGTCTTCTGCATATTCATCTTCTATCCAATTCTTACACTTTATCGGTTATCGTCTTCAATCATTTGCTGTAATTCGTCTCCATTGTTGCTGAATAGGACAATGTCATCTGCAAACCGAAGGTTGCTGATATTCGCCGTCTATCCTCACTCCTAAGCCTTCCCAGTCTAAGAGCTTGAATACTTGTCTAAGCATGCAGCGAAGAGCATTGGAGAGATTGTGTCTCCTTGCCTGACCCCTTTCTTGATAGGCATCTTTCTACTTTTCTTGTGGAGAACCAAGATTGCTGTGTAATCTTTGTAGATATTTGCCAATATATTCACGTGTGCCTCCTGTAGTCCTTGATTCAAGGACAGTGAAATAAAAATAGAAAAATGTAAAGGAACTATACATCAGCAATAGCATTTAAACGTTGACAAATGGGTAAACGAACTTCGACAGGTAACAAATTCCACATGTTCAATCATGCGGTGAAAAAAAAACTGTATTTGAAGGTGTTAGCGCGTCGATGGAGTGGTCTGATATTAGAGGCATGATAAGCTCTAATTGAGGTCGGGCAAGCAGGCGTTAAAAGAGAGGGTTCTGAGAGGTGGCAAAGAGAGTTCTCATATGAATAGAAAATCTTCAAAGATTCTATGTGCCGCCGTCTAGAAAAAAAACTTGAGTTTTAATTCAGAAAGAGCAGCTGCTGGTTAAAAGTCGCGGTCGAAGCGACGGTAAACAGAGCGAATAGCCTTCCTCTGGAGCGACTCAGTACAATTAAGTTGGCATTGCCTATATGGGTTCCATACGGCAGAAGCATATGCTAAAATTGGGCGAATCAGTGGTTTGTATGCCACTAATTTCGTATCCTGCGGAGCAGCAGACAAAGTCCGGCGATGTAACCCAGTTGTTTTAACGCTTATATATATATATATATATATATATATATATATATATATATATACGCTCAGAACGACTAAACTAGGCAACTACTGGTAATGTCATTAATAAATAAAATTCTCCGGCAGCCGGATTATATACGCTCTTTGACCAGCAAAATTCAATTGGTGGTCAACGCCTATGTTTGCACCTCTTTCTATTAACTTAGCCACCACCTTCCCGCACTCCAGTGCTTCGCGCTGCATTAACGGCGTAAACTTCACATTGCACTCGTCGCAGCAGCTCAGCGTCTTGCGGCATGTGAAACGAGAGGTCGCAGGTTCTATTCTCCTGTTCGGCGGCCTCGCTCTGATAGAGGCGGGATGAGAAAACGTTCAAGTAGTTAGGATGAGGGCGTGAAGCCCATGGCCCGTGCTTGGTGTAGGCGCCCGCGTATACAACTCATGATTGCGCATGCTTGAACGCTGCGTGGCCACAGAGATCAGCGCGCCCGTGCAGGAAACGCGTACGACTGCAGCCGACAGCTGGACTGCGGAACGCTTTGCGTGCTCCTCGAGCATAGCGCCCCTTGCATACGCGTGACCTTGGCGATAGCATTTATAAGCGCCGACCGAGCGTTTGCCGCGGAGGACACGCTCTCAGCCTGGGCTTCGTCGCGGGCACTGCGGCTGAGCTGCCGGACTTCCTGCTCTGGTAAGCCCCGAGTGACGCACAAGGGACGTGTCTGTTAGAGCCGCCCGACTCGAGCACCACAGCGAGGCTCCTGCGATAGTGCCGAGGGTTCATTCTGCTAGCAAGATTACTTGTGAGTGGCAGCAGTCTCCGATGCAACTTGGGCTGCAGCTAGGCACTAGGTTGAATTCATAGCGGTGTCTTAGGAATTTATTACGCTCTTGTAACACAATGAGGTGAAAGCTGGCTTCACATTTGGTAATACATGAAGATATACAATATACAAGACATAACGAGCCGCAATGGGAAGGACACGTGTGGCACTAAGGCGGCCACCTGAACGCCACATATGAACGCTTAACGTAGTGCCTAAAGTGCAGCATGTTAGTGCACGCACTAGGCCACACCTTTAGTCAGCGAGGTGGCTGAGACATGGCGTGAGCAATCACGCACGCACTAGGCACATGTTTAGAACGCCAGAACCATGGAGCAGCAATGGCTTCAGGGAAGCGTGCATGTCTCGCACCCCGGAGGCTCAGATTCGATTCCCACCCAGACCGAAATCTACCAAATTTTCTTTTCCAAGCCACTAATTTCCTTTAAAAGAGTTGAGTATTGGGCTAGTTGATATTTTGACCTGAGAACCATCTTGAAATAGCGCACAATGGGACGGCACAACAGAAAGGAAAATTAACAGAGGCGCAAGCTAACAACTGATTTTATTGAAGCCAGACGCACAGGTATATATATACATCAACAATCTGCGCAGGCGCGCCGTTACAAGGAAAATGGAAATCGTCAAACAGGAAGTGATTAAACCAGGCGCTATAAGAATTTCATTTCTACATTGTACTGTGCAATCGATGTTTCGCTTACACACTCCTGACCTCCTTTTGTGATGAAAAAAGCCTCTAACATTTCACCAGTGGTTTTATGCTTGCTCTTGCCTATGATTTTCACGCTATGGAAACGTGGTTCACTAGTGGGACAGCTACTGCAGTGGTGAACGAAGTTTCTGCGAGCCAGAACGCTACTTGTCTAGCTCTGCTGTTTTCGCCTGATTTCTCTGTAAATCTCCGGGTAGCCGTCATGGATTGTTGCACGGATGCCAGTTGACGTCCCCACGCCTCTGCTGGGGATGGCGACTTCAGCGGCGGCTGCGTCTAGGAAGCGGACCGGCCTCCAGAGGGACACCGACAACGACGATACCAGTGTCTATTCGCTCAGCAGTGAGGACTTCTCCAATGACAACTTTCAGGTTGTGAGGAGCCGCAAGGCGAAACGAAGAAACACCAGGGCTTACCTGTCATCAAGCACGGCGACTGTAGGACCAACTCGGAATAGCGCAGTCAGTACAATTCTATTTATACCAGAACTCACTACCGACAACCTGAGGCAACTTAACAGACAGTCTGTCTCGGTGTTTCTCGAATCGGTGGCGCCAAATTAAGTCACGGATGTCAGAGTCAACACACGAAAAAATGTCTTGGCTATTGACGTCGTACATGAGACGGCACGGATCACTTTGAGCAAACTTGCGGAACTTGGTGGCATGAAGGTCCGCTCGTACATTCCTCTGGACAGTGATACCACTACTGGCGTCATCAACGATGTGGACGTCTTCATCTCCAGCGCCGACTTGCCGATTTTAAGCCGGATTGGACCATTCAGGATCGACTGCAGCAGGTCGTCGACATCGTCACCGCTTACGCACGACAGGGCAAGCTTGTCCTGTGCCCCACAAAAGTCCAAGCTTGTTCTCATTCGCGCACGTAGCATTACCCCTCCACCCGAAATCACGGTGCACGTGGATGGCGTTCCTGTCCCCCAGGTAGACCGTGCTCGCATTCTTGGACTACACGTTCAGGCGAACGGGAAGGCGAACTACACTATATCTCTCTTGTCCCGGCAGACCAAACAGACTTTGGCCATGATTCGGCGGGTCTCCAACAGGCGTTCAGGTCTACGGGAACGGGACCTACTGCGCCTGGTGGAGGCCTGTGTGATCAGTCGCATTACTTACCACCTTCCCTTCCACAGACTTACGCAGTCGGAGCAGATACGGGTCGACACAATGCTGCGAAAGGCGACCAAGCTCGCCCACTGCCTCCCACACTACACCGCCACGAAACGTCTGCTAGCCCTAGGGACGCATAACACTCTCGGTGAGTTATTGGAAGCTCAGTGGGCCAGTCAAAGACAACGTCTTTTGCTCACACCCACTGGGCGGCACCTGCTCTCGGGATGGGGACATCCAGTTTAGCACAATTATGATGAAGACATCGCCATCACTATTCCGACTTGGGTCCGTACAGCCTTAAAGGTGCACCCACTACCACGAAACATGCATCCTGAGCATGACGCGGGACGCCGGCGCGCCCGTGTACGGTACCTGGTGCGCATGCTCGGTGACATCCCTGAGACAAATAGCCTATACACGGATGCTGCTCGGTGCCACAACGGGTATTCCGCGGTAGTGCTGGATGGCGCTGAAACATTTATTACGGCCGCCTTCTTACGGAATTCTACACCTGGACACGGAGAAGTCCTTGGAGTAGCGCTTGCTGTGCGACAGGCTCTCCAGATTCCTTGGGAGGTGTATATCCTAACCGATACCCAGCAGGCATGCCGCGCCTTTTTGACGAGACGGGGCTTCTCCAAGGCGGCTCTCCACATCCTACACCAGTCACCAAACAGACACATCTGCCCCACAGCGCATCCACTTGCTCTGGACTCCTGGCCATGCCTCACTGCCAGGTAATGACCGCGCACACGCGGTCGCTCGAGAAATTACCCTCCGAGCTTCCCGGCATGACGAGGATCGGAGTCCAGATCAGGCGGGCTCCCCACTCACATACAGAGACGTATTAAAATACTATACACGAGCTAGACACACCATGGGTCCGCCGCCGCTGTCGTTCTCGCGAGAGGAAGAGGTGGCACTCCGCCAACTCCAAACAAACACGTTTCCCAATCTCCTCTCCGTACATAAATTTTAGCCTGACCGCTACGCAGACTCTTGCCCGGGCTGTAGAAGCTCCCCCACGGCGTTCCATGTCACCGTGGAGTGCACCGCAAAATTATTCCCTCCTCTGCCAGTCATCTTGCACCCCTTCCGCACCAAAGAGCTGTGGGAGGAAGCCCTCCGCGACGGGCCTCCCGAGGTCCGCCGGGCCCTAGTTCAACGGGCCCGTGCTGTCGCTGAGATCGTTCTAGGGACCCCGGACTAGGGGTTCCTCCCATACTCTTACTACCTTTTCTTTTTGCAATAAAATGTTTACTCTCTCTCTCTCTTGCCGATTTTAATTAAGCCAGCCGTAGATGGCTGCGCCATTACTCATGTGTCTCGACTCGGCACATCCAGCTTTGTGAAGGTGGTTTTCAAGGGCGAATCTCTTCCCTCACATGTCAAGGTGGGCCACTTTAGACATCCCGTACGTCAATTTATCCAAAGACCACTCCAATGCCGCAACTTACTGACGCTGGGACTCGTGAGCGCTGTGTGCGAGAGCACAAGAGTTTGCTCGCACTGCGCGCAGCCCCACGCTGCAGACTCCTGTGTAGCCACGGTTCTCAAAAGCCACAATTGCATTGGGTCCCATGATGCTACCTCAAAGGACTGCCCTAAAATGAGGAAAGGAAGGGCGGTCTTGAAGCAGATGGCAAGAGACCGTTCGCCTCGTCGGGAAGCTGTTGCGGCCATTATGAAGCGATGCTCCCGACGCCGTCGGACTTAAAAGAACGAAGATTCCTCTATGAAGAGCGCGGCACATCCGACCACTCCTCCTCCTCTGCCCCCTAGGCCTCGCGGAGTCGAGTCTAACTCTGACAAGGTCGTGCCGGAGAACACCAATAGTGAAGCCTGGCCCGCGCTACCAAAGCTACAGCCACCGCCACAGCAGAAGCCACAACCGAAGCCACAGCGAATACCCCAGCTGAAGCCACAGCCGAAGCCACAGCCATGGCCACAGCCGACGCCACAGCCGACGCCACAGCCGATGCCACAACCGATGCCACAGCCGACGCCACAGCCGACACCACAGTTGAAGCGAGAGCTGGAGCCTCAACCATTGCCACAGCCGGCACCACAATCACATCAAAGGATACAGTGCACCGCGGTAGAGTCCACAATGCCGACTCACGATAAATTGCCCGAAGAAGACCGGCAAGTGGTTGTGATGCTTCGGTCCCTTATAAATACCCTTCGTATACTCTTAAGCAAGCCACATACTACGTCAGCGCGAAGCGCAGTGCAAGTACTGGATGCTCTTAATCCAGTGCTTGCAAGTCTCGAGTAAACCCCATGGCTCACCCGCAGTCTCCTATTCACGCACACACTATTGGCCCTTGGTTCATGTCAGATGTCTTCAACGCACATCACCAGCTATGGGACGACTTTGGTGTCATGGTGCTTCGCTGCACACACAATGCTCACTCTCTTCCTCTTTTTATTCCCTATTTCCCTTACCCCTTGTGTAGGGTAGCAAACCGGACGTTCATCTGGTTGACCTCCCTGCCTTTCCTGTCTTCGCTTTCTCTCTCTCTACTGCACTGGTCACAAACTCGGCTCACAAGAGAGAATTTTCATGTGAAATATTTTCGGCCTTTTTAATTAAATCGCCAGTGGCGAGGAGGTGGATTAGTGACACTTGTGTAAATCTATCATAGGCCATGTATTCCGTTTCAAATCATGGATTCCGGCTGCAAATTTTTTGCGTTAAGTTTCTGTATTTCAGGGTGTCGGGCGTTTTCAATCATAAATGCTTATTTGTACACCTGTGTGCAAAGTACGCGTCACCTTGATAATGCAGTGTTTGCTTGTAGAAAGTAAATTTTGCTTGCAGGGGACTTCAATTTGCACCACGTGTCGCGGGGCCTAAAGAAAGACTTGTGTGGTACGCGAATATGGGAATGCACTATTAACCGTAACCTTTGAGGTCAGAATGCAGGAGATGTAACATTTCCTCCAGTTCAATCTCATTCAGTGCTAGATTTAACGTTTTGTAGAACTGGCCTTATTGTTTCGTCGTGGTTCACAGTCGACTCCAAAACCAACAACGACCATCTTCCTGTGTCCTTCCCGATTACCTGTCCAATAACATCTTTAGATTGTCAAGCGTGCACATTTGTGAACGACACAGAATTTCAGACTTACCTGCATTCAGCCGTCACAACACTTGCGAGTGCCAATGGCAAGAAAATCGCCTCTACGATTTGATCACTTCTAGAGGGCTCCCGAAACGAATCTGAATATGCCATCCAATCGGCTAAAAGCACCGCTTGTCGTTGGTTGAACGACGAGTGACTGCGTGAATACAGAAAAAGAAAAGCCGCTTGAAAAATGCTTCTCCGTATTCAAGGCCCGACAAATTGGAAAAATTTGGTTTCTTGCTTGTGTACTAAAGTACACTGTCAACAGTGTGAAAGATGACTATGATCTTTGGCATTGCGAGTATCTGTCAAAATAAAATAAAAAACTAAAACTTGCTTTATTCGCACATATTGCGGCCCCGTTGACATTAAAGCCAATTTTTTTCCACCGCAAGAAATGAAAGCGTCTCTAGAAGAGACTATCAAAGGTTCACAAAACCGCTTTGCAGCCCGTATTCCCGCTATCTATTTTGCCTTGGATCCTTCGGATGGTTTCACGTTGATTGAATTACCAGAACTAAATCAAACTTTAGTTTACTTGCCGAACAGAGCCTAGCCCTGACGGAATCCCAAATACCATGTTAAAAATATAGCTACATGAATTGTCAAATGTTCTCTTAGACTGGATAAATTATTCAATGAAAATGCATGAATTCTTTTACAATCAAAGCTCTCCAAGGTAATAACGTTGCTTAAGAAACAAGGAGAAGCGCATACTTCGGAGAACATCAGACCAATGGCGCTTACGCCAAACGTAGTAAAATTTATTGATAGGATTCTTCGCCTCCGTATCATAAAATTGCTAATGACAACTACCAAATCAATTTCGGACTCACCTGCTCCATCTGGCATGTACATGTCGATTTGGAAAGTCGAACACAATTCGCCCGACGTCAAAATTAGTGCGCTGCTTTAGCGACACCCGATATTGCTAAACCATACGCCATCGTGGAACACTGTTTTCATATGTAGGTTGAGCTCCTGTGGTGTTCTTGGGTATATAGTAGTAGCGTGGGTTTACTCATTCTTTAGTGAAAGAGAATTATATTGCTATTAAAGGTACAAAATAACGAGAGGAGTACCGGAAGGCTCAGTTCTTTCCCTGGTGATTTTACAGTGAAAGCTGTATATGGCCTGGCGAAACGAAAAACCGGTCAACCATGTTTCGCTAAACCTCTCCATTGGCTGCGCCTTCAGTTACGTCTTCTCTACGTCGCACCCAAGCGCGCGCGCCATTGGCAACGCAGTTATCGACGTCGTTAGCGAACGCGTTCCCGCCATTGCCACGTTGACGCTGCTCTGCCCGCAGCGCCTCCTCCTCGGCTCGCCGTTGTCGCATGCCTTCGATATCTTGAGTTAGCTCGGCGTCGTGGTTAGCAGCATCCAGCCGCCATTGGCGCTTGCGTTCCACTTCGCGATTTCTACGTGGACATTTCGTCGCAGCCGAAGCCGAAGTGCTGTTGGCCCCGACGAACGCGTTCCCGCCATTGCCATGTTGACGCTGCTCTGCCCACGACGCCGCCTTCTCGGCTCGCTGGTGTCACGTGCATTTGATATCTCGAGATAGCTGGGCGTCGTGGTTAGCAGCTTCCGCCCGCCATTGGCGCTTGCGTTCCACTAGAAACACAAAGATGTAACCTATAATTGAGAAACGCTTCAATACAGCGTCGAGATTAATCCACTGCTAAACACCGCGGCCTAACATTTCAGCTTCGCTGGTTAACCGGAGTGCTTGTGCGGTGTTCTTTAAATTTTTTATAGGAGGTCAATTGCCTGCATTGAAAAAAGTAGCTACTTATGTTTATGCAGATAATATTGCGGTTCTCGCATCTGCAAACGAGATCCAAATCTTAATCGAGGACTGCAAACTTACATTTTTGCCTAGAGCAGTGGCCGGATGATGACAATCTTTTACTCGACTCCACGAAATGTACCATTCTCGTTTTCCCAATACATGACTTAGTGCACATCTCATTGTCTTAATACCAACCCAACATACCGCAGTTAGAGTATATCAAATGACTTGCAGTGATTTATACACCTATCTTAACTGGTGCCCACCCATAGATTATGCTACTTGAAAAGGTACATGTGTAATTAGTATTTTGCGTATGCTGAGTAACCCAACCCGTGATCCTCTTTGAATGAGACGGGAGATTGTGTGTAAGGCTTGCTAAATTTGGTGCAAATGCTGCTTTTATCTAGAATTGCGAGTTTAAAAAAACAAGGGCCCTAGAGTCAACCTCGGAGGCACTCCTTGTTTTACGGTAGTAGTGGTGGATATACCGTCATCAATTTTTATAGTGTTTTCTGTAAGAAAGGTAATCTGTTTTAATATCTAAATCAATGCCGCGAATGCCTTAATCATGAAGTTTCAGTAAGAATACAGGATGGTTAACATAATCAAACGCTTTCCTAAGAACAATGAAGAGACCAACAGTGTAAAGTTCATCGGCAGAGTCTTCAAGCAAACATAGTAATTGCGACAGAGGCTTCGCAGTGGGAAGTCAGGTATATAGGTATACTCGTATATTGCTCCATTCCTGATTGAACGTTTTCACTTCGGCTGCTAGATTTCATACCGATCTCTCTGACTGAATTTACGACAGTGATACTGGCTCTACGTAAACTAGGTGCATCAATTATATCAGCCGTGATAGCCACTGATTCCTTATATTTGTGCAAAACCCTTACTGTTTCTTGTCACTTTCATGTTGTGACGTTTCATGCATTGGTATATCGATACCTGAGAATCGTCTATTTAATTCGGGAACCTAGACATAAAGTACAAGGTGTAAATGGAATTTATAATGAATTGAAACCTAGCCAAGACTTTCATGAGTAGCCGGATTCTCCCTTATTCTCTTTTGTTTGCTTAAGTCACTGCTGCTAGTTTTTGTAGGAATGTCATTATGAAGGCAATTCTAGGCTCTGCAAACACTGAGGCTGCTGATTACAGGTATCTTCTATACCCTTGGCACAGAGATTTTTACCAAACACTTAAACAAAAAGTGTCCATCACGAGGCTCGGCTGCCACATGCTTACGTTGATCTGCTATCTAAACAGATCTGATCTGGTTCCTCCACCATAACGATCATTTTGTGGCGAAGCGGAGACGCACCATCACTCCGTGTGCTGTACGCGTTTTTCTGGAATACGAAAAATATTACAGCAAACTCCACTTCTCAATATCGGCCTAGACTTACCTGTGTCTGTACTTCCTGTCTTTCAGATGCCCAATTACAAGGTTCAGCCACAGAAACGTTTGCTTGGCAGCCCAGAATTACGTCATTGAATCTAATATATTACCATGTTAGACTGATAATGTTAGACTGATGTTAGACATGCTTTTTAGAACGTTGCTTTTCTGTGCTAGCCCTCCTGGACTTTTCCCACCCTAAGTGGGTGATACGGTCTGGCCGGAATGCTGACACGTCGGATAAAATTACTTTCTTTACTAGCCTTGAATGTGTCCTGGCTGCTGGCTTTGTTTTCTGCACAATCACTCGGAGAGAAAACCGTTGATCTCTAGATATTTTAACTTTCAACATATATGCGTCATCGAGGGCAGAGTTCCTTTACTAAAGCATTCCCTTTTATGCGTACTTCTTGAGGATTCAGGGCTTGGCAAATCTACTCGGTCGATCTTTCGCCGAGCAAAAGCGCAGCATACTGTACCTCTCTTTCAAGGATCGGCCCACTCTAGTCGGCGCGCCGACCCTACATACAGTGCCATAGCAAAGGGGGCCAATCACGGAGACAGTACAATGCACGTTCACGTGGGTCCTTTATTGAGGGTATCTGCGTCTCGCCGTTTACACTGGCCGGCAGGCAATCGCTATGGTGCAAAATGCTTTGCAGAGTATAATCAGCTGCATGACATTTATAAATTCTCTTCGCGAAAGCTTCGCTTCAAAGATTCGAACATGTGGGATGGATCGGCTAGTCTTTTCGTTAATTCACCGTTTCGTGTTGACTGTTTTCCATATTTTACTTTACCGCAGACTGGAATTTTCATTTCTAAGTCTCAGTGTCCAAATCGTTAATTGTCTCGCTTTTATGCAGTTATTGTAGCACCCCGATTCTTGTTCAATCCCACACTGTAGGTATGCGCCGCAACGATTCAGGTCAACATAAGGATTGTGTTGGGCAATAAAAATTAGTAAAAATAAAAATAATTAAAATAATAAACTAAGCCAACAGCAGCAACAACTATTTTCCCCGCAGTGTCCATGCTTCAAGTCCCGTGAAACATCAATGGACCGAAGTTGGGGCATAGCCGGGGCCGCCAGCCTCACTGCCTTATTTACGGCGGTGATGATGATGAACTCTGGGTTCTTCTATGTGTCCTTCATTGAAGAATGTGGCGTCACCAGAGAGGTGGCCTCATGGCCCACCAGCATCCTGTCGAGCGTGTCACACTCATCAGGTAAGTGGTGCCGCTTATTCTTGAGTCCTGTACCGCACCGTCTTACTTATTTCAGGTCACTTCAGATTTGTTGCGAGACTCCTGAGGGGTTGCCATCAGACATTTATCACAGCCATATGTGAAGGCTTTATAAGAAATTCCCGCCATAAAACATAAATTTGGCCGAAACCATCTCACAATGACCGTCGACGTTAATGCGATAGCACTCAAGCAATTTAGCGATCCATCGTATTGCGGAAGATCCCTTTATTTAGAATCCTTTCTTGTTGTTTACTAGCTGCCAATCACTATCAATTCGTAAACATTACGAAAAAATCGGGAGAATCGGCGGGTAGGTCAGAGTGTTCGTCCATATTTGTCCCACTCGATCCTGCGATTTTTGATCTAACATTGTGCGCATATGTGTTTACATTTCGACGGAAAACGTCAGTGATTTTGCCATCCAATAAAAGGACAAGAATAATATGAATAAATATAATCCTGTTACCTTGTTCTGTCCGCTCGCTGAGATTTGTGAAATTGGCAAGTTTGATCAGTTGTCATTCTATAAGCATAAAATAAGCAGTCATCAGCGTGGTTTTGTTCAAGGGTGGTCCTTGTACACAAATCTCGTCTCCATTCGATGCTTTGGGCCTTACCATTGCTAGCCTTTAAGCATGTGCATTAAGTGTATCTGATGTTTCGAAGGCGTTTGAACACTGTTGCACCTGCTTTGCTTATTCGTAAACATTTATCATTTTGTTAATCGTAATCCCCATGCTGCATAAGCCATAGCAACCAGTGGCGCATACTTTTGTGAAGTCGGGGGTTTGATCGGCCACGAAGGTTCCATGGCTGGTGCCGTGCCAGGTGCCTTGAGAATGAGAAGTCCGAAAGAACGTCCATGCAAGAGATGACAAAAGAAGTTGTATATACCAATATACCCTATAGTTTACACGAAGGGCTCCATGAATCTTGGAGCCAACTACATGATAAAGTATTTGCATGTCCGAACCTCCTCACAACACTCAAGCTCGATTTTTTGTGTATTTCATTTCACCCTTTTACTCGCCGAGGGAATTAAGTGTTCTTCTTCTCGGCCAATGACAATCGTCGAACCACATGTGCAACATCCCGCCCATGACGTCGCGCCGTTCCGCCGGACTCCGCCTCCTATTTTGTGAGATCGCCCCCGCATACGGGGCAACCGCGTGGCAATTTGGGAGCCGTCATGTCGACGCATTTGCCACGGAAGTAGTTGACGTTGGCTCTTGCAAGAATCTGTGGGCTTCCCATGACGGTTAGCTTGTCAGGTATTCGGAAGACTGGAGGGCGGGGTTATTGCCATCTCGTAGCTCGCTCACTTTGTTTGGGCGTCACAGTCGGCGCCGGGCCCCGCCGAGTACAGGCGGACGCTGGTGCTTCTCGGGAAACACCCAAAAAGTCACGTTGCCCTTTAGCGACGCATGAGGCCGATGACCTATTGCAGCCTCGGGTCCCGGAACTCATCTCCCCCGTCAGATCTGGGCGGTCGAACCGCCGAAGATACGCAACATAATTGCTTTTCCATTACTCTCAGGTGACGCTGATTTAGTCGCCAGCTCCCTAGCCTCGAGAAAACGACGAAGCGTGAACAGCACTCCACAGCAGCACGTAGGTCGATGTAGCATCCTTTTTCCCCAAGGGACCGCCTGGTGCAACAATACCCAGTTCTGCTAGAATCGGATAGCCCAAAGTAAAAAAAAATTAATGCTGTTCAATATCATGCGGTATTGCATTTCGAGACCCGTGTACCTTTGGAATATCTGAGAGGCGACAATATATGTACAGGTTTTATGCCGTAATATATCGCTTGAATAAAGCACAACAAATGTGTGCTTACTGGCAGTACTTTGTCGGTCAACATCCCGTGCAAATTAGGCCAGTTTTCCGAAGCTTGCACCTGTCGGACGCATATACATATACGTATTACGAAGTACTGACTAGGGCACGCGAAACCTTGGTTTCAGATAGACAAGGAACGCTTTGCTTTAATACCAGAGTAATACCAAAAATCACGCGCCATTTCACTGCTGTGAAGCTTGATTACCAGCGAAGCAGTTTAGCATATAATATAGAGGGGACATTGAATTTAGATAAAAGGTATGACCACATTTTATTTCTCTTGAGCGGTGACGGCGGTCATCCCGAAGAAAGACACATGCGCACACACTTTTATTTTGATCGGCGGCATATATTTGCGTGTAAGACTACCGCCACCTCGGGGAGCCGGAGGAAACTAGACACGCGTGACGGGACCGCTACGCCGTAAGAGCGGAAGGAAAATAGGCAAGCAAGCGCTTGGAACGACGACAAAAGAGGGCGGTGCGAGCATACACATAGCCGACGTGGGACGTAAAGCGGCAATTTTTTGAGAAACCCTTATCATCTAACTGAGAGTCTGTACATTTTCATAATGGTGCCTATTGATAACTAATCGACTGAAAATGCATATCCAAGTGATGAGACGTGTAAGCTTTTGCATAGAATGAAGCGATTTTGCATCAAATTCGGGAGCTGAGCTTTTGCGCACACAGATCTGTTGACAGAAACGAAACATGCATGGAACCCTAGCCATAAGCAGCTTCGCTGTAAAAGCCGATGGGCACGGCAAGACCACACAAGCCCACACAGTTCACGTGCTTTTCGTAAGTGCTGTTTTGTTTGCGTTACATTAGTAAACCAACGCGCCTGCGCCGCAGCCCTACGAAGCTGCACTCCCTCGAGGGATCACTCTCACTTGCTCCTCGTTCCGTGCGTCTCCGTCGATGCAGGTCTGCTGGTTTCGTGTGCTCAGCGGCACCTGTCCGTCTTCCAGATCGGCCTTATTGGCAGCGTCTTCCTGTGGGCCGGAATCCTGGGAGCCGTATTCGCTCCCAACATGGCCTGGATGACCCTGACGCTAGGCGCAATCCATGGCAAGTTACTTTATGTCATCATCTGCCAAGAGCTACATACAGAGACTTTCTGCTTCATCTAAACACTTCAGAAACATATATTGTGTTCAGAGTTACTCTGTTTGTACTCAGGTTTCGCACCAACGTCTCATAACAGCTTTCATCGCAAAATGCACTTGGCATGAATATAGGACTTGTTTGCTACGTTCGCCGGGCTGTCGAACCTAAAATTGTCCGGGATCGGTTCAGGTTCAGAATATTCTGAAGCGGTTTATTTGGGTTCAAACGGGTGCTAAGAAGAAAACAGACATCCGCGTACTTCTGGTTGAAAAATCCACGATGGTTTTTATAGAAACGTAATTCCCTTGGCTATCAGCTGTGTAAGACAGCCTTTTTTTTTGCACGGGCATTAACTTAAAAATGTTATCACAAAAATGTTGCGCGATGCACCGTTTTATCTCGGGGTCCGAATTTCTACATTCAGTCAGCTTTGTAGCGCCCTGTGCGCCTATGCTGTGGTTTACCGCAGCGGGTTTTGTATTTATTGTTCAACCTGTCAGAAATGAGTCTAGTCGGAAAGCTTTAAAGATTGGCCATTTCAGATACAAAAGCCTAAATTTAGCCGCCATGTCACTTCTAAATATTAGTATCAGGTCCACTTGCGCGTTTCATATTTATTTTTATTTTGTTTTTTCCCACTCTCCTCTGGAACCTTTTAATCCCATTCCCCACCCCTATACAGAGTAGCATGCCAGTTGTTGTATACGCGCCGGCAAAAATCTATTTTTTTAATAAAGACGTCTCTCTCTCTCAGTCTCCCAAATTTGCTTCTTTATTGGATTCTTAAAGTAGCCCGCGCTCTAGTCCATACTGTGCAAAATGAATACAATATCTACTGTCACCTATCCATGTATCACGTGTCCATTTCATTTTAATAAGGCGTCTAATTCTAAGACACATGTAATACCATAGTAAAAGCAAGCTGCTGGGTTAATGCTTACATAGCTAAAAATCCAAGAACAAAACAGCACGAGTGAGACGACTGCACTCGACTCACAACTAGGTGCATTCCGCATGAGTTGTGCACCTGTGATGATGAGCAGGAGTTCGCGTTGTATGAAGCTGAGATTTTAATTCAACTGAGAGGTCGAAAACGTTGGCTACCAAAAGGGTGATGCATATAATATAAAAGGCGCATGTTAACTGGGGATACAGAAAAATGCATTTTGGAAAAAGTTAGTAAGCGGGAGTGAATAATTTTCGATTTTGACCAGCGATAGTTTACTACATATATTCAGTGAAGGATAGGTGGAAATGAAAAATAACGCCGATAATTTTTGTTTTTTGTTCTGCATTTGAGGGTGACACCATTTAAAGGAACAGTGGGGTGGCAAATTTTGGTAGAAGTACCGTAATGTCTGTTGAGGAAGTATAGGAAGCGTGATTTTACTGTGCTGATGAAGAATTTTGCACGACGCGGTCAGCCGGAGATAACATGAGGGCTCGTGTACCCTTGTTTTTTATTCGAGCAGTTGGTTGCAGAAGCGACTACATGTGGTTGGGCATGTCCGTGTTGATATACCGGACGGTAACGTGAGATTTAAAAGTCTGTGAATACTAATATACCAGAGTAGAGGACTTATCGGTGAGCCCTAAGGACATCCAATTGAAGGTGTGGCTGGCGCCTCACTGGCGTAAGAGCAGTAAGTGATAGTTTGGTGTTTCAGGAAAGATTTTGTGAAATGAGGGCAATGTTCTCAGAGCAGCTATAAGATCTGAAAAACTGTAATACTGTGGGATGCAAAATGCTGTCGAAAGCCCCTAAAGGAGATGATGGAAGAGTGTAACATTTTACCTTTAATTTGACCTAGCGTTTTGTGTAGCACTTGTAAGGCGAGGGGCACACTTCTCATATGTGCAACATAAATTTGCTTAACGGGATTAAATTATTACACCTACAAGAACTGAAACTTAGGCGAGTTTGTGAGAATTCATAGTTGACTTGCATACCGTTGCCTTGACATATCTTGCCAAGGCTACGGCGCAGCTGCGGTCAAGTGAAGGTCAAATTGCTGGCGACGGCAAAACTCGGCTCGACTAGGTTAGTAAGCTTTCGATTTAAAAGAAAAAAAACGAAAAAATGAAACATACGCGACAATCGGAGAAACAGAACGACCACAGCTCCGCCGTTTCGACAGATTTCACTTCGTGGAACTGGCTGCATTTTTTTAGCATCTGACATGGCCCCCAGTTTGGTTTAGTGTCACTGGAACATATGACGCATGCATAAGGGGCTCGTGAATGCCACACCGAGGCGAGTCCTTTGCTCTGTGCATGTTTGATTACGTTTTCGAACGTCCCGTAAGGATTTCCAAATTCAGCATCCTGTTGCCATACTCCAGTCTTCGCTGTAATTACTAATTTCCGGTGACCTTATCATGAAATCTCCTATCTAACTCTGTAGAAGAAACTTCGTGGATCTGCCATGAAATCCGTGCGCACTGTAAAGATTCGTTTTTCACTGCAAAGCTGTTTAAGCAAGCCGTAAAAAGTGCGTGTTTCACGAAATTATCATCATCAGCATTTGCTCGAGCGTCGTCGTCGTCTTCTTCCGTAGCTGGATCGTTGGCGCCCCTCGGTTAGCGCTCACACTCGTGCTCGGCACGCGCTCGTGTAACTGCTCCCGTGTTCATCGTCGTCGCCTTCCACAGTTGGCTGCGTGGCCGCTAATCATTCCAGCGTGCAATTTCACTTCTCTTCTGTCGTCGTAATGGGGAGGCAAGGCTTGCACTATAGGCCGCGCTAAGCTCGAGACACAACGAAGCTGGCCGATCGATTGCGCTTCCTGGTAGTAGCTAGATTGAACTTGGCTATGTCGAGGTTGAACTTGGTTGTATCTAGGTGGAACTTGGTAGCAGCTAGGTTCGGCCTTGGCTATGCCCGAGTTGAGCTTGGTTATGCCAGATCTCTCTTAGGTTATGACGCAATTGATCGGCCAGCTTCGCTGCGTCTCCAGCTTTGCGCGGCCTAGTGCAAGCTTTGCCGTTTCTTTAAATGTTTATTCACATTATAAAATTTTTTTGTCAATTTGATAATTACGCAAGCTAGGGTTTGAGGCATACACCTTAGCTGTATGCGTCAAAACCTATATAGCTATATCCATATCGGAAAGTCTACTGGGTGCGAAAAAGATGCAGCAGAAACCATGGTATATGATCGTCAAAGTTAGCGATATCTTTCTTGTGTAACCTGTTGAATATGTCCTTGCCTTGAATAAGCGATCAGCTCTCGAAATTCGAAATTGTTTGTTGTATGCCTTTTTCATTGAAAAATTCATGGCGAGCGTTACTCAATTAACGAAATAATCGCTCAGCTGGAGCACTCTGCAACGGTCTTTGTATAGGCCTCACGTGCGACACTACAAGAACGCTTCTGCTCAGAGTAGTGCAGCTGGGTCGTAGGACAAAAAAAATAGAGTTGACACCATTGCTCTAGCCAGTGCGAACAGTCAACGAGTGAAGCAGTGCACTTACACTGTGCTATTTGTTCTTCCCCGCAGGTGTGGGCGTGGGCGTTGTCTGCGTGACGCTGGTCATCGTAGTCATGATGTACTTCGACAAATACCGCGGCATAGCCAGCGGCATAAAGTACACCGGGTACTCGCTGGCTTCACTGCTGTTTCCAATGATACTCACATCGCTGAAGGATGCCTACGGCTTCAGAGGATCTATGCTCGTGTACGCTGCAATCACCATGAATGTGACAGCTCTGACACTGCTTTTGAAAGAGCCTCCATGGGAAATAAATGATCGGAACCGTAAGACCAAAACATCTAAGGAAGAAAGTAAGAGCATTTCCTCGATTACCAATGCCACTCTGGATAGCGCAGTTATTAATGCATTTAGCGTTTCGAGAAGGTACTGGAAGTAAGGGCGCTGGCTCTGCGGAATCTATAAAGACAGTGAGCTCTCTTATACCAAACGGTGCCGATGTGGCAGACTTTATTGACAAATGGGCAACAAGATCGGAAGTACTAGCGATCCATTCGTGCGGCAGGAGCAATAAGTATGCCACTGAAAATGCAAATAGCGCCCATATTGTTAACCGCAGGCTTCACATTTTCAAATTTCCGGGGAAGCGAGAAATTACTAACCAGATGGCTGACATGGAAGATGGAAACAAAGGAAAGCGAAAGGCATCAATTGTGAACGAAGACAAAGCATCAAATGAAGGAAACCAGTTTACTACGCAGAAGCCTAAGCATTCTTGTTCGTCATTCGCCGAGATCGGCAACTTGCTATCCAAGCCTAGGTTTTACGCTTGCGTGTTGGCGGTCGTAGCGATGGACTACACAATGGTCATCTTTCCAGCAACCATAGTGGACTACGCGCTTGACAAAGGGTCTTCCCGGAGAGACGCTGACCTTTCTGTGACATACTGCTCGCCAGCCGAGCTGTTTGGTCATATTGTGCTTCCCCTAATCAGTGACTGCAGGATCGTGAGCAGGACAACTTTGGTATCCGCGTGCTTCTTCCTGCTTGCCGCTACTATGCTGGCCCTACCAGCGACTCCTTCCTTCCTGGCTTACATTCTCGTGTGCGCGTGCGTGACAATGTTCACGGCTTGCTTGATCGCCATGAAGCCTGTGGTGATTGCCGACTACTTCGGCATCGAGAGCGTCGCAACCAGCTGGGGATTCGCTGGAGTGACGTTGTTACCTCTGCTCCTATGCAGCCCGTATATTATCGGTAAGTTCCCCATGTACTCTTTTCCTTTTATTGCGACAGCATTTAAGCGCTCGAAATTGGGCTTTCGTTGTCCATCCGTACCTTTATCGTGATTGATGAGCCCTGCAGACTATTTCTGTCGTTGTCTAACGGCCTCGTCATCCCCAACTTCAGCATCCCAATAGAGCGAAACAAAGTTTATCCATGCTACTGGAGCACTGTGCATTTTAGAGTCGGGCGTGCTAATCACGGAGCTATAGCGCTGCAACAGCACTGGGCAATTACTTTAAGGTTTTGCCTCCACAGAGACTCTGAAAGTGGTGGAGCCTGTGCAAGTATTTTGGAAATACTATACGAGGGTGCCATTCTGCGCATCGTATATAAATTGTTCTTGACAAGATGGCGGTATGTTGGCGCGCAATTCGTGGTCATGCTCGTGCAAGAGCCTAAGCAGCCCCAAGGAGGCGTGCAGGACGATGATGACGATCGGCCTCAAACATGCTACATACATACAATAGAGGATGCACTGAGTTTCAGGTGGTTGGCGGAAAACAACGTCTAAAGCCTCGATGGCGTGAATGCCGAGAAGGATATCGCAGCGATAACGTCACGCACTTGACACAGTAGCACACAGTACTCAGAATCACCAAGTTCCCTACTGAGCAGCACAGCAAATGCGCAGAAACACAAATTCGCTCAACCCTCATTTATGGCGCTCGGTAATTTTGCTTCTGACATAAGCTGTACTTGAACTTTTGACCTCTGAGTTTATTAATCCCCCGGGGCGGGAGCGTGAGGCGATGCGTGTTCAAAACGATCCTTGTAGCCTGAAAAACAAGAAGCCTTTAACACTGCAACTTCTTAATCGCCAGCATGCAGCTTAAACGCTGATTCACACACACTCAATTTAAGAAATATTACGAGTACACTTCATATTTAAAGGTCGCCTCGAATGCCATGCTGCCGATGCGCCGGGCCGGTATAGTCTTGGACGTTGTCCTACTGCATGATAGAAATAGATGTGAATATGGTCACAAGTTCTTGCAACCTATACCAGTGACCGCAACGGAATGTCACCATGGTAACGCATAAAGATGCGACAATAAGCACGGTTTAAAAAGATTGCTTGAATCAAACATAGTCAAACAGTAAAATACTGAGCTACCTTGAACAAAACATTAGCATAAACCTTTATGCAAACAGCTGCGAACAAAAGTTCCTTAAAGCCACAGATTACAGGTAAGTCTAGCCTATTTAGACCACCAGGAAAGTCTGAAAGTCTATCTCTCACGCTGATCGCTACTTTTGGGGGCCGGAGGCAAAACAGAATAGACATCAGTGGACTCTCTCGGTCCATGTGCGCATTTCAAGACAAAATGGCTTATCTACAAGATATCCTATTGTATTTTCTTGATAATCCGTAGGAGCACGCATATACGGTGGCGCCCATAATTGTGAAATTGTGAGGCCTTACCGTCACCAGTCGGAGGTATCAGTTGTTTTTGTGGTTTATCTCACAACCACTTACTCTTTTAGGCCAAAGAGTGCTACTGCCAAAGTATGGTTTAGATGGAATGTATCTTGGTTGTAGAGAGCAACCACTTTCACATCATGTAACTTGATGTGAATGGTCGGGGCGTCGCTGAGTGATATAATGCCAGGTATACATTGTCTGTGCGTTTTCAGAGAGTCCAAGCAGTAGCGTGCCATAGCAACAGGGGGGGTACGACAAACACCGAGGTGCTTGTCTGTTGAAAAATGTGTCGAGTGAAATCGATATAACGAAATACGGCGCAAATGTGATATGTATAATAAGCCCGGCCGTAGCGTTGGAAACCAAGATAAGTTTGTAGAAAATAACTTCAAAACAATTTACTTTTTTCTCTTTAGGTTACTTCCGAGATGCAACAGGAAGCTACGATGGACTTTACCGGTTTCAAGCTGGAATCCACTGCTTCGTCGGTGGCCTGTTCGGACTTCTTTCTTTCTTAGACCGAAGGCGGCGGAATGAGTGGACGACAAACCTAGTTAATTAGGCTGCTCACTTTAACGATTTTCGGCATAGTTGTAACCTTGTAGAAAGCTCTAAGGTTTTGTGTAATAACGCTTACTGCGACGTTACAACCTTGCGGAAAGGCGTCCGCGTAATAGATGTTCCGCTCGTTGGCAAATCTTGCATGCATTGCTTATGGGTTTAATTCTAATGATTCGTGCCCAGAGTTTCACCGTTAACTGTGCGGCTTTCCTGGTGACCTTAGAACCCACACTACACGTATGCTTTCCACGACCTCCTCTATAAACTTCCGACCTGCTCATGCCGACGCTCCCCCTGACGCCAGATTTGTTTTTGCTTGTCTAGTTTTTTTTTTTTTTTCGTCAAACTGCCGCCGCATGCCGTGGCGCCACCACTTACCCCTATCGCTTCGCACCCAGTGCTGTGGCCGCATGTGCTCCTCGTGGTCTGTTTCTTCGGTTTGTGCGGTAGGCGCTTGCCTTTGTGACATTCGGAGTTGATCGTGTGTCACTTAGCGACTGCACAGTCAACAACAACATTAGGGTACGGTAGCAGTAACACCGTTTCCCGGAAATGGTGTACTATTGCGTCCCTTTCTGCTAGTCGAGCGGGCGGCGGTCAAGAGTCGCGACAGGGATATCGTTCCACGAGTTTCCCTGTGACATCTAAAAATTAGTGGAACAACAACAACAAAAAATAACATGATGGTGCAATGTGGCGGACAGAGAGCCAAAATGCATGTCCTTTTCAAAATGGAAATCCGATGAAAAGAAAAAGTTCCTCTGCGCAAGATTTTCATGGGTAGAGTATCAAAATTCGTCGTACTAAATCATTTAAGCTTGGCTGCTCCTACACAATATTCCCATGGATCAGTATAGTGCTCGCAAGAGTTGCTGAATTGAGTTCACTTTCTCTCCTCACGCTTTTATCTGAAGCATTCTTAAGACGATGCAGCAGAAGCAGTGATGAAAGCGCGGGAGCAGTGCCGATGCGACATACGCGGCAATGCCAGCGAAGCTCGAGCGGTGGCCGTAACCGCGAGAATTAACGGTGTTAGAGACATTTTGAAAATATTCTAGGCCGCGAATAGTCGCTGTAGCAACGTAGCGGTACGCCGACGGTTGTGTTGCACACTTACTTCCTTAGAAGGTGGCTGTTACTAGGCCCCGACGCGTAAAGCACGACCGTTCCTTCCGCTCGCTTTTATTTTCCCGTGTGAACTGGATTATGAAGGAATAATCTTGAAACTCGAGCTCATGCAGCGGGAATTAATGGGTCATAAAGGTAAACGACTTAGGCGAATGACCGTGTACGTCGTTTATATATATACGTTCTGTTTATTCGCGCTGCAGAAACTCGGATTTCTATATCAATGTACCAACTAGCCCATGGACGAATTACCCCATGGGCTAGTTCATGGACGTTGGCAGCAGCCAACGAAACGGCGCTGGCAAGGAAAGGAATATAAGGATTGCATTCTCCATGCCATGCGCTGTATACCATTTTTGTTTGCTTGTTTTTGTTACCTACGCGTTCCCGCTGCACAATCACTCGTGCAAATGGGTCAGGTAGTCAACATTATTTCGGAGCCCTCCACTACGGTGCATGGCCAAACAGTTGCTTTGAGACGTTAAACTCCGTGAATCTGTCAATCTGCGCGTTAAAAACATGAAAAACAAACAGAATAACGTGCACAGCAGTGCGCCAGGACCGCCGTGCGCTCAACGTCCGCTATACGTCGTATTAGTTCAGGCGGCACCTGGTGGCACTTTCGGTCTCTACGCAACAGTTTTTAGGTTCGCGCGCCGCCGTAGGGGTGGCGTCAGTGAGGAGGTCGAAAGTTTATAGAGCAGGTTGCAATGCTTTCCAGCTCGGTCCTACGCGCCTATGTGCCTGCCACGCCTCGCGGCAAATGGCGGTCAGCACCTACAAAGTACGCGCACAAGCGCGCACTAACGTGCCAGGCTCCTTGTGGGGCGTCGTTTCGTATTGCGCTTAGTCTATAGCGCTTCTCAATGTTTATCAAACCAGTTCAACGTATTCATTTGTTTTTTTTTAGTAACACAATCAGCGTAAAAAAATGGCACAGTTTCGCCCTAAGGGCGAAGCAATGAATGCGACAGCAACACAGCAATGTCATACGAAGTAAGGTGAGCGGCTTTGGTAGCAATATGAATTGTAGTAAACATGAGCTGATTAAGTAAGCCGGTGTGCTGCGGCGTAAGTAGACCGACATGAAGAGAGACTCGATGACCACGAGAAGGCGCGTGTGAAACGGTGGTGTTGATGAGAAGCGCTTCCCGTGGGCAGCGCGTGCGAAGGGACACACCTGCAGTGCTGCACAGCCGATCCGGGCAGCATTGCATCTGTAGCGTGCGTAGGAAAATGTTGCCCGACTATTACTAACTGAATGAACTAGCGTGGTGTGAGCGCGCACAAACAAACATGAATAGATCACACTGAATGACTGCAGACAACGACGGTCAAAACGCTGGCAGCGAGCGTATATACGCCGCAGCGGGCGAAGGTACGTGCGGTCTATCGCTTCAACGGAAACTGAGCGGCGGATGCACGGCGCATAAAGGTCAGAGCCATGTGGAGATAAGAGACGGTGCGGCCGAGCGAGCGACGAGCGCGGTTGTTGGCAGAGTAGAAGTGCGCCCCCCCCCCCCCCCCCCACCCCCCTCCGCGCTCCCTCCGGCGCTGGCATCCCGCTTCCTTGCTTGCGCGTGGGTGATTGAGTGCGTTCGCTCTCCGTGATAGCGCGCGTCCCCGCACGCTTCCGCTCGGGCATACGGCGCGCGGCGAAGAATTTATCTATAGGGAACCTCACGGCGACGGCGACGGCGACGGCAGAAATCCGGTTAGAAGTGTCCATATAATTGCTATCGCAATAAAAAAAAGTGAAGGTACAGTTTAGATCGGTGCAGTAGCAAGGCAGTGTGCCTCCCGCCGTAGCTGCGTAGGTGCCGCGACCACCACGCCATGGTCGGGGCGTCGAGCCCTCTCGCCGGTAAAACCCGGCCTCGTGGCAGCGCAGGCTGTCAATTTCCGGGGATCGCCACAGAAAGCGCAAAAGTCAAACACGACGCATTCCAGCATGAAGCGCATACAGTATAACTGATTCCTCTTTTAAGTGCTTGGCTTTTGTGATTTGCGTTTTTTCTGCTAGGGGCGTTCAACTGCGGCCTACTAGCAGGTAACTAGCTAACCAAAACATACCGGAGCAAATATTCGGAACTAGATGAGGCATGTGTATGCTGCAGCAAAGATCCGGCGACCACTGAACACAGTCCTAATGGAACGTGAAGGGATTCACCCAGTGAGAACAGTAGGTAACGCTCTTGGGTTTAAAGTGGACGGAAGCATCAACCGGTCAGCAGTCGAGATAAGCAAGAGACGTGTGAAGTATTGGTGGAGAAAAAAAAAAGCAGGGAAGAGATTGATACGACCTGATTTGATCTCTTAGCCATTGGCAAAGGTACAAGCGAGAGATTGAAAAAAAAGATAAATGCATGCAAAAATGCTAGATAAACAAACATGTATAGCAAACCTCATAAATAAAGCAGGCTAGGTGACTCTGTCACTGCCCCGTTTCAAAGGAGATGTCAATAAATCATCATTATCATCATAATCATAGCTGAGAATAGACCTTTATCAATAGCATTTCTAGATATTAAAGGAGCATATGACAACGTACAGAGAATAGTTATGGGATATTCTTAAGCCCGAAAGCATAGATGACAATTTCGTGGAGCTGCTGAGGGGTCTTATACAGATAGAGACAACCGAGTACAAGTTGTATGGCAAGGTCGAAAGGGTAATGAAGTCTTGGGAATTCACCAAGGACTGAAGCAAGCAAGACGATCACACCCGGCGATAGCATCTGTTCGCACGCAATACCATTCGGGATTAATAAATGGAAACATATGAACAACGTGTGTTTGATTCAGTTATGAACGCTGCGCAAGCAATTCGGTCTTGCCGTTGATAACCTGATACGTTTGGTGGTCCGGCGGCTTTCTTATCTGCTGCTAGGAATTCTTAAAGCGAAAAGCTCTCTTTGGCTCTTTCATCTGTGGTGGCCGGCGCTGGTCGGACTTTCGCCACCGAGACAAATATGCCGGTGCAGTCGGTGCGCGTACTCCCGTGCTAACGAGTTGCACGGTGTGTTCGTCACCGAATGTCAAACATTATAGCTCTTTGAGACGCACGCTCTGTCGTGCGAGAGCTTTGGGGTGTCTGATGGTTTAGATGCTGTGGTGGCGGCGCGCTCGGTATGGACAGCCTCCCTATTCTCCAGCCACTTTCTCTCCCTGGGGTGCCTGTGGGAGAGGGCTGCGGCGGCAGGAGATGAGGATGGCAGTTGCCATCACGCTGGCATGTGCGCCGCTGGAGTCAACACACGAAGTACGAATCCGCTTCTAATTATGACCACTTATACCACCGCTAGAGAAGCCCTGGTCCACGGCTCACTTCTCAACATAATTACGAAATCAAACAATGAATGATACCTCAACATTTTCAATGTAACAAATGCACACCTGTAAGCGCATCGTTCCTTTAATAAACCAAATAGTTTCTAGAAGGGTTCCGCTATTCGCTTGCGTTAATGATCGTTTTTGATGATTTCTGCTCAACTTTATTGCGATAGCAATTATACGCGTACACTCCAAGCAAATGTTTCTGTCGTTGTCGCCGCCGGCATAGCCGTGAAGCTCCGCATGTCTTCAGGTACATGCACGCTATATACCATGCCATGCGGTATATGTGGGTTATATTGCCACACCAGTCTATCACTAAAGTTGCCCATACCAGATCTTACATGCTTGACAATACTGTCAAGCCGGCAATCTGGCGCGCCGTGGGAGCACAGGCGAAGATGTCTTGAGCATATTCAGTGGGAGTGTTCGTCGAGGAAGGAAGCAGTGGTGTCAAAGGGGCAAAGTAGGGTGGCGGCCGAACAGAAGGTAAAAGGGCGAAAAGCCAGCGGTCTCGTGACGGGCCGAATTGTAAGCGAAAGTCACGAAGGGTTACGCGTTGTGCCAATCACTTAGGTCGTCAGAAACGTACATAGGCAGCTTTTCTGTCAACGTGCGATTGTGCCGCTCCGTAAGTCCGTTTGTCTGCGGGTGGTGTACGGTGGAAAGCTTGGGCTCATCAGAGCAGGAACGAAGTCTTGAACGACGTGGGACAAGAAGGTGTGGCCACGATCAGTGAGGTGCTGCTGGTATCAAGGCGCACCGCCTTGATCGAGGATGACGTGCTCTAAAAGGAAATCCGCCACCTCAGTTCCACAGCTTGTGGGCAAAGCTCGCGTGATCGCGTAACGGGTCGCGTAGTCAGTCGCGACAACGACCCACTTATTACCAGATTTCGACGTCGGAAAAGGCCGAAGAAGATAGAGACTGACGCTGAGGGCACATCGATGAGGGCATATCGATGGGGTGAAGGCGGCCAGCGGACAGCACAGTAGGTTTTCTGTGACGCTGGCAGAACGAAGAGGCTGCAACGTAGCAGCGCACGGACCGGTACAGGCCCGGCCAGTAGAAGCGGCGCCGCACGCGGTCGTAAGTACGAGAAACTCCGAGGTGGCCTGCAGTAGGTACGTCATGCAACTCCTCATGAATTGATGTCCGGAGATGGCGTGGCACAACGAGTAAAAAATCAAAGCCCCTTTCATAAAGAAGATGGTTTAACCCGAAGCTTTCTCCATGCAAACTGAATCAAAATCCAAAGCCAACGACCACGTAACGAACCCGAGAAATGCTGAGCGACCCGATGTGATGCATACGTGATTTGGTTGCTCGTTTAGGATTGTATTTTCTGAACGTTGAAATTAAATGAATACACATTTCGTTAAGTTGCATAGCCTTTATTTTAGGTCATGTAGCCGTTGATTACACGCACACACTCATACTTTCACGGACAACTCTACACTTGCACAGTATTGCCTCGTGATCGCTGTGGTAGACAGTCAGAGGCTCTGCCGTTGCCGATACACGGGATCAGCCTTACGGGCAGGAGCACGCTCGCGCTTACGTTCGCGTACGGCAGCCTTTTCTGCCGTGCTGTGCACCCGCAGCCTACCCATTGTGACGGCCGGGAATGTATTCCGTGACGGGCATAATGCAATGCAGATATATACAGTTCCTCTGGGTAGCATGGTGTTGCAGTTCTCATTGTTCTTATCGGTACAACTGCGAATGTGAACTGCAGTGTTCTACGATATGTGTGTCGTGCGCCGTTGTTCTCTTGTGTGGTAGTTCTACTGTGCAAGTTCCCTTCCCTGCAGTGCGTTTTCGGCGCTCACGGACGAATCAGCGAGAGATAGAAAGCTTCGCTTTAAAATTCTGGTTCTGCAGGGCGTAAGCTTCGACGGTAGAGAACGTTGTTATGGAGTACGAACATGCGCAGAGTGAGCTCCGAATGTCCATAATTGAGACGATCGATGAGAACACGTAAGCAGTCATCAGGCCGTTGTTCAGTGCGGATGTCACTCAAATCGGAAATGGCCAGGACGCAAGGGTCGTTGTCATACGCATGATATTCAAGGAGGTCGACAGGTTGATGGGAGAGGCAGTCGGAATCCTTGTGCAAGCGGCCTAACTTGACAAGACAACAAATGAATATTCTTGGAGCCGCAGCGCCCATCTACCCAATAGTCCAGTGGGGTACTTAAGTGACGACAGCCAGCACAGCGCATGGTGATCGGTAACCACCGGAAATATGTGGCTGCGATTGAACGAATACAGCCCCAATGGCATAGCCACTGGCATCTGTGTGAAGTTCAGTGGCGGCAGATGGGTCATAATGAGCCAGCGATGGGGGAGCTGTTAGCAAGCGTACGAAGGCATAGAAGGCTTTGGTTTGAGCAGGGCCCCACATGAATGCGACGTCTTTCTTAAGTAAGTCGTTGAGTGGGCGAGCTGCGTCGACGAAATATTCTTGAGGAAACGACGAAAATAGGAGCATAGTCCAACAAAGCTTCTTACGTCTGCGGTAGAAGAGGGCATAAGAAAGTTCTGGACAGCGCAAATCTTGTCCGGGTCGTGTTCTCACACAGTGAGCACGGTGTGGGGGAACAGCCAAATTATTTTCAACCAGTATGTCAGTGGTGATACATAGCACGTAGACGCCGTCAGGAACAGACGGAAACGACAGTAGAGTGACGTATGTAGTGGCTTCGGGGGACAGGCGGATGTCTTCGGCAGAGCATAACCATGGTGGTGCAACAGGTGGACTATATCAGCCATGGGGTAGCTCAAGCTGAATTACACTAGACGTGCAGTCAAAGAGAGCTAAATGAGACGATGAAAAGTGTGAGCCGCGTATAGAAGTCTCCTCCCATGCTTTATAGCCTCGTAAGGGCATTGTTCAAAAACGGCAAACAACACAGTGGTTAGGCGCCCTGCGATGCCAATGCTAGCAGTACACATACCAAGCACAGTAGGCACTCCTCCGTTGGCAACGCGAAGGGTGCATGATGAAGCTGGTGTGAGCAACATTTGATGTGAGGACAGATATGAGGCGTTGGTGCAATTGGGCATTCATCACGGATATGTGCGCGCCAGTATCAATGAGCGCTGGGACACTGACGCCGTCGACTACAACGTCCATCAAGTTCTGGTTGGTCGGCAAAGTGATCAGAAAGTGCCGCGGTCGAGTTGTCAATGCAGCGTCACCTCCGGGAGCTGCATGGTTTAGTTTTCCGGAGACCACCGTCGGGGCTGTATCGGGGACGGTGGACAATGAGCATGCGGCGACAGGAACGATGGTCGACGAACTGGTGGCAAATTGAACTGGTGGCGTCGGAATGACGACGAGGGACTGTTCCAAGTGGCACGAACGTCATTGTTTGGCTGTTGAGCGTCAAATGCAGGCTGGTAACGATGCGGGCTCTCTTCGGGGCGATAATAACTGCTGAGTGGCGATCGCTGAGGGGAGTTTGTTACAATGGCGAGCAACGTGACCGATACGCCGGCAGGCAAAACAGATTAGCCGATCGTCTGCGGTTCGCCACTCGGCCCGATTTCGGTAGCGTGCAGGATAACGCTGACCATTGGATGGGAGAGGAGCACTAGACCAGCTGTGAAGCGCCAACGGCGCATACAGAATGTACTCCATGATTAGCGAGTTCTTCGCGGACTACTGCCAGCACAAATGGTACTGTAGACATGTTGTTCGGCTCACTGGGGCACGAAAGAAGGGCTGCAGGAGCCATGGCTGTAAATTCTCTCCGTACTATCCGCGTCAGGTCGTCCGATGATGATGGTCGCAGCATTCCTAGCTTGTCGTCACAATAGGATATTGCAGCTGGGTTCGGCAGACCTGCGAACGGCGTTGCGATGCGGCGGCTCCTTGCCTGCTCAAAGCGTTGACACTCTTTTATGATGTCCAGTACTGTCTCACAATGTTTGCACATGAGCAGGTCGAAAGCATCATCAGCGGTCGCCTTCAGTACATGTCCAACTTTGTCGGACTCGGCCATATCACTGTCGGCCTTGCTGCACAGAGGCAACACTTCCTGCGTGTAAGAGACATGTGATTCTGTGGACGTTTGGACGCAGGTCGCTAGTTATTTCTTTGCGGCACTCTTCCGCCCGGCGGGACGGCCGAACAAGTCCCTCAGCTTCTCCTTGTACGTGTCCCAGTCGTTAAGTTCTTCCTCGTCGTTATCATGCCACACCTTCGCCGTACCTTGTAGGTAGAACATCAGGTTAGCTACCATAATCGTCGGATCCCATTTGTTGTGGGCACTTACACGCTCATACGTGGCGATCCAGTCTTCCACGTCGAGGTGGCCGGTGCGGCAGAATGTTCCGGATCCCGCGGCTGAGCCAGGACAACAGCCGGCGTTGTAGGCGTTGATGTAGGCCGTGCCATTTCGGGTCCTAATTCATCCATCATGTCGTCCTGTCCGAAGTGACGACCACTGCGGAGCTCCGTTGTTGTTTCTCGTGGGCACCCAGCACCTCCACCAATTTGTTACGTTGCGGAAGTCACATATAAGGATGGATTTACGCTATTTACTAGAAAGGCAACGATATACAAACAAGATGTCTGTCGTGACCGATTACACCTCGACACGCCAAATCGTTGTCTTCTCACTTTGTCGCCACTCTTGGTTGCGCGGTAACAATATTACTCCTCAGAATTTTCAAACTGGCAGCCCACAAACAAATGTAATGAAACAAAACACCGAACAGCACATGCCTTTTTTTATCCTAAATCTTCTCACACATAGATATTAAAAGTGCGCAACACTAACAGAGCTCAAACCTGAAAACGATGTAATTTTATTGGCGCGGATGTGCACTACCTCAAGGATCGGCCCAAGAAAGGAAAGTGGTTTGAAACATTCGCGATACAGAAAAGTGATGATAAAGCCACTAAGGAAGGCGTTGGCTTTAATTAGTAAACATATAAGAAATTGTCCTATGACAGGATTCAAACAGAGGAACCCTAGCACAACAGCTCGTTTTAATTTAGCTTGTATACGTTTACTTCATACTACCACTACAGCGGCGAGTCTGTTCTAAGATGTTGCTATAGCATTCATTGCGCCGCCCTTACGGTGCTGCCCAAATTCACCAAAATCATAAAAGCACACAGCCGTCATGAAGACATATCCAAGAATTTTCAATTAACGAATATGCCAGCACAGTAAGACACGCGCGGCGTGTCTGGAGTCGGAGAGAGCGCGGCGGCAGTGAGGGGGACAAAGGTTGCATTGATTATGGTAGAAATGTGATACTTTTTTATTTTAACGTCTCTGACACTGTCAACAGTTCGCGTAGTGTATGTTTTTGGCGACAAAATTGTCAATTTTCTTATCACACGGCCATACTCTGATTGCAGCAACAGCACACCGTAGAAGTGTAGACTTGTCGACGGGCCGTGTACGCGGCGCAGCTCTGTATTATAGAGTAAACAGAGGAAAAGCTCTAGCCCATTTTCCTCCACATTCGTTATTTGAAAATTCTTGGATATGTGCTCATGACCGCTGTGCGCTTTTATGATTTTGGTGCATTTGGGCATCTCAATAAGTTGCACCCACACGCACCAGTAATAGATTATCCATCTATTTGCCGCACACGCGTATCGCAGCGCTAAATGTGTGAAGTGCGCACAATGGTTTTCAAAGAACTGTTTGCATACTGGGAAGCCCTTAAATACAGTGCTCGTACAAAGGGGGGCACAATAAATTTAACGAAAACAAGCAAAATATGCACATGCTGCTTTATAGTTGTAGTGAACGCCATCTACGTGCCGCTATAACTGGCGCGAGTTTAAATGGCTAGTTTGTAGCGCCACTCTGTGACACCGTGTTATGCATCTGACAGTCAAGTCTGTTGGCGGACGCGCCCCCTGTCCCGCGAGAGAATAATAAAGTTTAGTCTTCATTTGGAACTCATCACTCACGGTCTCATTGCTCTTCACCCGCGGATGACGTTCACTACATAGTGAACTAGTGTGCACGGGCTGCTTCTGATTATCTGACAGGCAGCCCTGAGAAAGTATAAGCGGGCACTTAGGCCATGCAGTGCCCTCTTCGATAGAAATGATCTAGGTGGATAGTGGAACATATACGTTTCACTTTTTTTTCTAGCGTACAAAACAGTTGTCAGCTTTCAGGTTTGATTTGCCGTGAACAAGAACTGATTAAGAACACATTAGTCGTTGTTTAGACACAAAGCGATTTCTGCTCTTGTTCCTTTAATCAAATGGTCAAAAACAATTCTATGCCAAAGTTCAACTTTAGAATCGTTTATAAAGGATGTCCTCTCTGGGGTGCTTTATTTAACTTAGGAAGCCGGATTTATTTTTACGTAGAATACGAATGAAGTGGGGCAAGGCACTCACATTCAAAGCAAATAAAATATGTTACAGTATCGCCGCTCACGTTTCACTTTCTTGCAGAGATGCAGAGAATAAGAGCTCAAAGTAATTTCGAATGCAATAAAAAGTATCAGGCACTCAGTGTACAATGCCAGCCAACGTTTCATTGATTTCACAACTTTACAGTATAGGAGCCAATAAGAAATTACGGGGTTTTTTTTTTCAAGTGCAGCCTATTCCTAAATAGAAATTAGAATCGAACACTTCTATTGTAGAAGGGAGTTCACCTTTATATAGTGTGTTGATGTCTGCGAAGGAATGCGAAAACTATTGGAACAAATGAGCAGCTGGCGTGCTGTGTTTGCAGGTTATGGTTTGGGATTAACGCCGGCGGAGCACTGCTTGTTGCCTACATTCTTAATTTGTTTGTTTAGTACTCTTATTCACAAACGTGGCAGATTGCATCGATATAGGCACCCTTTACAAGCAGATGACTCTTACGCGTTCTCGTAACGCATTTTGTCTTTGTGCAGATCGTTGCCTTAACTGTAAAGCAAGCCTCGAACTTAAAGTGATTATTCATCCTGCGATGCTTCTTTTCTCGTTTCACGCTCATATGTTGTCAGTTGTTATACAGTTCTGGGTAGTTCTGCTTGGCCTGATTTTCCTTCTACTTTATTGTTACCGATTCACTCACTCTGCCCATTCCAGCATGCACAGAAGTGCAGGTACTACTTGCAAGCGTGTTCTTGTTAGCACTGTGTTTTATTTTGCCGCGGGATACTTAAAATATTTATTCCAGATAGTCTGTAAATTTCCTGCACAGTTCTTGTACATAACATTTCATTCCTATATACTTGCCTTTCCTATGTATATAAAGTGCATACGCTGTCACAGAGACGTCAAGAACAGCCACAATCTAAAGACAATATTTTCCAAAAAATCTATTTCGATTGGCCTGCTGCGCTTCACATATAAATGTCAGCGGTTTACTTGTGGAAAGCTCGAAGACATGATCGAAGAAAAAATATTACGACCAGCAGTGTACAGGGTGTCCAAAAAAAAGTCTGTATACTTCCCACAAAATGTCTATAGGTCTTCTGTGGAGAATAAACATTTTGTCAGTTATCTTTACAACCTAATTGGTTTCCGTGTCCCGTTGCTGCTGTAGGTAGGTCGCAGCGATTTTCTCCGCATCTTGTCACGCCACACGAGAACGAACATCAGAACCGCAATGAAAATATTCACTGCTCCCAGCATCCGGTAGAAGTTGTCGTACGATCCCAGGGTGTCGCGGAAGAAACCTGCATCGAAAACGCAGTTGCGACACTAAATAAAAAAAGAAAGCGAGCAAACTGTATACAAATAATAACGCAAAAGGCGCTCGTCTACTTACAAATAAGCATCACTAGGAAATACTCAACAGGGCCGCATTCCCGGAGGAAAAACAAACACGAGAGGTTAGTACCACCTTTGACAAAACACTGTCGTCCCGTTCCTATCCGAGCAATGCTAAGGCGCCAAACAAGGGCATGGCAAGAGCTACATTAACTTCTACTTGTCTTGTAATCAACGAGAGGCACAGGTATGTAAAAAAAATAAGTTATGAGCAAGAGTTGGTAGAAAGATCGTAAGGCGTTGGGCGCGGGATAGCTCTATTTCCTCAAAATTTGATGACTCATTGGACGAGCATACGGCGTATTCGGCCCGATTCGGCGTTTAGAATATTCGGAGAAAGTCATAAGCCGCTGCAGTGACATACGGAAGTGACCCCTGCAAAGCATCTCATATCAGCGAAGCAGCCGATGAAGCTTCGAAGCCGTGCTGCAAGGCATATTTTGTCTCTAACAATGCGCGGTGATATTGTGGTAATGTCCCGTGCTTCCCGTTGTTACAGCTGCAGTTATGTCTCGTTATCAGTTCAGCTATGTCTGTCGTTGATCGCAGGCAAATATTCCTCTCATGGCGACGCTGTCACAGCATCAGTCTTTCGATAAAGTAACGCCACAGCATATCGCCGAAACACTGCTGCTCTGGACGAGTGCTCAGAGAGCACTTCCTGTGGGGCTTGTTGGCGGTACATAGCTAAGGTGAAGCGATACCCGCCTTCCATGCTCTCTGAGAATAGTACTCCAGTATTGCAACACCATCCGGGAGTGTATCCTGAGGCAATGGAACGATTGTTTTAATGGCCTGCAATGGTGCCGGTGGTGCAACAGTTGAGCCTCGCAAGAAAGGTTTAACGTTTAATTTTTTGTACCCATGCCTAGTCTAGTTATTCATCAATATGCGGTTTACTTACCGACATGTAAATATACTTAATATATCTGCAGCGCGCAAAAGAGACATAAGAACACAAGAACTGCTTTCAATTAAAATGTATTGCGGAGAAAGCTGCTCTCTTATAGAGACAACGAATCCTCACAGTAAAATCAAAACACAGAGGTACAAGCTGCCTTAAAACAATAGAAGTCGGAACTATGGCGAACGATACGCAAAAGCTGTTCAATCACCTGCGGCAGTGATCAGAATTCATCAGCACTGATCATAAAGGATCAGTTCCGATACCTAGAAGGTTGGCGTAACATCCTTGTGGGATTCGCCGAATTTTATACACGTACCTTTTTCTCATGCAGTTTCTACCTTAGCGTTTTTCGCTATTTAGTGAGGGTTGTTGCCTTAAAAATTCTGCGTGCTCCCGCAGTAAGCGATAGCTGAAAAACACTTGCGTTCACGCTTTGCTTCTCATAACTATGTTATTTTTTTCGCGCCACACGAGGCTTTGTACAGAACACAGGTAAGTGCCTCAGCACAAAACTCAGACGTCAACAGCATACACAACAAATTCGGGTCGGTACTACATCCCTTAATTTTTCACCTAACGAGTCACTTACATGCAACTTTCTTCTAAGAATGCTCATGAAATTGTCAAATTGTAGACGGCATCGCACACTGCCTGCTTGAACTATGCAATGAACGTTGTTGAATTTAGGGTTCAACATGATAGTGTAAATGACAGTTCTTTAGTGCGTACGCTGGTTAACCTAACATTGCAAGGGATTGTATCGGCAGAAAAAGAGAAATGATGAGGTGATAGCATGAGTGAACCCCAAAACAGAGAACACACAAAGAACGCGGACAATATTTATAAATCGTCGTCTGCTGCCGTTAGGATAATGCATAAACGCTTGCCGAAAAATGCTGGCTTTCCCGTAATCTAGAGTAGATGTAAACATGAAAGGACTATACACCATATGTCGTCTTTTTCTGCCTGCGGTGCCGGCCCCTTCAACCGCTTTTCTTCTTCTAACAGTGCAGTGCGCTCAGCGTCTGTCGCTAAGTATTTCTTCTTGTCGCGGGCCACTCATGACTCACGGCCTTCGGGCGTTCAAAAGAGCACAGACAACCTCTCTATCTGCCTTTGAACTGTCGCTATTGGAAATTACAAATAACGCTTCAGCGTACTATAAGTTACAACTTCAGTGATATTGTGAACGAACATTAGGAAGCAATCGGTAGCAATATTTTTGTAAGTTATTTGGGAAGTATCTAGCGTATGTATAATGTGGTCTTGTACAAAGGGTTGGGGGCCAGAGACCGCATTTTCCTAACTTTTCACTGGTTTCCCGCATGATCTCGTCTTGTTCTCACCACAATGCGCTGATGTTGGCTGTGGCTTTTGGCTGAAGGTCACTTGAAGGTCGCCGACAATGGGAGCTAAAAGCATTTCATGCTTAAAACATTCACATGAAAACAAGCAACACTTTTGCACCTGTGGCGAAAGAACGCCCGGTCGCCGATGCTTTAGAAGAAAAGAAAACTTGCGTTCGTTGTCTGTCTGTCTGCGGCTAATGATGAGAGCGCATAAAGTGGCCTTCATGTGGCTATGGCTGAACACCTTACACGGCAATGCTCTGGAATTACCGCGCACAGTAAATATTTAGGGCAGCTCTGACGTGGTAGTTGATTTATGGATTTAACGCCCCGAGTCAACTCCGGGACTATGAGGGACACCGTAATGGTGGGCTTCGGTTTAAGCATGACCACCCGACGTTTTTTAATGAACACACAATTCTACATACGCCAGCATTCTTCTTTTTTTGCATTTAGTTCTAATCAAAAAGCGTCCGCCACAGCCGGAAGATGAGCACGTGACTTCGTGCTCAGCAACAGGACTCCATAGCCGCTACTGCGGTTGCGAGTATGAGAGGGCTGTTCACAGTAAATGAGGAGTCTGGAAATATTTGCATTGTGCTCTGCCACTCACCTATGATTGTTGGACCGCTGAACGACAGCGGCACCAGCACCAGTCCGAGAATGCCGAAGAACGTAGGCAGCCGCTCGACTCCACAGTAGTCGTTGACCAAGACGCTTCGGATACAGGTCACAAAACCCTGGCACACTCCCAGCACCACGTTTAACGTCACGAAGGCAGGCAAGGAGTGCACCACCGGCATAAGCACCAACCAGGTACCAGCGCCGACGAAGCACAAAACGGTCAGCGGACACCGGCTGTGAGCCACGTTGTCCGAGGCGAACGGCAAAAGCGTTCTTCCGGCGAACTGACCCGCTGCATTGTAGCTGAGCGCTAACTTCGCCTTCTCGAGGGGAGATCCCTTGTCACGGCCGTAGTCCACAATCGTGGTTGCGTACATCGAGACTGCCCAATCGCAGAGGACATAAACGACGAGCAGTACATAGAAGCCAAGCTGACGGAACAGAGCCAGTTGTTCCAAGATGCTCTTACTTGAATCAGAAGGCACTGACTTCGAGATGGCAGTTGTCTGCGTTCCGTAAGAAACGCGCGCGTCGTGGTAATGACATTTTGATCCGCATTTATGAGATTGGCTATTGCCGGCAGAGATTTTGGCGAGTTGTAGCGGTAGCACTTGGAAAGGCTTCCCATCGCTACAGATTTTGCGGTCACAGAACGCCTCAGTAAGATCTATATTTCGGGCCGGTACAATTAAATTCGCTCCGCACTGTTGTGTTGTATAAGCTGGCCTTGCACTGTTTGAATCTTTCTGAGTTCCACCTACATCCTTCCTGCTTTCTTTCATAACATTTCTGGTTTCGTTGTCTGTGACCAATAGGTTCCGCATAATGCACCCTTGAAACCTAAATATGAGAGGACGTGGCAGGCGAAGAAAGATCTCGAGTGGCAAGGCATTCATAGCTATTGCTGCGCCGAGAAGCAAGCTTCCTCCCAAGCCGTAATATGATGCGGCGGCCGAAAACACCAGGGGCCCAACTATTCCCGATGCGGCCATGCCGATGTACTTGGCGGCGGTGGCTGTGGCTCTGTACTTGTCGAAGTACAACATCGTGTACACGGTGAAAGAAATAATAGATGCTCCCGTGCCTGTACCTGCAAAATGCAAAGTTAATGATCCTAGACTGAATTATTCGCAACAAGAACAGCACTCTTCAAAATACCTAAAGGGTGATTGCATTACGTACCAAATACATTTTTTAGCAATTAGTTGGCACAGCTGTTTTTTCGAAGCATTCGCATCAACGTGTCCCGTAGTACTGGCATAGAATAATGTCTTTAAACATGACAACGCGAACGTACATCTGCCGGATTATTATAATTGCGAATACTGTAATTACAGTTCTGCTACTATTGACGCTAACGGTACTATTCTTCTTTTTCCTCCAGTTCAGACTAGTGCTGCTGCTACTGCCGTGACTACTCTGTTTACAAGCGCGCGCGTTGGTTGTGTTCCGCAGGCACGTTCATTCACCTATATAGCATGAAAATGTACTTAAAAATATGCGCACGACGGGGAACCTCTCGCTAACGTTGCGGAAAGCGCACGCAGCGGCTTCGAAGATGACTGACACTTACTATGCTATGTTGCATTCGGTAAGTTAAGGTACAAAATTGGATGTCGAGTGATTATTTTGAAGCATAAACATAAAAAATGAAATTCTTCAGGGAGTGGAATGGCAATCAAACTTATTAGGATTGAAAATAGGGCAGGTCGATAGCGATTCATTTATAGAAGGCGCCACACACATTAGGTACAAGCAAAGAAACACAGGATATGGTACGACCTCCAACCTAATGTTTGTGTTACATGGGGTTGCTTGTTCAGGTAGCATAGCTCTTCCTAAGGTCTTCTCATTTCTTCTACATGCCTGCCGTTTTCATGGCGTTTAGAAAGAGCGAAGCGATCAACATAAGCTGAGCGACAATGCGATGAAAGAGGCGATGTAATACGCACTACGGCAACTTTAACAACAACCGACACTTACCACAGACCCAAAGCAGCACTGCAATGCCTTTGCACGAAAAGCACAAGATCAAGCAGTTGTATTTTGGTCCATGACATAGCGTACCTACACCACTTGGCATCTAACGCTGACAATGTGGTTGCGTTTCACTGGCTTCCATGACACTGCGGCATTGCATGTAATGAAAAGGCGAATTAGGTAGCTCGTAAGGTCCCGATCGTTCAAGATTCATAAAAGTGTTTTTCACTAAAAGTGAGGCTCCAGCTCTGGCGAAGCGCTGTGTGCTCGCTGAATACACAGAAGCTGGTCCCAATCGTCAAACAACTACAACGTTTTGTACAAGAATAGCCCTCTTATTGGAAACGCCAGTGTGTTCTAATGCCTTCCAGCGCACTGGCCCCTACGGGGAACACTGGGAAGTGTATTTCAGCATCTTCCGGCGTACTGCTTTTTACTGGGAGCACTGGCAGCTCAGGTGCAAAATTCTGATGCGCTGAGTGGACGCTGGCGGCGATCATACTGGGAGCTGTCCACACTGCATTATGCGGTGATACGCTAGGATAGCCACTGGTTTCAATGGTATGGCATTGGATAAAGCTGAAACACAGGACGGCACTGGTTACAGCATGAACAATAGAAGTTAACTTGACATCTATACAACTAGCTGATCTGGTATAATAAATAACACATAAATTGTGTACTATGACGTGGTATTATTGTTAAAAAAACACGTGTCCCGCTTTGACAAAGTATTACTGCGTAGTGATGGTACGAGTTGTATGGAGTTCGATAGCTGCCACTTGCCCATTGTACTAATGGCGCAAATATTTTAATGCCTTCCAAATATTAATAGGAGAGAGAACCATCCGCTAACGCACCAATTTAGAGGAGCGCGCTCTTTCTCAGCAATGTGTCGATGCCAGCACTACATTCAGCAAGTTATCTTTGTTTGCATGACAGCGTCGTGACTCAACAGATATATAATTCAAAACAATCAACACAACTAGCCTTACACTGAGAATGAACAAGACGTTACCCTAGCAGTTCGTCCTTGCATATCTGCCCATATCAATGACAAACCGCGTCAGTGAGTGTCGCGGTGGAGGAGTTTGTTACGGTACTTCGCGCTCCCTACATGTGCAGCTAAAGAAGTGAATATGACTTTATTTGTACCCGTCGTTATTGCAACTGCACAACACGAGTGGCTGGCTGCGCACTGCGCCCATGTCCTTAGCAGCTACCTCACGGTGACTGGTAGGCTGCACGTATGTTTCTCCTATAGACCATGGACCCGGCAAGCGGCATCACAATGCATGGTCTCGCTGCAGTGTCGGCCTGTGCTTTTTTTTTTTTTTTTTTTTGTAGCGATAGCTACATTACGCCAGGTTTTCGCCTCTTCGCCGTCGCCCCACTTTGAGCCATGGCCGTACTGTGACGTCACACCAGGGCCCTCGATTCCCCAGAAACTCGGCTCGTCGCGGTCGCCGTGCGACCACCGCTCCTGTCGTTGGTCAAGTCTCTATAAAGGAAAAGTACCGCCATCCTTTGATCAACGCCGCTTCTCTCTCTCTCCTCTATCTCCGATTGGACGATAATAGTGCGCGCTTTCGCTTATTTATACATATTTTTTTTCGCCTCAGAGCCATGTTGAAAGTCACTCTGCGCAGCCGCAGTCGCCGGCGGCAGCCGCGGCGCGCGCCCGGCCTGAAAGCTTCAACGAGGACTTTTTAGGGGCGCCACCATCGACTTGCTTTCGCGAGCAAAAAGTAAAGAAAAAAACAAGCGCTTTCGGAGAGGAGACGGCGGAGGAAACAGTAGATGGCGGTACTTTTACTATACCGGGTGTTTCATTTTAGCTGCACCAAATTTTTAAACATTGCCTGTGGCAGATAGCACAATTGTAATCCTTGATCTAAACTAATCGATGAGGCGGCCATTACTTCCACGAGAAATCAAAACGCCTAATTGAGTAATTAACATAATTACGCTAATTAACTTTTTAATTATTTGTTTTACGGCACAGCTTTCAATCTACGAATTATAGCCGCTGAGTTCGCAAGGCGTATCCACTTGGAACGAATTCTCGGGACTGAACCAGTTTCGAGATATTAATTTTTAAAGTGTCCGACGAAATGTATGGGCGTTCCAGTTAACTTTTTGAGGAAAGCGCTGTTTTATGCATTGAAGCACAAAGTTAACTGGAACTCCCATGTATTTCGTCGGACACTTTGAAAATTAATATCTCGAAACTGGTTCAGTCCCGAGAATTCGTTCCAAGTGGATACGCCTTGCGAACTCAGCGGCTATAATTCGTAGATTGAAAGATGTGCCGTAAAACAAATAATTAAAAAGTTAATTAGCGTAATTATGTTAATTACTCAATTCGGCATTTTTATTTCTCGTGGAAGTAATGGCCGCCTCATCGATTAGTTTAGATCAAGGATTACAATTGTGCTATCTGCCACAGGCAATTTTTAAAATTTTGGTGCAGCTAAAGTGAAACACCCTGTATAGGGATTTTAACCGCTCCTAGGGTGCCTCGAGGCCAGCGCCGCCGTTCAGGGTGGAGACAACCCCGCTGGCGCCGCCATATTGAATCACACGAGCTCGGACTCAGCTACGCTTGCGTTCATAAAGTGTTACTCGCGGCGCGCTTCCAAGTGCTTTGCCTTGATGAGGATTTTTTTTATCGGTATCCCATCTGCACATCTTTACAACCAATAGCCGTTAACTCGTCGAAGGTCGAAGACGTAAATGTATGGCGCCGGGAACATGCCCCAAGTTGCCTAATTCAATCACATTTAATATGCCGTGTGTATGTTTGAAATACGCACTATTTCTTTTTGTTTTTGCGCTTCGATGCTTGGTATATAAGGTTTGCGACCCCCTGTGTGTGGAAGTTTTTCTTTTTCGCTGTTGTATTTTGGTTTACACGTCACGCCTCCTTTACCGTAGCCAGCCACTCGCGCACGGCGGTTAGTTTCCCTTGCGTTGCGCGTGCTCTTCGCGTTCGTTGCAATTATTTGACGATATCTACGCGCAATTTTGCTAATCTTGCCCACAAAACTGTGTGCTGACAGGATTAACCTGGTGTAAAAATAACTGCGATGTGAAAATAAGGTTTAGTTAGTGCTGTAGAGAAACATGTAACGTAACTTGTCTGTGTCAATCTTGCGTAGTACACAGAAGAAACCAAACGATGCACAAAATACATTTACTTAGTAATGTCTAGAACAGTCAATCATGAAAGAGATATGTACATAAAAAATTATATGTACTGTGTGGCGCCTGAAGGTTGTGTTGAAAGACAAGATAAAAAAAAATTCGCAAGGTAGGCTCGACACACACAATGCGGGATAGGGAAAGTTTTTTTTAAATTTATTTATTACATGGGGGGACTTCAAGTGAGTACATCAACCTTATTACACACAATATCAATCGAAAACAAAAATACAAACAAGAAAACGCAACCGCGGGTAATATTAATCAAGATATCCAGCCAGAATACATCAGCTACCATCAAATACGTCGCATCAGCCAAACACATCGATGGCGAGTACAGAACATTTTATAAATAACCATTAGAACACTGATAACTACATTGAAAAAATAAACAACACTGCATACATATCGCGTACAAAAACCGTAAATGAAACTAAGACAATCAAATACAGATTAGCAATGTTTTTCACTTCGAAAATATAGTCCATGATGATGTAAGGCTGTTGACTTTAACAGACGGCGCCCATCCTGTCGATTTCCCTCGTACTAGTCCTCTTCAAAGTGTTTCTAAGTACAAGTAAAACAACAAAAGTGATTATTGATATGAAAAGTTGCCTTGCAAATAGCAGAGAACCCATTATAGTGCTTAAAAATAAATTTTCGCAAAAGTAATGCTGTATTACCTCGCTTCACAGGTTTCGAAGAAATGCACAGGCTACAACAGACACCATGCCAGCAAGCGCCGAAACATTTTGGTCCCATGATGTCCCTTAACTCTACTACACTTGGGCATACCGTGCACAGGCATTTAAAGACCGTCACAGTACCCACTATGATCGGGAATGAGCACGAATGACCATCCGCTTACGAGCACCACGTTACAAATATATTCGTCTAAAAAAATCAGCTATATAACGTAACAACCTGAAATCCGCAAGATACCTGCTGAGAAATCCGAGAAAATCACAATGCTTCGCTTGCCACCTACACAACAGCCGCTCTCCCCAGAAGAAGCACTGCGTTCTTTAGTCCCAAATAACCAGTAGCGAAAAAAAAAACTGAGGAAAAAAAAAAGAAACATGAGACACACGATGTGTGCTTCCCGTGAAAAAGTAAAATAGGTGGTTTACATGACGATTTGTAGCTAATGTAAGACCATTTCGCGGCGAAGCATTTTCGTCAGTCCTTAAAATAAGGGTACTACTCGCATAGACTGTGCCGATCAAAACGGCAAAAGCCTATGCGACGCGCGCTCGCAAACCATAGGCTACTCAGACAGCATCGGTGCAGTGCTTAGTTCGTGAGCGAACGTAGGTACGTGAGCGAGGATCAGAGAATACTTTTTATTTAAATGAAAAACACGGTGCGATAGTCTAAACTTTCTTGACACTTACCTCGCAAATGTAGGAGCTATCCGTTGCCTTCCAGTGATACCGCTTACTTGGGCTTCCCATCTCTTCCTTCGCTCTGGGTCCCGGGGGAAGCGTAAACAACGAAGCCCTTTACGCGTCGATCCGGTGCACTTGGGAACACAACAGCCCGTCATGTCGACTCGATGCACTTGACAAGCTTGTCATTCATGCGGCTGAACACTGTCCAGCAAGTAGAAGCGTCAGCGAAGCATCCGCGCGCACTGTGTCTCGAACTAAGCACCGGCACCAAGCACTCGCAACCGCTCGCTGTGACTCAAGATGGCGTCGCAGCGAGAAAGCGGCGGTGCGGGGGCGGTCAAAGGATGGCACCACCCTGAACGGCGGCGCTGGCATCGAGGCACCCTAACCGCTCCTAAAGCCCCCTGCCGTTGGGCGCCCTGTGTATGACGTCACACCCCGCGCTCCGCAGTGGAGAGCTCGCGTCGCCGCAGCCATAGTTGAGGCCGCAGTATGGAGGGTGAGTAGTCGGCCAGCCTGAAGGAGGCCAGGGATCGCCGTATAAATGAAGGGAAGAGGAGACGGCGCGCTGAAGAGACTCAAGAGGAGCGTGCCGAAACATGTCTAACTGCAAGCGAAGCCTAAGCGCAGCCGGGGGTCTGTAGCTATCGCTACTCGACTAGGTTTAACCAGAGCTAAACCACAGGCATTTTATTTTGTGGGAGAGCCGGTGGCCAACTCGGTTGAAGTGCGATTCCGTGTGTACATGTATTTAGCATTCATATGCATCTTGTTATGCGCTTGTGCTTGTATCACGTTCTGAATGTTGTAGTAGCAGTGATGAAAGAGCGTTTTCAAAACATATTGTAGCACAGTCATTTATTGAACTTTGTGTTGAAATGTACAAACGGTGGTACAAATCTGCAAAAAAATATTGTTACGAGGAAAGAGGTTTAAAATATATTTACAGGGATGATATTTACAATGCGGCCACTGGCATACAAAACATACAAGATGGCAAAACCAATCCGTGCGACATCAGAGAGCGTCGTCGTCTTCCTCAGCTTTGTCTCAAGCAGCGCTTGGTAACATGACCCCAGGCGGCGAAGACACCGTCGCGGTGCTGGCTAGATCGTCCGAGTTGTATCGCTTGAGGCGGGTGACGTGTACAACATCGGTGGAAGGTCGAGACGTGGTGGAATCGAGGGGCGTGATTTCATATGTACCTCGGTCACTCGGCGCAACACCCGGTACGGGCCAGAGTAAGGCGAAATCCACTTTTCGCAAAGGCCAACTCGTCGTGACGGTGTCCAAAAAAGGACCCGATCACCAGGGTTGAAGGGGCATCGCGGTGGCGGTCATCATAGAAGAGTCGTTGCTTGTACTGCGAAGCGGTAAGGCGCAGGCGTGCAAACTGGCGTGCCTCTACAGCTCTGAAGATGGCGTCACGGCCGTATTCTGACGACGAGTCGAGAACGGCGGGAAGGAGCGTGTCAATTGGCAGAGTGGGATTTCTTCCTTACAAGAGGTAAAACGGAGAAAAACCAGCAGAGTCATGTCGGGAGGAATTATAAGCAAATGTTACGAAGGGCAGAGCGGCGTCCCAGTCATGATGGTCGGCGGAAACATACATAACAAGCATGTCTTTGATAGTTCTATTAAGACGCTCTGTGAGGCCGTTAGTCTGGGGGTAGTACGCCGTTGTCAACTTGTCCTTTGTGGCGCAGGAGTGCAAAAGGTCCTGGACAACCTTCTAAATGGAATAGCGGCCCCGGTCTGTGAGGAGCTGTCGAGGAGCGCCGTGGTGAAGTATAATGTCTTCGAGCAAGACGTCGGCGACGTCGGTTGCACAGCTGGTTGGAAGCGCCCGAGTGATCGCGTACGCGGTCGTGTAGTCGGTGGCGACTGCTATCCACTTATTTCCGCAGGTAGATAGCGGGAAGGGGCCAAGAAGGTCAAGACCAACCCTAAAGAATGGCTCCGATGGGACGTCAAGGGTTGAAGGCGGCCAGTTAGGAGTACGGCTGGTTTTCTATGGCACTGGCACTTTTCACGGGAAGCGACGTAACGGCAGACTGAACGGTAAATACCGGGCAGAAAGAAACGATGTCGAACAGGGTCATACGTCCTAGAGGCTTCGAGGTGACCCGCGGTTGGCACATCATGTCATGTAGACGTGTGAGGACAGTTTGACGCATTTGTGTAGGAATAACCAAGAGCACTTCAGGACCGTCAGGGAGCATGTTGTAGCAGTACAAGACGCCATCCTGCAGCCCAAACATACGCAGAGAAGGGGAAGGTGTCTCTGAAGTCAGCCGAGGAATGACGTCTCGCAAGTAGGGGTCACGGTGTTGCTCATCTCCGATGTTCTGAAACGCAGTAAGCCACAGCACGCAGGACGCAGGTATACTCGCAGCTGTCGGGAAGCACCGCTGTGTCTACTGGATGGCGCGACAAGCAATCTGCATCTTCATGCAATCGGCCGCTCTTATGCACAACGGTGTATGAGTAATTTTAGAGTCGTAGCGCCCACCGACTGAGACGTCCAGTAGGATCCTTTAGGGATAAAAGCCAGCATAAAGCACGATGTTCGGTGATAACTGTGAACGGCCGGCCGTACAAGTAGGGTGAAGAGAGAGAGAAATAGAAGAGAGGAAAGGCAGGGAGGTTAACCCGACGCACGTCCGGTTTGCTACCCTGCACTGGGGAAAGGGGGTATAGGGATGAAAAGAGAGAGAAAGAAATAGAGAGAGCACAGTTTCGCGCACAAAGAAACTTCGCACGAAGTCTACAGACGGTCGCCAAGACCTGTCGACTTGAGATAGTGCAACAAGGCTTTCGTGGCTTTCTGTGCCATCGACGCATACGGCCATGGTCCAAGGATCTTCATTTCAGAAAATGGTCGAGAGTCCAGCCGGTTCAATACTGTCCGGAGAGCTCCACGCTCGACGTCGAACTGGGGACAGAGACATAAGACATGTTCAATTGTTTCTGTAGTTCCACAAGAGTCGCACATGGGCGTATCCCCAATTCCAATGCGTAATGAGTAGGCCTTTGTAAATGCCACCCCGAGCCAGAGGCGGCACAAGACTGTCGCCTCAGAGCGGGAAAAGTATGGTGAAATTTACCGATTGCCTAAACGAGGGCAAGGCGCTCGCGTTCAGTAATGGAGTAATTACGCTTCGCTTGGGACAGAAGACGGCTAGCGTACGCAATAACATGGTCGCAACCTTGCTGGCGCTGAGCTAAAACAGTGCCAATTCCATAACCGCTGGCATCGGTTCAAACTTCCGTTGGAGCGGTCACGTCAAAATGGGCTAGAACTGGTGGTGAAGTGAGCCGCATGGTAAGCTCAGCGTAAGCAATAGCTTGCTCCGGACCCCAGACAAAACCGGCATCTTTCTTGAGAAGTTCTGTGATAGGACGCACAACGTTAAGTGAAATTGCGTACGTCCCGGCAGAAGTATGAGCAGAGGCCCACAAAGCTTCGAACGTCGTTGGCACAGGTCGACACGGTGAAATTCTTTGACGGCGCCAATTTTCTCAGGATCGGGGCGGACACTGGAAGAATCGACGAGGTGTCCGAGCAAAGTAAGTTGCTGGCGGCCGAAGTGGCATTTTGATGAATTGAGCAGAAGCCCAGCCTTGCGGAAAACCGGAAAGAATTGTCGAAAGACACTCGAGGTTCGTGGCAAAAGTTGGTGAAAAGACAATAACATCATCGTGGTTGAACAGGTAGATTGACCACTTAAAACCGTGAAGGATAGCGTCCATCATACGTTCAAATGTAGCCGGGCATTACATAACCCGAACTGGCATCACATGCAGATTCAATGCACTTGTAATCTATATGAGACGAAGCTTTCATGGAAGTCAATTAAATTTCATAAAACTGCAATGTGTACAATTTTCCTCATTTTCATCCGATGCAACACCGACTCCTGTACAATGTCTGCTTAAGTACCTCACAGGTCACAAATTTAATGCTGTGTATTGTAAACATAGGTCGGTGAGCTCACTGAAGAATCAACTTACTCAGACTGGGACCGACCAATGAGGCTGAGTTCGTGTGAGTCATGGCTGAGTAGAATTTTGGTGATTACGAGTCTGAGCAAGTCCGACTGGTTAGAATTTTGTCCGAGTCGGAGCAAGTTCGGCTGAGTAGAATGTTGGCTGAGCCCGAGTCCGAGTGAGCTCACCTGAGTAGAACTTTCGCAGAGTCTGAGTCTACGCGAAAGCAGGCTGAGATAATTTTGGGAAGCCTTCACACACATGCGTTTAAATCACATCGTGGAATAAATCAGTAAGCAGCTTCACCTTACAAATCAAACAAAAAGAAGATTCAGATACACAAATGTTATGCTGTTTTTGTATATCTTGCAAGTTGCACGATACTTTAGTTATGAAAGCAGTAATGACTGGATATGATTATCAGTTTATGCAGCAATACATGTAATTGCAAACTCAAGCAACCTTGCTTCAGTCTTGTTGGTCATGGCTTATGCTTCGTGACACGTCTGTACGAGTACACTTGATTAGTGGTGGGCGTGCAAAAATCGTCCGCATGCAATTGAAAGGATGCAATGATTCGCAGGAAGGGATGCAATTGGCTGACTTCACTGCACGATTTTGATCTGCTTATGTTTAATGTGTTATCTACTATTTATAAAAACAAGGTGTTTGCCTGCCTTCCACATTGTTGCATGTACTTTACAGGTGGTAGATAGAGAGCACGGAGAGGTGTGATGCTTACGTTGACGTAGTTGCTTAGAATATGGCGAGATGTTGCGACCAGCATAAACAAAAGAATTTGATGCACTTAAGTATGTACAATATGCAATTACCTTTTAATGTGAGGGGTAATACATGTGCAGAAAGTATGGAAAGTATACGTGTGCAGAAAGTATACTAAGTATGGAACATATGGAAGGTTTATTAGTTTCTGTCCACGGAAAAAAATGATGTATATAAAAATGTCGCAGTTTCTCTCGAAAGGCGAAGCATGAATTGCGATAGCAAATTAGTAGAGAGCTATACGGGGTGAGGATGGTAGTTTTATGAGCTGTGTAAACTTGGACATGTAGCGGCATCAGCAACGCGCAGAACTGTTGTCGACGCCATCGGCGTTTTGCCCGCGTTCGCACCAAACGCTCGCGGCGTTGGTGACTCTGGCCGGTGCCTCTGGCGGCGACTCGGAGGTTTTCGACGAGATCAAAACGGGACACTCGTCGAGCAGTGTCGGAAGTCTTTACTACCATCTCGCTTCGCAACGTTTTATTGCGATAGCAATTATATGGACACTTCAAAGCGGATTTCTGCCGTCGGCGTCGCCGTCACCGTGAGGTTCCGTATGACGTCAGCGGCGACAAAATCGTCGCCGCGCGCCATATGATCCATATGTACAGTGCCTAGAATAAACTTACGTATATTTAGGCACTATAGTATATGCGAGTGAAAGCGCACGAGGGACGCGCGCTTTCACGGGGAGCCAACGCACGGCGGAGAGCAAACGCGTGTTCTGCACCGTGCTCCCTGAAGGGCTGCATATTTAAGGATCTCTTTCCTCCTTTACATCCCATAATATGACGTAATAGTTCAGCGGAAATACATATAGAGCAAACGCGACTTCTTCCGTCGTGCGAAAGGCCGTGGGGGGACTGGAGGGAGCGAGGGCAGGCGAAGTTTAGCTGCGGCATCAAATGCCTATTTATGTAAAAACGTTGCGAGGCGAGAAGGTGGTAAAGACTTCCGAGGCTGCTCGACTAGTGTCCCGTTCTGATCTCGTCGAAAACTTCCGAGCCGCCCCCAAAGGCACCGGCAAAAGTCACCAACGCCACGCGCGTTCGGTGCGAACGCGGTCAAAACTCCGACGATGTCGACAACAGTTCTGCGTGTTGCTGGTGCTGCTGCATTTGCAAGTTTACACAGCTGACAAAACTACTATCCTTGCTTCGTATAGCTCTCTACGAATTTGCTATCGCAATTGATGCTTCGCCTTTAGGGTGAAACTGTAACAATTTTATTGCGATAGCAATTATATGGACACTCAAAAGCAGATTTCTGCCGTCGGCGTCGCCGTCGCCGTCGCCGTCGCCGTGAGGTTCCGTATGACGTCAATGGAGATGAAATCGTCGCCGGTAAGTGGTTCTTGAGGGAAAGGGAAAGGTTGGCGCTATCTTCTGCAGCCCTTGAGGGAGCACGGCTCAGCGCGCGCCGAACGCTGTATGTGCGAGTGAAAGGGCGCGAGGGGCGCGCGCTTTCACGGGTAGTGAACGCACGGCGGAGAACAAACGCGCGTTCTGTGCCGTGGTCGCTGAAGGGCTGCTGAAGTAGGCGTCTCTTTCCTCCTTTACAATCACCATATATGTAGAGCAAACGCGCCTTCTTCCAACGCGCGAGAGGCCGTGGGGGAGGGGGGGAGGGGGAGGGAAGGGAGGCGACGTTTAGCTGCGGCACCAAGTGCCTATTTATATCAGAGGCTCCGGCAACAGTCACCAACGCCGCACGCATTTTGAGCGAACGCGGGCAAAACGCCGACGGCGTCGACAACAGTTCTGCGTGCTGCCGGTGCTGCTGCATGTCCAAGTTTATACAGCTTATAAAGCTAATATCATTACTCCGTATAGCTCTCTACAAATTTGCTATCGCAATTGATGCTTCGCCTTTCAGGTGAAACTGCGACAACTTTTTTTATATAAATACGTATTTGGTGCCGCAGCTAAACGTCACCTCACCTTCCTACCTCCTGTTCCCCACGAACTTTCGCGCGACGGAAGAAGTCGCCTTTGCTCTCCGCCGTGCGCTCGCTCCCCGTGAAAGCGCGCGGCCCTCGCGCGCTTTCACTTGCACATACAGCATACGGCGCGCGGTGACGATTTCATTGCCGTTAGACTTTATACAGAACTTCACGGCGACGACGACGCCGACGGCAAAAATCCGCTTGGAGTGTCCATATAATCGCTATCGCAATAAACAAACTCCCTTACTGGAAAATGGGGGTAAGCGAAGCTTGTCCTGGCTGCTCCTAAACTAACCATGATGCGACGGCTGCGACGGATGGAACGACGTCACTTAAGGTGCGCCCGCAGTCCGCTGTTGTGATTGCGTTAGATATCTCATGTTTGCTCGGCGACGTGGTTAGCAGCGTTCGACCGCCATTGCCGCTTGCGATTCTTCGAAATTAAATTGCTCAAAGAAAAAAAAAACTGTCCGTTGCGTAAAACAATGAATGGCTCATATTCCCGTAAACACGGCCTCCCCATTAAGACGACAGAAGAGAAGTGAAATTCTACGCTGGAATGATTAGCGGTGACGCAGCCAGCTGTCGAAGCAGATGACGACGACGAACGCGGGAGCAGTGGCACGAGCGAGTGCCGAGCACAAGCCCGCGCGAAAACCGAGTGGCGCCGACGAGCCACCTACGGAAGGAGACGACGACGCTCGAGCCAGTGCTGATTCTGATAGTTTTTTGCGTACACGGAGGCCACTGAAATCTGTGCCTTGTACAAGTTGAAAAAAAGCGATGAAACTGTCCAAATGGTGATCGTGATTGGTGACCAAATGGTGATCGTGAAAGCAAATTGACGATGCTTTTTATCCCCATTGAAAGCGTTAAATATGCTATTGTAGAAAATTCATTGCGACATATAGTTTGCACGTTCACTTTGCGAGCTTAAGCAATCGTGTGTCGCAGCAGAAGTAATAAAATCTTGCAATGAGTCAGGTGGCATCGGCCTACCAGGAGGCCCGAACTTGGGCTTTAGTTCCTTTGGTACTAATAAATATTATTTCTCTCTCTCTTGCAACACTACCTGAAAACTATCCCCGAACGCCCAGATGTCATCATATTGCAAGAAACGAGCGGCCCCGCCAAACTCACGGGGTACCAGTCTACAACAGGCAAGGCGGAGGAACCAAACGTCACCACGCTGGTCAAGCGAGCGCACGCAGCTATCGAACACGACACTAAAGTCAGAGACATGGAAAACATCCTCGTAGAACTAATTCCACCACGCAAGACGCGCAACAGCATCTTCGTACTAAACGTCTACAGCAGTCCCAGATCGGTGCACACGGCATGGGGTTACAAGCACGATCAGCCCAAAGGCACGCATCTGTGGGCAACGGCGCAATACGGCGGACTCGAGCTCGTCACCGACCCCGCGGCACCAACAAGGCAGGGCAACAGCGTCAGCACCGACACGATGCCGGACCTTACTTTTACGTGCAACACACGCAGTCACTTTGACAAACACCAAGCAAGAATTGGGAAGCAATCACTACATCATTTGCATAACGGCAGAAGACGGCCCGCAGGAACACAATACCGGTCGCCAAATGAAGATCACCAACTGGAATCAACTACGCAAACATCGTGACAAGCAACAGGTGGCAGACATCAAAGACATAAACCAATGGACCGATCAACTGCGGCGGGACATCGAGCGCGTGACGCAAACGATCCCGTCGAAAGCTGGGCTCGGTACAATAGACTCCCGGTTACTGCACATGTGGAAAGCCAAAACCCACCTGCACCACCGATGGCAACAACAAAGACACAATATGGAGACTGCGTAAACGGATAGCGCAGCTCAACAAAGAAATATAAAAGCACGCGCTTACCCTGCAACAACAACAATGGGAAGAGAAATGCGCGGAGATGGACAGTCAACTCACCACGCGTGGCACGTGGCAGATCTCACCACGCGTGGCACGTGGTACCTGATAGATCCCGCCAACACTAAGATCACACACATGCATTTTGGTGTTGGCGGGATCACCACACGCTATACGCGGATGATACTACTTTCTGGACGGCAACGGGCAGCGACGGAGCGATCGAGCAACGTTTACAGCAGGCCATCCAGTGCGTGGAAAACTACCTGGTGGGCACGGGACTCGCCTGCTCGGCCAAAAAATACGTCGCTATATAGACCGGTGAGAAATGGGCGCCCACCTAAAGGCTACACGCCCCCCCCCCCCCCCCCCCCGGAAAAGGAAGAGATCCAACTAACGGCATCAAACGGCCTACCCATCCCCATGGTAGACAAGATCCGGGGTACTAGGAATGATGATTGAACACAAGGGTGGCAATGGTGAAGCACTTCACAAGATAACGGCAAACGCCACCAGCACTATGCAGCTCATCCGACGCATCACCAACTAACACGCGGGCATGCGCGAAGGCAAAGTCATACGACTGATACAAGCCTTCGTCATTTCTCAAATAACGTACACGGCAGCGTTTCACAACTGGACGGTTGCGGAAAGAAACAAGCTCAACGCCCTCATACGCAAGGCGTACAAATGTCCGTTGGGACTTGCACCCGGAGTGACCACCACCAAGCTCCTAGAACTACGCTCGCACAACACGCTCGAGGCACTCGTGGAGGCGCAACAAGTGTCCCAACTCGAGCGCCTATCCAAGACCCGCCCGGGCAGGCACGTGCTCGAAAAGCTCGGCATCACATACCACTCGCTGCACGGCATCAAAGTGGAAATTCCAAGAACCATACGCGAGCAACTATACGTTCCCCCATTGCCTCGCGACATTTACCCCCAACAACACATGGGGAGACGTAAAGCCAGGGCGCAACACATGAACCAAGGTTACTCCAACGACAAAGAGGCAGTACTTCACCGACGCAGCCGATTATCGAGACAGGAAGAGTTTCGTGGCGGCTGTTACTAGCCACCGAGGTAACCACCTCACGAGCGTCACCGTGAACACGGCATATGCCGAAGCGGCAGAGGAAGCAGCCATAGCACTGGCCCTCACACAAACCAAGGCTACATACGTGATCTGCGATTCGCAAACGGCAATTCGCAATGTTGCAAATGGGCGCATATCGCAAGAGGCGGTATGCGCCCGCATACTCAAGCGACGTCCCATATACCAGGGAGGGGCCGACGTCGACAACCGAAGGCACTTGCTATGGATCCCGGCACACACTGGACTAAGCACCCCCAACGAAGCGGCTCACCGCGTTGCTCGAGGCCTCACTCACCGAGGATCATCGGAGGAAGAGCCCCCGCGGGGTACAGCAAACGTCTGGGCGTGGGAGGATCATTTGACCAGGTTCCACGACATCACGACACACTACCTGTTACAGAGACGCGTATACCCATTCCCTCACGCTAGGTTAGACAGGGCGCAAGCAGTACACTACAGGCAATTACAACCCGATTCTTACATAAACCCCAGAGTCATGCACGCCATGTATCCAGACATGTACACTACAAACAGATGCACATCCTGTGGCGAGGTTACCACACTCCATCACATGTTGTGGGAATGTCAGGACATAACAAACGATTCGAGCAGTGCCGACACCTCCGTCTCTTCCACCGTCAGCCTCCGCTCGCGTTGGAAGACCGCACTGCTCAGCTCGAAGCTGACAGTACACAACTCTGGGCCATCCAGCGAGCCGAGGAAGCCGCTTCGAGACAAGGTCTCTTCCGGAACCGCGGTGGCGGCGGGTGCCCAGACGCCGGACTCAAATCTGATTGATTTGATAATAAAGTTTGCGTTCTCCTTCTTCTCTCTCTTGCAATGAAGCTCTTAATTCACCGGGAAAACTGCGTGTGAAAGCCGATACAACAGACTGCGAGAATGGCGGGGCGCATAGCGCGCCGTTGAAACGTCGGGTACTATGCTGTCATGTCACATCTCCTCCAAAAGGAATGTGGCCGTAGTTGCGCATTCTTTGAATTGCTCCGTCGTAAAAGCATACCGCGCTAAAACTGTGGCGTTTTGGTATATCGCGAGTAGCATGTACACAACACGCCAGAAAATTGGTACGACATCCGAAGGCCATGTCTTCTCGTGAGGGACACCTCGTAGTATTTACAACTCGGAGCGCGTGTAAATAACCGAAAGGCACGCAAAAGTACGCACTAACAGTTCCCGAAGCCAACATGAAGGAATAAAAGTCGCTTGATTAGCAGTGTATCGTGTCAACAAATGCATTGAAATCACAGAACCGAATCTTACCTACGACTTTTTATCTGACTTGTTCGCGTGTCGGTGCCGATGGTACATGCCGCTTTCGCAATCCACGGCTCCCCTCTGTTTTGTTGAAGTTTTCCGTATTTGTTAAATGGCAGACATTTGCCAACGACCTTCTCAACAAAAACAAACCGCGAAATAGCTTTCCGTGCAATTTTACCGATGCTTCCTTTTTTTCTTTTTTACTTTATGGGAGTGTCCAAAACATCTCACCAATCGCTGCGACTTGTGACCAGCCGGTTGGTCGCAGCTGCTCGGGGGTTGAACAGCTAGCTTGGCTAACGTTAGCTGGAACACGTGGTATACAGCGCCATAATGTCTACCGCGGCATCTCAAAATTCTCTATCATCGGCTTTGAGAAAAAAATTGCGTGCACAATTATAGTCTTTTGCAATGGCCAGACTGCAAGACCAGGTTGCGAAACGGCGGCGCCGTGGAGTCTGAATCGCACATCTTACTTTAGTGCCCAGCTTACAGAGACAAGGGACAATGATATCAGACGAACGTGGATAAGCTCACTCAAGGTCCATTTGAAGCGCATGCCGAGTCCCTGGCTTTGCCAATACAAACAGCGCAGAGCCCCAAACATTTATTTCCATATTTGACTCATTAGGTTGGCTTCTTGAAACTGTGACCCACTTAATCTCATCAAGATTTTTTTTTCGCATTAACCGCTAATGTTTACTAAAGCTACCTGCCTTTATCGCGTAGGACACTTACTCTGCTGCTGATAAAGTCACCAAAGATGCACCTCTTTATCATTGTTTCTTTCTATTCTTCCGCTCACCCATCCAGCCTGCTTACGTGCGTCCCATTCCATGCATGATTACTGCATTTGTGGTGCATTCTTGATTACCACATTTCAGAAAAGGCTTAGATCACTAAACACAGTAGTTACTGCATAAACCGATAGATGGCGCTCAAAAACAAAAAAAGCAAAAAAATTTTCTCTTTTTTTTCGAGCCTATTTTTTGTCCCCCTTTTTTTTTAGTGCGAGACAACGGAAATCACGTCATGGCACCTCAATACTCCTACGAACAACTGAATCACACATCATGGCACCTCAATCATCACATACTCCACATACAACTAAACCAACATACACACACTGCTTGTAGTGCACACTAACGACATCTGCGTTGCTCTATATATACCCATGAAGTTTTCACCACTAGTCGGTGCCAGTAGGAGCGCCTCTTGTCAACGAAATTAAGCATTAAATCTCAACATAATACTTGTAACAATAGAGTGAGCTAATAGGCACGTTAACAGCACACGTACCTGTTAATATAAAACCGCAATATATAAACACGCGTTTCAACTAGCGACCACTAATTAGCATGGACGCGTCGATGACTTAAGCCTCTCTAACAGCTCTCGCTTCTAAGCAGTTGCGGATGGATGGCGCTTCACAAAACGACCGCTAGCGTTTGCAAATTACATACTGATGAGATTGCTCGAAAATGTTCTTGCCTAATTTCGCACCGAAATGAAAAAGCGGCTGTTATGCGGCAGCGTGCGTAAACGAAGCCGTACGTGTCCGAGCCGGCTCGCGGTGTACAGGCGCGTCCACGGTAGCTTGCCGCGCGCCGTTTGTCGTTCGCGGGCCGCCGTTCGATGGCTGTTATGCTCGCGACGGCAGAGGATGAGTCCTGAATTTCTGCGGCAGCCGTACAGCGACTTGGTCAGTCAACGACAGAAGAGCGGTCGCTGTGTCCTATCGCCGGCAGCCTTGATCACCACCACTGATCGCTCGGGGTCGCCGACATCGTCGCTAGGCCTTCTCCCCTTACCTTCGTAGCTCGAAGCTCACGGCGCTTCGCAACGAACTACCGACAGGCAGCACCTGAAATATTCTGTTACCGTTGTTGCCACTTTACCATATGCTCACAATAATTTCACACAAATAAGAAAATATACGGTGATATTCGCGGCGCTGTCGAGTGCGATATCTGCATAGCTGAGCGGGTTCACCGAGCACCGTATGTCGCAGTGCACTGCAGATGAGTTGGTCAAGTATCGGATCCCTCCTCGGTGCTCAACGTTTGACAGCGCAGGTTGTGTCGCGGTGTGCGCTTGTCTTTCTGAAATGAAGAATTGGACCATGGCCGTATGCGTCGATGGCACAGCATACATCTATATAAGCCACGAAAGCCTTGTTGCACTATCTCAAGTCGACATATAAGGTGAAAATCTGCATAAGTTATCTGCAGAAATTGTGATGTACTGTCTTGGCGATCGTCTGTAGTGTTTATACATCAGACTGAAAATTCATAGGTATCTGCAGAAATTGTGAATGTGTATTCTCTACTGAGTGACTGACAACTTGATGTTAAATGTCTGTAGTGTTATACATCAGAACTTTGTGCGCGAAACGTGATGTGTATTCTCTACTGAGTGTGCTCTCTCTATTTCTTTCTTCTCTTTTCATCCCTATTCTTCGCTACCCCCTGTCTTTCCCATGCAGGTATGTAGCAAACCTGACGTTTAAATAAAAAAAAAGACCTTTCTGTCTCTCTAAGTGGTGTTTGCAAAGCTGTTCTTGTTTAGCGATCGTATGCAAGTACATATATTTTTTTCACGAGTGCGGGCACATTCCATAGGCAGTGTCACCATCTATGAACAGTGGGCACGCTTGTCTTGGACCAGTGCTCCGTGCTGTATGCCAGCTATACACTCGGCGGCACTGTTTAGTGTTAGTTTTCGCGTTCGCGAGGTCTACGTGGTATGATGTGGTGCCTTTTATGCGGGAAACGGTGCTGCCAGACGCACTGAAGTGGTGTAAGTCGACATGGCCGGAATGTCTGCTGGCTTTGTGGCGGACGGAGCACTCAGCGCGATGTGTGCGCGCGTTTTTGAGACTAGAGTGTGGCTCGGAGTTCAACTGTGTATTTCTAAGTATTCGCTACACGAGTGTGACCTTACTGAAACATTCTCACTGTAGTTCTAAGCTGTGGGTTAGCTGCAATGAGGAAATAAAGAACATAAGCGACTATGCCGTACCGTTCTGCTACGGAATAAGTTCTGTTGTTCACTTCGGCAAGGGACACACATTTCAGGCGGCCAGATGATCATCGCCTGAGCGAACAGATACTATATAATAGAAAACAATCCCCACCGACCTTCAGCCCAGAAGGCAGTGACGGCACTTTGGCGCTTTCTGAAAACGACTGGCGTGCGAGTGCGTTTGACTGCGTAGTGCTGTCCATGCATGTGCACACCTTTCACCGCTTTTTTATCTCTCTCTCTCCCTTCTATACACTCTCCTCTTTCATTTCCTCACTGTGGGGTAGTCAACAAGACACTTTTCTGGTTAACATCGCTGCCTTCTCTCTTTCTTTTCGCTCTCTTAACTGATCAGCATTCAAATTGTTATCTGTAGATACTTTGCATTTGTTGAACGTGGTTTCCGCCCACCGAATAAAATACCTTTTGGGTAGTAATAACAGCATACTGTGCAGTGTGAATCGTATACTTATCGAGCTGCCGGCAGCGTACTGCGCGAACATCCGAAGCAATGGTACATTGCTGGCTTATATATATATACCTGTTTCCTCTATATAGCGCATTGCTCGAGCATGCAGCACGATGTCCCACGCCTGGTTTTATTGAAGCATTAGCCCATGACCAGGCCCATCGAGCCCTGCTAGCATTTCTGAAGGATACTGACTTGGCCTCCCGTTTATAGACATTACTTGTGTTTTTGCTATGTTCTGTCTGTGTCTCCGTCATTTCTTTATTTCATTTTTTCTGTCCTCACATTTCCATTTCATCTATTCCCTCCTCCTGAAGAGTAGGCAGGCGTTGTGCCCCTCTCGGTGGCAGTTGTCAGCTTGCTCCCTCCCTATTTCCTTCGCGCCCGTCTGTGTATATGCGTACATACCAAATAATAATAATAATTAGCCCATGCTTCTTCTTCACGACAGATCCCGAACATTCGGCACGACCATGCATGGTCGTATTGCAGTTTACACTTCGTCGAGTGAAAACGGATACAGCCAAAACAGATACGATGACAACACGTACACACAAAGCGGCTGACGATGCACGTCCCATGTTTGTGCTGCCGAGCGAAAATTCCGCATGCTGTAATAACTGCTGAACAGAAAGGCTGCACAACGGTTGCCCGACGACCTTATATAAACTGAAATGCTGTACATTTTTCGGAGAACGAGCTAAGCCATCTCCAAATTGTTCCGCAGCACGCGACGGCAACGCCTTCAAGAAGCGCCTCGCCGGCTCGCAAGAACCAGAGAGCAGGAAAGGCTCCCGGTGCGCCCTTTCTTCCTCGCTCGACAAAAACGTCTTGGAGACCGCGACTAAGTTGGGCAGATTTTTACCCGGGAAACGCCTGACTCAGAATAAACAAGTCGCTCTATAACCCGGCGATACCACGCATGACGATGATGACATGACGGAAAAAAAATGACGACGCTCGAACGATGATGGCGGATACGACTAAGATGGCGTGACGACAATGGAATAACGATGCTGGAAATCAAGGTGACGGCGGTATCACTCGGACGGTGGGATGACCACGGCATGACGGCACTAGGGTGACAATGCTGGAATGATGACGACGCAATGAAGGCAATGAGGTGACGACGCAGCCATGACGATGACTGTATGACGATGACGGCGTGACAACGGCGGCTTGACGAGAATGGATGACGAAGATGAAATGACCATGGCAGAATTATGTTGTTAGAATGTTAGAACGACAGTATAACCCCGAAGGCATGGCGACTGTATAACAACGAGGGCATGACGACGAGGGTAGGATGACTATGGAAGGACGACGACTGTATGATCCTCACGTCATGACGATGACGAAACAATGGTGATAGAATGACGATGACGGAATGAAGTGGCTGATTGCAGTAGTTGGTGGTGTATTTTTTTGTTCGAGCAAAAAGCTGACATAGTGACAACGACGAAATGAACACGACGGTGCGACAACGATGGTGTGATGAGGGCGAAATGACAAGGCAATGACGACAAAGGAGTGAACAGGGTGAACCAATCATGATGTTATGACAGCGGAAAAAATTATCACAATTGAATGAATGCGATAAAATGAAGATGACGCTGCAGGACAATGACGGCATCATGAGGACGGCGTGCTTTTTGCAGGGGCTCGCTTTCGCGATTCCGTATATAGATCACCTGCCACCCCGAGCTGCCTCATTTTGCTCTATATCTGGTGCCGGCTGGAAGTGTATCCGGTACTGGCCAATCGTGCAAGATAGCGGCAACCAGCACCCAAAAAGTGGGAGGAACAGGCAAACAAAGCTTTGCTTTCAAACAATACCTCTTGGTGAACGCTTGGTGATCGCATTTTATATGCAGCGAGAGCTATGCGACATACCTGTCTGCCTGACTTATATTCAACCTTCATTACATCGCTTATCCTCTTGACTTCTGGTGCTCCCTCGTGCATGCGTTGTGCAGCTGAATGTTTAGCCTTCTCGTTCGCAATTATTACGGCTCAGCCATCCGTCTATGCTTCAGCCTTCCTTGATTTCCTCGCAGCGATCTGTTCTGCACTAACGAGGTTTCGCGTCGTTACGTGGCATTCTGACAAAAAGATCTCTGTGTATTGCACTTTTCCACCTCATCGCTGCTCTAACATTATAGGGTAGCTGCGCACATACCTTACGGAATGCTCAAGTCTGCATTTACAGCTGTCGATGTAGAATGCGTGCGAATGGCGAAGTCCGAAAGCGTAAGATGTCAGATTAGGAGAGCTGGCTGGGCTACATCATTCTTGATAAGACAGATAATCTTCAGAGACATTGTGAAAAGAGCATATATTGATCATTCATTATCGACGAGGACTTCTAATAGCCTGCAACACGGTTATAGACAACACAAGAACGCTAACGCAGATATAACATTATTGCATGTTCGCTTGCGCTGTAAATGCCGAACCTTAATTTTTATACGCGATTGACATTCTTTACCTACTTCAGGCACTTTGAGTCCATCTATCTAGCCTTTTATGCAGGCCCAGTGACCTAAGTTCCCTACTAGCTTGGGCCGTAATACCGTCGTGGCCGTTCAATCGTCGCTATTTTAGCTTCATCGTGCACCTTTCGTCCATGCCATTGTCCTCAAGCCGTTGTCGTCCCGCTGTCGTCGTTATACCATAGTGATCACTTGAAAAACGTCATCTCGTAATCGTCATGCCGGCCTCCTCAGACCGGCTTCATCGTTTTATCGACGTCATTCCTTATTCGCCGTTCCATCGAAATCATCGCTGTCGTCATTTAATCGTGACTAAGCTACCGTGTTCATGCCATCGCCATCATTATGTGGTCGTCATGCAGTCGCCGTCATTGCGATACCATCTTCGTGATGCTGTCGTCGGCGTTCGTTCCATCGTCGTCTGTCCAGTTTCATCATCCGATTGCCGTCATGTCCGCCATCGTTGTCACGTCATTGTCGTCATACAGTCATCGCCATACACTCGTCGTCATCCCATTGCCCTCATGCTATTGCCGTAACGCTCTAGTCGTTATGCCATCGTCATTATTTCGCAACTGTCATCCCACTGTCGTCACGCTGTCGTTCTCATACCACCTTCGTCGGTCCATGACGTCATTTCTTCCGTTTTTGCATCGTAACAGGCTGTCAGCATTCAATCGTGATTATGCCGCCGTTGTCATGCCATCGTCGTCATTGCATCGTTGTCATACCGCCGTCGTAATGCCATCATGGTCGTTACATCACCATCATTCCAGGGCCGCGATTTTGTAGCAAGGCATTATGACTTATTATACTCTAGGCTTATCATCCACCGCTCACGGCCGGCTGATCCCGTGGATAATGCGAGCGGACCGTCGCTCCGACCACTGACAAAGCGCGATAAGCGCGAAAAGCAATTATGACATTAAAGGCAACGCTACAAAATACCGGCCCTGCTGTGTCATACCACCGTCGTCGTGACGCCACCTACCGTAGCCATCACGCCATAATCCTACCATCGTTTTGGCACATAAAAGTCAAGAATTTATATGTATTTCATGAAACCCTTTCGACTCGTCCAAAGCTCCCCCCCCCCCCCCCATTCTATCCGTCTCTCATATCAAGCCTCTACGTACTTGGGTAAAGTGAACACACACACACACACAAAAAACGTAGACAGGCAGTGAGATTAGCACTTATTTCACGTCGTACTTTTTGGTGTTCTGTAAGCTATAAGACAAGTTGGGGACGGGAGAAAGGGGGGGGGGGGGGAATTCTGGATCCTACTCACCGTAGATTGCGCCGAGCGTGACGCTCATCCATTTCATGTCTGGTGCGAATGCGGCGCCCAGGAGGCCAGCGCAGCAGAGGGAAGCCGACGTGAGTGTCACGTAGAAGATGGGGAGTCTGCTGTGGAGCACAGTGACCACAAATCCTGAGGCAAAGACCACAACGGTTTGCAAAAAAGTCGCAGTTTCGCCCGAAAGGCGAAGCATCAATTGCGACAGCAAATTAGTAGAGAGCTACATGGAGTAAGGATAGTAGTTTTATCGGCTGTGTAAACTTGTACACATTCACTTACTAACTGAATTAACAAGCATGGTGTCAGCGTGCACAAACAAACATGAATAGATCACACTCGATGACCGCAGGTAACCGCTGTCAAAACGCTGGCGTTAGGAAGCGCGGCTGCAGCAGCCAGCGAAAGTTCGTGCGGTCTATCGTTCAACGGAAACTGAGTGGCAAAAGCACCGCGCATACAAAGGTAGGAGCCGTGTGCAGATCGCTTTCAAGACACGGTGCGCGCGACCACCCGCAGCCGCGCAATGTACAAGTAGGCTGTTGCTGGCAGAGTAGAAGCCGCACCCTCTGTCTCCCGCGATGCCTTCCCGCTTTCCTCCTTTCGCGTGCGAGCTTGATTCGCTAGTTCCCCTTGCGCCCAGTCGCAGGATACGCAGTTGGTACCGCAGCACAATGTCGCCCCCCTCCCTTTCATCCTCCCACAGCCTTTCGCGCGGCAGAAGACGTCCCGTTTGCTCTCCGCCATGCGTTCGTTCTCCGTGAAAGCACGCCTCCCTCGCGCGCTTCCACTCGTACACACAGTATACGGCGCGCGGCATCGATTTTATCGCCCTTGGACTTTATATGGAACCTCACGGCGACGGCGACGACGACAGCGACGACGACGGCAGAAATCAGCTTGAAGTGTCCATATAATTGCTATCGCAATAAAAGAAAGAAGAGCCCTGATCGTGTGTTTTTACGCCCGCAGATGACAGTGCTCAGAAATAATCGCTTTACTGCACTGCCAGAGCTAATTTAGTTGTCTCAGTTTAAGAGTTACCGCGCATCCTTGCTCACTTGCGTCCAATAACTCAGGCAATACGAATAATACATTTCGGAATTGAACCACGAAGAATGGAAGAAATACTCGGGAAGGTGGAAGAAAATGTTCTTAGCTAAAAGTGTTCGTAAGAAGTAATCGTCATATTGCACACCTTATTAGCATAGATGACCGACCAATGGTGAAGACCACGTACAAATTAACGTTTTATGAATTTTGCCATAATTCTGCGTGATCCACTGGTACAAGAATCAGTAGCAAGGATGTACAAGTAGCAGCTTCCGAAACCCCGTGCAAACCCTTTCCCTCATCTTTGATGACTCTTCCCTCATCTGATGACTCTTCGCACTTCAAACATCACTGGGATTGAAAATGACGCTGTTTAGCTTGATAGAATTGTTCCATTTGTTGCGGATGTTCATTCTTTCGTAGGAGGTGAGCTTATACTGCACGTCATTTGGTTTTCTTTCGCTAAAATGGCGAACCCCGCTGCCGTGATAAAGCAGAGCACGGGACAGAAGGCCACGAGGTTTCTGGGAGTGGAGATGGGTTTTCCGGCAATCATGAGCACTGAGGCCAAAGTGTTACGACCAAGTTTCATGACTGGTGGGGTACCCTGCACCTTCACCAATTGTTCATAGTAGTAGGGACGAACGAGGTCACAGGGGTATTCTGCGACCTCGTCTATACTGTTACGGAGCAACCAAGGGTGACGGCAGTCAGAAGACGATTTGACGTGTAAATGTGGACTCGATCAGGACAGCCATCTTGTTTATGTATCGTCTCTCTCACTGTATGTTTTTCCTGCCAGCGTATCGGCCACATTGCTTGCCATTGTAATAACCACACTGGTTCCTTCCCTCGACGACCGCCATTCGCCAGTTATCGCCCCGCACAAAGCCAGCGTCGTTACCAGCCGCAATTTCAACCGGAACAGCCAAACATTGACGCTTGTGCCCTTGGAACAGTCCCTCATCGTCATTCCGACGTCACCAGTCCCGTTCGCCAACAGCACGTCGACCATCGTCCCCATCGCCGCAGACTCGTCGTCCACCGTCCCTGATGCAGCCTCGACGCCGGTCTCTTGAAAACTAAGCGATGTAGCTCCCGGAGGTGACGCTGCATTGACGACTCGACCGCAATACCCCCTGATCAATTTGCCGACCAAACAGAACTAGATGGACGTTGTAGTCGATGGCGTCAGTGTCCCAGCACTCATTGACACTGGCGCACACATATCCGCGATGAGCGGCCAATTGCGCCGACGCCTGAACAAAGATCGCACACCCGCTGCATCACGCACCCTCAGCGTCGCCGACGGAGGAACGCCTACCGTGCTGGGTATGTGCACTGCTCGCATTGGCATCGCGGGGCGCCTAACCACTGTATTGTTTACCGTTTTGGAACAATGTCCCTACGACGTTATACTCGGCTTAGACTTTTTATCGTCCCATTCAGCCCTCTTTGACTGCGCGTCTAGTGTCATCAACTTGAGCTGCCCCACGGCTGTTATAGTCCGCCAGTGACACACCAGGGTTATGCTCTCCCGAGGACGTCCTCCTGTCGCCTCAAGCCACTACGTACGTCACTGTAATGTCGTTTACATCTGTTCTTTACGGCGTGTATGTGCTATGTCCCACCGCAGACGTACTGCTGTGCTGTACTGTGCTGCAGGCGTTCGATCCGACCCTGACAAGTTTCGCGCTGTCCAGAACTTTCCTGGTCCGTCTTCTACTGCAGGCGTAAGAAGATTTGTTGGACTATGCTCCTACTTCCGTCGTTTCATCAAGAATTTCGCCAACACCGCTCGCCCACTCACCGACTTACTTAAGAAGTACGTTGCTTTCCCATGAGGCCTTGCTCAGACCAAAGCCTTCACCGCCCTCGTAGGCTTGCTAACGGCTCCCCCATTACTGACTCATTATGATCCATCGTCTTCCACTTGACTTCCCACGGATGCCAGTGGCCATGGAATTGGGGCTGTACTCGTTCAATGGCAGCGTAACGAAGAGTGCGCAACTGCATAGGCCAGCCGCCTCCTGTTACCCACCGAGAGGAATTTTTCATTTACTGAACGCGAGTTTAAAGGGCGTGATGATCGGTAACCACTGACGCTGTACATGTGTCCCGGCTGTAGCCTTACTTTGGCGCGGGTTATCGTGCCTTCTAGTCAGCGCCGAGACGGCGCCTTTACAGGTGGGGGTTATGTTACGGCGCAGCCAAGAGCGGCGCCAGACCAAATAAGACGATTTGACGTGTAAAGGTGGACTCAGTCTCGACAGCCATCTTGTTTGTGCATGGTTGTCTCCCTTGCAAATCGTGCAAATGCATCTTTATATGTGACTTCCACATACCAATATATATATATATATATATATATATATATATATATATATATATTGCGGCGAGGCTTACTGGAGGCATCGAGCAGCCGGTAGAAACACCCCGGCAGCAACGAGCGGTCTGCTGGATGGCCAAACTGGCCCTGAGACACAGGTTGGCGAGGGCGCTTGCTCCAGTGCTGCATGCCGGATCTTTTATATTTAAAGTGGGTAATTTGGCAATTCGTGCGTCCGTAGGCCTAACGACACGCGCTGGCATAGAAACAACAGGCTGGCGCCTAATTATTCATCTTTGCATATGTTTGGCACGAGGCACCAGATGGTGCACTGTATTCTGTTGTCTTTCCTACCTTTACGTTTCCGTGTGTTTAAGAAAGTATTGAAGGTGGGCGCACACCGTAAGGCCCTGACAAGGTGCTTGCGTTTAACGTAAAGTCGCGATCAAATGTTTGGGGACCAAAGGTGCCACGATTTTTAATTTTTGTTTCGCAGCCTGGGCATTCCGGCTGAAATCAGGAGCGCACGTGTACGCGCGCGTGTTTGACCAATACAATGTACTACACCAATTTCACGCCGCGAAGCTGCGCTTGAATATATTTTAATATTTTGGTGGTGCCGTGGTCCCCAAACTTTTGATCGCGACTGTACATATAGCGACGAACTCTGTTCTAAAACTGTCTATTACTTCGCACATATTCAATATACAGCACCTGTAACAAGTCTTCTTTCTTAGTCAGCCGTTAATTTGAGTGAAAGCACGAGACACGTCTCCCGGCGTTCTTATCAAGAAAACAGTGGCTTCTAAGCAAGGAGCAACACAAGAAAAGATTTCTTCCCTTACCACCGAGGTGCTGTGTGAGCAAGATGATGCTCTCTGGCCAGGAAGCCATCTCGCGATTGACCTGAAATGTTTCCATGAAGAGCACGTACAAGTAGCCCGTGCTGGACTGTGTCATACAAAGGAGGAATGTCGCAAACATAGCCACCACTGGTATACCCCAGCAGCTGTCCTGGGGAGGTGTCGTCATCGTTTCGGGGCCTCTTGAACGTCCAGAAATAGGCGGCATAGCGAAGTGCCACCGGCTTGCAGTAGTGACGAGGAAGATCAATGCATGCGATGCTGTAACAAGGAGCGGAGACAGACTGCGCTTCTGAGAGATAAGACTGCTCCCCTGGTCTTCCGTCAACGATACGTACACTGGGGAAAATCCATCAAACTGTGACGTCCGGCACTCACTTTATGATGCGAGGTACGAGGTGGTAGGCAGCCGTAAAGCTTTTCGCTTCGAGGTATCGGCGAAGTCCAATGGGACATTGAGGATTTTCAGTAATACATCATATCAAGCCATCGCCTGAGATCCAGTGCTGTACTGATGGTGGTGTCGTCTTGTTGACTCAGAACTTTGCACGGCGCGGGCCTTGTTGCATAGTGAAACTTCTCAATTCTAAACACTTAGCAATATGACATGGCTGTCTTCATGAAGTGCAGGAAAATGACGTAAGGCCGACACGGAAGTTTCATAGCGCACGATAAGAGACTGGCGAGAGCATCAGTGTCTGTTTATCCATCCACTTAATAGCAGGAAGCGCACTCGTAGCTTTGCTGGTGCATTTCCCGCGCAGCTGTTTGTGCATTTCCCGAGCAGCTGTACGACCCCTTTCGCAGCGGTCGAGGCAGTTGTACTATCAGCACCATCGATAGCATCCGGTGCGCTGCCGACACGTGCGAAAAGAAGGCTTCGCGCAGTACGTCACAAACACACACACACACACACACACACACACACACACACACACACACGCACACGCACACGCACACGCACACGCACACGCACACACACACACACGCACACACACACGCACACACGCACACACGCACACACACACACACACACACACACACACACACACACACACACACACACACACACACACACACACACACACACACACACACACACACACACACGCCAGAATAGACCGTGTTATGAAGTCAATTATTGATAGTTCTCCCTACATTCCTAACAATTATTTTTGAGAGCACTACTTTTTGATTCGCACCTAGAAAAGCACGCGTACAAAATTTATAGCAATGCTCCCCCGATTTACCCCGAGCATTTCTTTTATTGCGATAGCAATTATATGGGCACGTCAACCGAATTTATGCCGTCGGTGTCGCCGTCACCGTCGCCGAAAACAACGCGAAAACAACAAAGCGGGAAGTCAGCGCAAGAGGGCGGGGGGGGGGGGGGGGGCAGCTTCTCCTCTGCCAACAACTGCTCCTCAGCACAACTCCTCTGCACTTTGCCCGGCGCTGGCGGTCGCACGCACCGTCTCTTATCTCCACACGCATCTGATCTTTGTATGCCCTGTGCATTCGCCGCTCTGTTTCCGTTGAAGGGATTGACCGCGCGAATGATTCGCCCGCTGCGGCGGCTGCGCTTGCTGCCAGCGTTTTCACAGTCGTTGTCTGCGGTCATTCGGTGTGATCTATTCATGTTTGCTTGTGCGCGCTGACACCACGCTTGTTAATTCATTTAGTCCAAATGTGTCCAAGTTTATGCAGCCGATAAAACTACTATCCCTACTCCGAATAGCTCTCTATCGCAATTGATGCTTCGCCTTTCGGGCGAAACTGTGACATTTTTTTTTTCTTTTCTAATACGGAAGTAATGTTCGTATCTTCGGGGGTGTACATCAAAGCAACGTAAGTAAAACAGTGCGCATTCCCTCTCTGTACTGTAACTGATGTAACTGATGCGTGTAACGATGTACTTTGTGCAGTGCGACCAATGTAACACTTAAGACTAAGTGAATTATTCTGATTAATACTAAGTGAATTATTCAGATCTGTTGTACATCTTTTTCCAGCCGAAAAAAAAACAAAATGCCGTTTTCCTTTTAGTATTATGTTTAGCCATGGCCACCGCGATTCACGAACTGTCCTAAACGTCCCTGATCTTACATCCCGCACGTTATGCCGATGAGGGAGGGGAATGTGAAAGCAGGGTCCTTCAATACTTTCTATTGAAGGACCCTGGGGAAAGCATAGGTGGTGTCTCTGTTGGTGTGTATAATGTGCCTCAATTTTGTTTAATTCTGTTCCTCCTCCTGGTTTGTTGTGCATACACATTATGGTTAATTCCTAAACGCCATTTACATTGAGCCATCACCGACTGCAGCGCATGCGACCCTTTAAAGTGTTACATTGGTCGCGGTGCACGAAGCACATTATTACACGCATCAGTTACAGTACAGAGAGGGAATGCGCACTGTTTTACTTACGTTGCTTTGATGTACACCCCCGAAGATACGAACTTTACTACCGTATTAGAACATAAAAAGAAATGCTCGGGGTAAAGTGGGTAAGCACTGCTAACCATTTTGTACGCGTGCTTTTCTAGGTGCGACTCAAAAAGTAGTACCTGCCAAACACTCGGGTATTGTGCCTTGTATGCCCGTTAAAAAGCCGCAGCTGATCAAAATTAGTCACGCTTCTCCCATTACGGCGTCCTACATACAACTGAGCAACTTCTAGGCAATTTATATCATATTGCGTTGTTCACGACGCTCCGAGGCTTCGTGCTGTGAGAGTAGTAGTACTAGTAGAAAACTTTATTTGATGTTTTGAAACGAAGTCCCAGAGGGTGGAGCCCTCAGTCCAGGGCCCCATTTGCTGCTGCTATCCGGCTGGCCCGGTCGATCAGGTATCGCTGGTCGTCGAAGGCTGTGTTGGAAAGAGCGGCTTCCCACTGGGATGGGGAGGGGTTGGGTATTCTAGGTAAGCCGGGTGGTTTGGAGCATTCCCACGTAGAATGGTAGAGGTTTAGGTGACCACCACAGATAGGACATTTGTCGGGGTACTGGCTAGGGTAAAAAGTGTGGCGGAGAGCAAGGCTGGAGAACGTATTAGTTTGGAGCTGGCGCCAAACGGCTGCATCTGCACGATTTAGCTTCACGTGTGGTGGAGGGAATGTTCTATGGGGTTAGTCTGTGGTGTTGTAGTATATGCGTGTATGTAAGCGGTATCGTTTTCACCTTGTCTGGGTTGGACTGGTCTTCCACCGGTGCCTGGAGGGTTAGGCCTCGGGCTGTCGCATGAACGCGCTCATTGCCAGGGAGAGACGCATGCCCAGGTGTCCAGACTAGGTGAACTAGTGGAATATTAAAGACGATAGTCTTTCTTCGGGAACTTGAACGCTGAAAATTTGGTCTGTCTGTCTGTCTGTCTGTCTGTCTGTCTGTCTGTCTGTCTGTTTGTCTGTCTGTCAACCGATTCAGCCACCCGGCCAAAGTTGGGCCACTTGCTTACCGCCCACACTACTTAAACTGGTACGGCTGTTCATACTTGTGAACGTTATCGATCAAAAAGTAAATATTACGCATATCTGAGGCGCAACATCACTAGGTAAGTATTAAGAGGTGTGTTCCTTTAATAGAAAATACATAGATACGTAACTCTAAAGACCCCAGTTACTTAAGCTGCGCTGAAAATGCCATGCTATGCGCGCCGACGAACGACGTCTGCCACGAAGGGAGGGAACCCTCTGCACAAGCTCGTCTTTCCCCGACTGCGCGCCGACGAGCGCCCTCTGCCATGGAGGAAGGAAACCCTCTGCACAAGCTCATGTTTCCCGATGTATTGCCAGATGGCGTCCATGTCTCACGCAGCGCCTCCTCAATTTTATCAATGCCAGCCAGATGCGGCCGATTCCGCCTCCTCAATTTTATCAATGCCAGCCAGATGCGGCCGATTCAGCATAAAGGAAGCGCTGTCTGAGGCAGGGCAAAACATAAATGGCTGCTTGATGAAATACAACCCACTCTACAAGACATGCCCAGACAACGCAGGGAAAAGACCGACGACCAAATTGCAGCGGAGAAGCGCCGGCGTGCCGACGCTCGTCGTCTCAAGCGTGCCCAGGAAACGTCCGAGCAACGAGCCGAGCGGCTAGCGCGAGATCGTGAGTCGAGGCGCACCCGGAGGCAACAGGCCAGACCAGGATCAGACCGGCACTCATGTAGTACGGCCGGCAGAAGACTATCGTCTTTCGACGACATTTGCAGCGAAGCACGCAAATACGCGGCCATTTTTTTTTTTGCTTCTTGTGTAGAATTTTATGAGCGATCGGTGAAATCCGTCCTTGTGCGTAGTTTCGACATGCTTGCTGGGAATCTGTAAGAATATGTATGATCTTATCTGGGGGTGGAGCGCTGATGGCGAGGGCTATGGCACATTCTTCGGCTTCCGTGCAGTTGTCAGTGCGTATTGTGGCTGATAATAGTGCTTCGCCCCTCCAGTCGGCCACCGCTACCACTTTGGCTGTAATGTCGGGGTAGCACGCGGCGTCTGTATAGAAGGTGTTGAGGTCGTTACCGTATGCTCGGTGCAGTGTCATTGCACGTGCAGCGCGCCTGCCTTTATGGTGTTCGGGGTGCATATTCCGATGTATGGGGGCCACTGTAATGATTTCTTTGATTTTTGGGGCTGATGACAGGGGCTCTCATGGGGCAAACTCTGATGTTGGGTAACGTAATTGTCTGAGCACGTGCCTTCCTGTCGATGTACGTTTCAGTCGTTCGATCTGACCGACTTTCTGGGCTTCGATTAATTCGACCATGATGTTATGCAAACCAAGCTGTAATAGTCTGGCTGTTGAGGTGTAGATAGGAAGGCCGGTCGCCGTTTTCACCGCTGTTCGTATGAGTGTATTAGCTGGTTTGTTTGGTTTTGGGTGAGTCGGTGGTAAGGTGCGTGACCGCCGCCGGGCACCCACTGGTTCAAAAGGGTACAAGCGTACCCCGGCCTGGCGTTCGGCTTCCTTCAGGGGTGATACGCTTGGGAAAGGAGCCTGCGCCCTGAATTCCCGTCGAAACCAACGTGAGCACGGAAATCAAGTGGTGTCTGGGCCGCTCCCATGGCGGTCATTTCCCATGTGGCGCCCCAAGCACCTACTGAGGTGGGGGCACCTTCGGGTTGAGGTCAAACACCCCTTTCCAAGCGTTCAGGTCCCATAATGGCCGAGCACCAGGCCAGGGGACATCTCTACCCATGAGAAAAACCAGTGGGTTCCCGGCGGCACCGGGATTTGAACTCGGTACCTCCCGCATACGAGGCGGATGCTCTACCGCTAGGCCATCGCTGCGGTTGGCCTAGCGGTAGAGCATCCGCCTCGTATGCGGGAGGTACCGAGTTCAAATCCCGATGCCGCCGGGAACCCACCGGTTTTTCTAATGGGTAGAGAAGTCCCCTGGCCTGGTGCTCGGCTGTCGTGGGGGTCCACATCTCGAAAGAGGGCCCAATAGAGATTTCAGCTGTTGTCTCTGGGCGCCTCTTGTCCAACCACAGACGGCCTTGTAGACGAGCATCCGCCGCAGCTGTGGGAGGCAAGTGCTGCCGCCGGGTACCTACCGGTAAAATAGGTACAAGCGCGCCCCCGGCCTGGTGCTCGGCCATTATGGGACCTCAACGCTTGGAAAGGCGTGTTTGACCTCAACCCGAAGGTGCCCCCACCTCAATAGGTGCTTGGGGCGCCACATGGGAAATGACCGCCATGGGAGCGGCCCAGACACCACTTTATTTCCGTGCTCACGTTGGTTTCGACGGGAATTCAGGGCGCAGGCTCCTTTCCCAAGCGTATCACCCCTGAAGGAAGCCGAACGCCAGGCCGGGGTACGCTTGTGGCTTACAATTAAAGCGTGTATGCTGTACATGACGTCGGATTCCTTTAGGCCGTGGCGGGGGTTCGTGACCCGCCGGATCAAGTGCACTACTTGATTAATCTGTTTTTTCAGTAGCGTCAGGGTATATGTCGCTTTCGCATTGGCTTGAACGTGGAGTCCTAGTAAGCGTAATTTGTTAACCTTATTTACAGGTTCACCCTCTATAGTCACCGTGATGTCAGGTGGTAGGTGATGTTTCCTTTGGAGTTTTTTTACTATAAGCAGTTCTGACTTTTGAGCTGCGCACGTAAGTCCTCCTGCTCGTGCATATTTCTGGGTGACATCGGCGGCATCGCCAATAGGTGATTATGCATATTATCTGGCTCGCTAAAGAAAATAATAATAATGATGCAATTGCAATATTATCATAATTATTTTAAATGTATCATTAACCATACGTTTAAACGTATGGTTTGCAAGTACAAAGCAAAAAAAAATATGGAGTTTTGCGTGCCATAACCACGATCTGATTATGAGGCACGCCGTAGTAGGGGACTCCAGAAATTTGGACCACCTGGGGTACTTTAATGTGCACCTATATCTAAGTAAACTGGTGTTTTCGCATTTCGCCCCCATCGAAATACGGCCGCGGGGGCCGGGATTCGATCCCACTACCCCGTGCTCAGCAGCCCAACGCCATAGCCTCTGAGCAACCGTGGCTTTTTTTCTTTCATGGTATTTAATACATTAACATGTCATCCAATAAAACATTCACTAATTGTGCATAGTCATAGAATGGTGGGTACAATGAGTCACACACAGAAAAACAGAAGAGGCACTGTTCCGCTTTAAAAGGGTGGTAAGGCTAAGCACCTCACCAAAATGGGGTAACAGTCCGGTTGAACATCAAGTCCATCATAAACATGCTTTACGTGCACAGTCATCTGGATGAAATTTACTCTTGTGGGTACAACCGGTTCGGCGTTGCGGTCCATCATTCGCGTCTTCCACAGACTGTGCATTCCCATGAGAAAGAACACTGTTATGATCGGCTTGGAACTCTGCATCTCAGTTGTGGGAAACCAAACCCGCGCACGTTCCCGTGTCGGGGCAATTATCTTCATCCCCAAGAGGCGGTTATGATCTTCCTGGAAACTGTACCTCTCAAATGTGGGAAACAAGCCCGAGCGCCTTTCAAGTGACGAGATAATCACCTTCATCGCCGAGAAAGCGTCACACCTCTACGACCTGAGCAGACGCAAAAGGCGAGCTACCAAAGGAGAGGACCCGAGGGGGAGGAGGTCGTCAACTTGACCACCTGACAGAGGACTGACACTTCCACAAGTTTCCCGAAGGAGACATCGGCTACCACAAGACCACGAGGGGTTATTAAAGGCCGTCCTGACCCCCGTGTTAAGAGAACTGCTCGAGACTCGGATAGAGTCAAAACCATGTACCAATGAAGTGAATACAATCGTTTCTATTTTTCATCATCACGATGCCCGCCTTCATCGTCGTCTCCTGATTCTTGCGGTGGCGACCCACCTCACCCGGTCGACATTAAATCAACACGTCGAAAGGTACACTGTCATCAGGGGTCGGCAGCAGATATCGCACTGTAGGGGGGTTGATTTCACAGTCTTTTTTTAGAGTTCGTTGGAGGATGTCCCAAAATAGAATGGCATCTTTGCAGCCAATAAAACAGTGTTCAATTGTCTCTGGCACATCACAAAGACGACAATTACCAGCAGTCATAAATATACCCTTTTTCTGTAGCCATGTTTTTACCGGTAAAGTTTCACTATGAAGTTTGTAAAAGAATGTTTTGCTGCATGGGGATATATACATTTTACGAACTCGCTTTAGTACATCGTGGCCTGGCCATTCAATGTATAGTGATCGGTAAAATGGAGGCGGAAAAAGCATGGACAGTAAATCTTTGTATAACCTTTTACGCGACACGGAGTACAAGTATTCAGTGGAAAACCGAACTGTCAGGAAACGAACCGCCAAATAAACCTCCTGCATGAACCCCAACAAGCATAAAGGCGAAGAAAAATTTGAAGAAACAACTAAATCAGGTAAAGCATCAACAAGTGTGACCTGCATGAATGACCGAATTATAGGATGCGAAGTATCGCGAAAAAAGAAGAAACGAGACGCTATTTGCCGCACGTAAAGATGCACTAAGCCGAGCCCACCGTCACTAACTGGTCTAAAAACATTGTCTCGCCTCGTGGGCTCAAAAGTGGAGGACCAAATGAAAGTAGCAAAAATTCGGTGAAAGCGTTGGATGTAGAGCCTGGCACAGTGAATAACTTGCAATACGTAGTAAATTTTAGTTGCTCAAAACTTATTGCAGGCTTCAGCCCTTCCGAAAATAGAAAGTCGGTATGGAACGAATGTCTGAGCGTAACTTTGCAAGGCTGAAACCCGTTCTCTCCAATAGTGCGCGCTTAATTTATATACGTCTAGTGACACGCCAAGATGCGTTGGCGGAACATGAGTTCACTTAATGCCTGCAAACTGTTCTGGCTTATAACACCAGGAGCCGAACCATAAGCCTAAGCTTTTCGAGGAGTTCATTTGTGCTCCTGATACGCTGCTAAATTTCTCTATTCTAGCTACAACCTTTTCGACACTGTGCTTATCTGTGCAGAAAAACGCTAGATCATCTGCGTAAGCTAACACCTTAACCTCATTACCCAGTATGTTGAAGCCATGGATGGAACTTGACTGAATTACACTTAAGCATAGTGGTTCCAGGTAAAGGGCGAATAGTAGTGGGAACATCGGGCATCCTTGTTTTACCGAAGAGCAGATAGCAACGGGTTTGGGTAGATGGCCATTAATAACTAAACGAGTAGAACAATGGGCGTAGCAAAGCCTAACGCCTTTAAGCACAATGGAGCCAACATTGGCGTGTTCCAGAAGAGAAAATAAATAGGAATGACTGACTTGATGAAAAGCTTTAGCAAGGTCTACTTGGAGCATTGCAAGCTGCTCAGTGGAACCGTAACAGTACTCAAGAAGTGTACGGGCGACATGTATGTTGGTCTGAATTGATCGACCTCTAAATCCGCACGTCTGATGGGAACCAATGAGAATCGACATCGCAAATTGTAATCTATTAGATAAAACTTTTGCAAAGATTTTATAATCAACGTTTGACAACGCGATTGGTCTGTAGCTTTCAACAGAACGCAGTTTTTCCTTATCTGAGCTTTTTGGGATTGAAACTGTGTGGTTTTTGCAAAAAGATTGTGGAATGGCGTCCACCTCTAAACTTGTACTAAATATATCCAATAATATGGAACTGATAATCCCTTTGAACGCTTTGTAAAATTCGCTTGAAAGTCCATCAGGGCCGGGGGTTTTCGATAAAGGCAGCTCATCAATAGCTAGCTCAATTTCTTGAATGGTAACAGTACCACTGATGAATGCACACGCCTCATTCTGTAAAGGTTTTACTAGAGACACAAAACTCTCTAAGACTTTTGCATCATGATCTTCGGGAGGTGCACTAAACAAAGCACTGTAGTAACTTACAAATTGTGAAATTATGTCATTCGTATTTCTTACAAGACTACCTTTGGAGTAGATTTCCGAATTTACTTTTGAAATACCGTGACGTCGCTCATCAAGTAAAGCTTGACGTGTTGGCTGTACAGAGTGCAAAGCACGGCTGTTTCGAGATCGAACTCGCGCACCTCGGTAACGCAGTGCGACATACTTTGGTAACTCACATTTAATATTTTCCATATCTTCTATGTAAGTGCCTGGCATTTCGCATTCCATTTCGTAAATGCTACTTAGGCTCTTGAGAAGCATTTTTTCTTCATTCTTTCTATAAAATGATTTCACCGACCCAATTTCTATAGCCACTGTGCGAACCTCTTGCTTAAAGAGTTCCCAAGCAGCAAATAATGGCAAGTCTGTAGAAAAACAAGTTGTTAGGGCCATACGCACACGATTGATAAATTCCTGATCATCTAGGAGCTAAGAGTTAAGTTTCCAGAGTGCCCCCTGTGGTCGGAAATTGGTTACCGATATCTCACCAATTTTTGCGATAACCATACAATGATCAGATAACGAAACTGGGATAGTACTACAACACAGTCCTCGGGAGAGGAGTGATGAAGATACATAAATTCGATCAAGGCGGGCTTAAGAGTGACCTTCAATTCGTGTATAAGAGCAAGAACCCTGTCCCGACGCTCCTATATCTATGAACCCTGCATTCTCTATCACGTTAGACAAAACTTCACCACTCCTGTCTCGCGGAATGTTAATCAGTCTTCGATCACTCGGATCACACACACAATTGAAATCTCCCATTAACACAATGCAGCGTTCACAGTCCAGTAGATGAGACACAGTATCAAATAAAAGAATCCGTTTGGCAGCGTCATTAAATGCGTAGAGGTTAACTATTGCCCATGGCCCACCCTGCAACACAAAATCGCAGTATATGTATCGACCTCCAGCGTCCACATGGTAACTAAATGCTGAACAAAGTAGGCTCTTTTTCAGAAACAGGAAGCAGCCTGCGGATAAACGAAGGGCGTGTGAAACGCAGACATTATACTGAGACAGAAAAGGTCGCAAGGCCCTTTCTGTTTCGTCAGCACTCTCAATCTTCGTCTCCTGCACGGCAACGAAGTCGAGGCGATGCCTAGATAAAAGCCGGCGAAGCTGTGCCTGTTTCTGTAAAGACCATGGCTGGTAACCATGGCGTAGCCATGGGTAGCCATGGAAGCCATGATTGCCATGGTAGCCATGGTTACCATGGGTAGCCATGGTAGCCATGGGTAGCCATAGTTGCCATGGAAGCCATGGCAACCATCGCGCGTAAGTGCAAAGCAAATTTTTGGCTATAAAAAGATATGTAACACAATGAATATTTCTGAGTAGGATTAGATTCCATGTGCGGTGCGCTTTCTTTCATCTGCTTCGCTGACCTGTCATGCACGCGATCTTGGGCCAGGGATGACTGGACAGTTGAAGATGACGAGGAGTGCTTTCTTCGTTACCTAATCTGCCCTTTTGTATTTCTAAAGTACGCTGTAAAGAAATAAAGAACGAATTTTTATATATATTGGGGTTACCATTATTGCGACCCGTTACAAACATTTTTAGCACGCAGTAACACTCTGTCGGGAACCGAGGGGTCGCAGCGGAGCGCCAGAACAAGAGGACCAGCTCAGCAGGCTTTCAGAACGGACTAGCGCGTGCCGTGCTTGCGCCGCTGGCACGCGCTGCCCCACTTTATTTTTCTCGTCAGTCGCAGCCGGCCCCAAGGCGCCGGCCGAGAGCGCTGACCTTAGCGTTCGCGCTTAGCAGCGTCGGTGGGCGCTACAGGGCCCCCCGCCTAGACGGAACGACGAAATGTACTCGTCGACGAGGCAGAGATGGGGCTGTCTTGGTGTCGAGCATATCGACGAATGCGCCAGCGACATCCACGGGGAGCTCCTTGGGAGGCGCTTCGACGTAGGCTGGTTTGAGGCGGTCCAGCGAAACGACTTCTTCGCGGCCATTCAATAGGAGGGTGGCGGACTTCTGCGTCTTGTGGAGGACACGGTATGGTCCGTCGTAGGAGGGTGTAAGCGGCGCCTTGATAACGTCTCGTCGGAGGAAGGCGTGGGACGAGGACTCAAGGTCCGGGTGCACAAAGATGCTGTGGTCCGATGACCGAGGTGGTACGGGGCGCAGGTGCTGAATGCAGTCCTGTAGGAGTTGGAGGTACTGTAGCGGCTGGGGCGAGGGGGCCGAAGAAACGAACAAGTCTCCAGGAAGCCGCAGGGGTGCACCGTAGACGAGTTCGGCCGCTGAACAGCCAAGGTCGCGACGAAGGACGGTACGTAGGCCGAGAAGCACCATAGGAAGGTGGTCGACCCAGTGCTCTCGATCCAGGCACGCAGTGAGTGCAGCCTTGAGCTGGCGATGGAGCCGCTCAACCATGCCGTTGGCACAGGGATGATATGCAGTGGTACGGCAGTGCTTAGTGCCAAGCAGGCGGTTGAGTGAAGTGAAAAGTGTGCAGTCAAATTGCCGGCCGCGATCAGTTGTCACGATGCTGGGGCAGCCGAAGCGGGAAACCCATGCTGAAACGAAGGCTTTGGCGACCGTTTCCGCAATGATGTCCGGAATGGGCACGGCTTCGGGCCAACGGGTGAAGCGGTCGATCATTGTGAGAATGTAGCGACAGTCGTGAGAGTGAGGAAGTGGTCCCACCAAATCAAGATGGACGTGGTCAAAACGGCAGCCAGGGGGCAAGAACGACTGTGTGGGAGTCTTCGTGTGGCGGGTCACTTTGGCGGTCTGGCATGCGAGGCACGAGCGGGCCCACTGGCGAACATCGGTGTTGATGCTTGGCCAGACATACCGCTGTGTAACAAGGCGCTGCGTGGCTCGGACGCTGGGATGGCAGATGTCATGAAGTGATTGGAACACCGCACGACGGAAGGCAGTCGGAATGAAGGGGCGAGGTGTAGCCGCTGACATGTCGCACCAGAGGGAGCCAGGCACAAACGGGTGAGGAACGAGTTGTAGACGGAGGGAACGGGGATGGTCACGCAGCGCTTGCAGCTCTGGGTCTTCCATCTGCGCACGAGCTAGCTAGAACCTCCCAATCCACAGTCGATGTAGAAGTGCCGAGGGAGGTGATGCGTGAAAGTGCGTCAGCTGCCTCGTTGTCGGTGCCTTTGATGTGCCGGATATCCGTGGTGAACTCCGATATATAGGCCAGTTGACGAACTTCACGTGCGACGTACTTGGAAGAGTTTGTACGGAAGACATACACCAGAGGCTTATGATCGGTTAGAATATAAAATGGCTGGCCCTCCAAGAAGTGCCGAAAGTGCTGGATGGTGGAGTAGATGGCGAGCAGCTCGCGGCCAAAAACGCTGAGCGAGTCTCGGCAGGTTGGAGCTTCCGAGAGAAGAAACCCAGTGGGCGCCACTCGGAGTTGATTTTCTGCTGGATAACAGCGCCGATGGCCACACTTGGAAGCATCCACCATGATGCGGGTTGGCACGTTAGTTCTCGGGTGTACGAGAAGTACCGCATCGGCAACGGCTTGTTTAGCAGCCCTGAAAGCAGCGTCAGCTTCGGGAGACCAGGAAATCGCAGATGAGGAGCCCTTGGTCATGCGAAGAAGGTTAGTCAGTGGGTGTAGAAGCTCAGCGCAGTGCGGAATGAAACGTCGGGATAAATTCACTAGGCCGAGGAACTCACGCAGCTGGCGTAGGGTAGTGGGTGCTGGGAAGTCTTTCACGGCCTGGACGTGAGAGGGCAACGGACGAATTCCCAGCTCCGAGATGTGGTGGCCCAGAAACTCGAGCTCGGAAGATCCAAATACGCATTTCTGGGGGTTGACAACCAGGCCAAGTTGTTGAAGGCGTTGAAAGAGTTCCCGGAGGTGACGCTCATGATCTTGTGGATTGGGACTCGCGACGAGGATGTCGTCCATGTAGGCAAATACAGTCGGGAGGCCGCGCGTTACCTCGGCAATGAATCGTTGGAACGTTTGAGCTGCGTTGCGTAACCCAAAGGGCATGCGCACATACTCAAACAGGCCGAAGGGTGTACTAATGGCTGTCTTCGGGATATCGGCCGGCTCAACGGGGATTTGGTGATAGGCCTTGACAAGGTCCACCTTACTAAAGAGTTTGCATCCCTCCAAATGGCCTGTAAAATCTTGGATGTGTGGAAGGGGGTAGCTATCATGGACCGTGTGAGCGTTAGCGCCCGGTAGTCACCGCACGGACGCCAGTCAAACGGTTCTTTCTTGGGCACCAGATGAAGCGGGGAGGCCCAACTGGTGGACGACGGGCGAATAATACCTAGCTGGAGCATGTGCTCGAATTCCCGTTTAGCAATGTCCAGACGCTCACCGAAGAGGCGGAGCGGACGGGCTGCGACAGGTGGACCACGCGTAACAATGTGGTGGGTGACGCTGTGCTTGGGAGGCTGATTTAAATCGCAGGGCCTTGTCACCTCAGGGAAGTCTTCGAGGATACGAGCATACGGGCATGTTGGGATCAGCGTGCGGATGCCGGTGGGAGCGACAGCCGACAGAACGCCAGGGATCGAGGGGCGCGTCTTGCTGTCAATCAGGCGATGGTGGCGCATGCTGACGTCAAGGTCGAAATGAGTCAGGAAGTCGGAACCGAGAATAGGCTGATGGACGTCGGCTACGATGAAGACCCACCGGAATGTGCGCCGCAGGCCTAGGTCGAGAGTGAGGGACCGCAGACCATACGTGGCGATGGAAGTGGAGTTTGCCGCGCGGAGTGTAGGTCCAGGTGACTTATAAGCGCGGTCACGCTTGGAGGACGGCAGTACACTGACCTCGGCACCCGTGTCTACAAGGAACTGCAGGCCGGAAATGCGATCCATGGCTATGAAAAGGCGGCCGGGTTGTAAGGCGAGGTCACATGCCGCCGTCAGTGATCTCGCGGTGCGTTTCCCGACCATTCGCATGGGGACTTGCACTGACGGGCGCGGTGCTGGAAAGTGCGATGGTACCAGCACATAGGCGAGCGTCGAGGACTGCGCGAGCGGCGACTGGTCGGGGAAGAAGGACGGCGGCTGGGACATGAGGTGGAGCCGCGCTCGTCATGGGAGGACGTCCGAAGGGCGTCGATAGAAACGGCGAGCTGGTCGATCCGGGACTCTAAGCGGGCCATGGTTGAGGACTGTGGCGTTGAAGAGAGGGCGGCGACTGAAGGAGAAGTCGCGTCGTGGATTCGATCAGCGAGCTGGGCGAGGCGGTCGAGGGTCAAGTCCTCTGTAGCGGCCAAGACAAGGCGGGTGGACTGTGGTAAGCGCTGCAGGAAGAGCTCCCTCAACAGCGCACTGTTCGAGTCGAAGATGCTTGTGCGCAGGATCTGTCGCATGCTGTTGAGCAGCTGGGAAGGGCGGCGATCTCCAAGGTCCTCGGAGGTAAGCAGCTGCTGGATGCGCGCGCTCTCAGACGCCGTGGTACGTTCTAAAATGCTCTGCTTCAGTTGCTGGTATGGGGAATCACTCAAAGGTGCAGCGATAACGTCCGCCACTTCCTGAGCCACCTCAGGAGACAGGTTGCAAAGTAAGTGGCGAAACCGCGAAGTCTCCGAGGTGATGTGGTGCAGATCGAAGGTGGCTTCGACCTGGGCGAACCAAACCTGCGGGTTGTGGCGCCAGAACGTGGGCAGGCGGAGCTGTAGAGCTGCGACGTCCCGTGGGCGCGCGGTAGCGTCAGGCGGAAGGTTACCTGAGGGCGGGATGTTGCTGGGGTCGGTCATCTCTTAGGCCGGAGTCACCACTGTCGGGAACCGAGGGGTCGCAGCGGAGCGCCAGAACAAGAGGACCAGCTCTGCAGGCTTTCAGAACGGACTAGCGCGTGCCGTGCTTGCGCCGCCCCACTTTATTTTTCTCGTCAGTCGCAGCCGGCCCCAAGGCGCCGGCCGAGAGCGCTGACCTTAGCGTTCGCGCTTAGCAGCGTCGGTGGGCGCTACAACTCTAAAGCGTTTTTTTTTTTTCGGGATGCGAGAAGACGATGCAAACGGTGTTGCTTTGTCGGTTAGTTTGTTAACAAGGGTTCACAATCTTGTAGCGTTGTCCGCAATGATTGTGAACAAGGTCGGGAGTCGAAACATCGTTCGTGTTCATTTACAACTTTCAATTGTGTTGTCGGTGTCCGTTATTTCGTTCTTGGGTGGGACCTTAGACTTAGTTTCATGCATGGATAAAGGGATTTTATATTTGTAGATGATATCATTACACTGTAAAAAATTTCCGTAATTTTACAGCAAAAACCTATGTAAAATTTACGTAGACCATTCTGTTTTATGAAAAACGGCGGGATTCTACGTAAAAAAGACGGACGTGAGTTCCGTTTATGAAAAACGGCGGGATTCTACGTAAAAAAGACGGACGTGAGCTCCGTTTTTGAAATACGGAGAGCCGTCCGTAATTTCATGAGGAGGGCAACTGAACATGTTACTAGTGAAAAATGAACACGCAAAGAATATAACGAAAAGACACTGTCTACTCTCACTGCCAGTTACATATATCACCATAGATAACGCTGTTTGAACATTATTCGCGTGCGAGCATAGTAAACACACAAAAAGAAGCAGGTAGGGTTTGAGCGGTGGCGCTGCTTACCACCCCTTCGTCGCGCCTACACGCTGCGTTGGATTCCTCCAGCACAAACAACTGTACGAGTACTCGCTAATGGCGGATGGTGGAGGTGGTGTTCCTGTCGCATTTGTGATTTCACACTAAATAGGGAGGAATCGGCGCTGGATTGTTACACAAGTAAGTGGTTTAAGTGTCCTTTTTTCGTTGTTGGTGCACGTCGCGCGTGCGAAATGCTCCGCGATGGCCGGTGATGGGCTCAATTGTGTTGTGTGAGCACGCTTTTAACGAGGTTCCTTGGCCATGAGGATTGACAAAGCGACATTGCGAGTCTGTGATAAAGGGGTGTTTCATTTGTTGTGTTGAATGCATACTCACTACAACTGAGACGTGTAGGCAATATTAGCGGCGTTGACGCCTCTAGTAGCTCCTTTGTCGTCTAATGTGGCCGCTGGTTTACGGACGTTAGCATTCCAGTTAGTACTGTGTTGTGCTGTGTGCTCGGCGTTCCAAAATTAAGTGAAGGCGTTGTACCCCTTAGTATCTCTCTCGACGCGGTGCAACGTTATGTTACCAATATTCGGTGACGCATTGCATCACAGTGAAATTTTTAGCCATTATTATAAGCTTCGGACGCAGTGCCTTGGCTGGGCGTGCATAATCGCAGTGTTCACGCCCGAGATTGGAAGATTGCTCATGTATGAAGACCTCATTGAGCATGTTCGATGTGCATGCCCCTTCATTACAATCAAATGACGGTGGAGCGTGCTTACTGCCATAACCTTGTGCCACCTGCAGTGGTAGGGAACACGGGTGTCACACGGTGCCCTTTCGTTTGTAGTAGAGCCCGAGCAATCGTGCACGATCGCAATTGAAAGTTGTCCGCGTGATACCCGTTAAGAGTCATTGCAAAGGAAACAGATTATTTTCTACCTGGCAATCTGTATTCGTTTTTTTTTTTACAGCTACCAGGCTGACGATTAACGTTCTGACGCCGTACGTCAGCATATCACGTATTCTGGGAGGGAGGATTGCCGCTTAAGTTCTGCCCATATGCGGCCGTAATTGTAAAACAAATGCACGCGAAAAGTAATTTTTAACTTAACCTTGACATAGAATAGTGGTGGCCAAACGTGCATTATGGACGTTCCAAAGTTATATATATTCCTAACAAGTGTAAAAACAAACCAAACTATATGTCAACACTGATGTTGAAGGGAGGTTCACACTTACTGTCTCGAGTTGCATAGCCTAATTTTCAGCTTACACGCATCACTGCAATAATTCTAAAATGCGTGCATGTGTTGTAAGTTATGCAGGGCAAAATTTTTGTCAGCTCATTTTTCTAATAGAAAGTGCTTCATAAAGTTCTTTTTGCAAAAAGTTAAACGAGGCCATTAGCACTTTATAAAATGCTGTGAGCTATCTCACTGCAATAACAGTAACTGAGTGACGAGCTTATATGCAATAGTGTAATTGTATATACAGATGTTTGTGCTTTGCTTTGGATGACCGGTCAGAAAGTAACCGATATCAGTATTTCATTTGCAGCTGTTGCACCAGTGAAGGATGTCTGTGTGCCGCCTTGCATTCAGTTTCTCAGTCATGGGGGCCTGCTTGCAACACCAGTGGCAAAGCAATCTTGCATTGTGCTATTTGTTCGAGTAAGCTGTGCCTTTCTATCGTATATCAGTCATGCATATGCAGTCCTAATGGACATTGATTGCAAATGTTGGTTGAATGACAATGCCTATACAAGTATAATAATTGTTGCAGATGCATCCAAAAGATAAATGATGTTTTGTTCTTCCTGGGGCAACCAATTGGTTCAGCATGAGGACGTCGACTTGAAAGTGGGATTGTTTCATACTTGTCTCGGTTGCACATGAGTTGTGTTCAAAAAACGCTAATAGCACCAGATTTCGGGATATGAGGCAACAGATAAAACATGCACCAATAAAAATTCTTCGTTTAGTTTGCCTCTATGAGTATGCAAAAACACCTGCATACTGACCTCTAACACTGTCATGCATGGGCTCCATGGTAACTAAGTGTAGCCACAGTTAAGCTCACTGTTAGCCACTGCTCAGCTTACTATAATAGGTGAAGATGCCTCGACGGATTTGCGTGTGACATTGGAAGGTATCATAACAAGGTAAAATATAGCTTTAGCACACAGCTGTGTCACGTGGTCAGATGACCAAAATATATGAATATTTTGAAGGGAATGAACAGCACTACTGCCAGAATGAAGTGAAGGTGAAGGGCACAGCAACACATTCCCTTTATCCTGTCTATGGCACCATTCAGTTCCTTCCTATACATGAACCAACCAGCCCAGTTCAGAACGCTCTAGCAGTTCATCTGAAATACCTTAATTTGTCTAGAAGATTAAGTGTATACACACTAGTGTATACACTGTGGGGGCTATTCTGGCAGTTTTGTATGTTTTGAACATGTGCCATGAGGATTCTTCATTGCTCAAAACTTGATATACAACTGCACAAAGCAGCATCAATAGCTACGTTGCTTCCCCATCTTGTGTCGAGGGTCTGTGCGTGTTTCCTAAGATAGTCCTTGTGTCGTCGTCCTGTTTGTCCTACATAATTGCTGCTGCAGGGCAGTAGGATGTTGTAAACAGCACCAACTGCACTTCCTATGATCTCCAGCACATACTTCTTGATGCAAACTTCTCGTCTTGACCTGGTCCGGTTGACATTTTCGTACCTGACCAGTTTGTTGGCCCTGAAAATAAAAAGGTAGTTCCAACTCACCCTAGCAATTTGCTTGAATTGACAGCTTCCTTTGTATTGTATAGCAGTGATAGGCCTTGGCTTCCTTGAAGTACTCCGACTGAAGACTTCACCTATGTTCAGCTCCATTAAATGCTTCTTGGCAACGCATGGCGAAAGGCAGTGCGAACACACTGTTAAAAGCAACCATACTTGGGTCTTGAAGCTCCCCTCCACTTCGTGGTAGTGCCCTTGTGTTCCTGTAGCAACAACACGCTTCAGTGTTCAAGTGCGCTAATAGGAAAGGCCAAGACACTTTTGAGTGTGGGGCATAGATCCAGCACGATGCTCACCACAGAAAACCTTCAAGCCAGATATTGGAGCTTGCCTTCTAGCAGTTTTACTTCCATGAGCACACCTGGCACTGTGGAGGAGACATTAAAAAATGGCTGAACTTCTTGAGTAGCCTTGCTTGGCAACTTCTCACAGACAAAAACACTGTCAGGTAACCGTAAAACACTAGCTATTGTGGGCACCAGTGTAGTAAAGTTATTTTGCTTCATTGGCAACTTTCTCCTCTATATTAGGTGAAGTAAGGCTACCAAATGGGTAGAGTGATTTTCTTCCTGTCTTCTCTGCAGTGCTAGATGAGTTCACGTACAGGGAAAAACTACCACTAGACAGTGATCTTCCATTTCTGGACCGCAGGGTTTTCTTTGGTTAGTGTTATGTATGCTGGAGCTATGCCCATTGTTTGGAGGAGGGTATTCTGCCTTCCGCATCGGCACACTCTTTCGCTGTGAAGCTCATCACAGGAACACCAAAAGGCGTCCTCAAAAAATCGAGGCATCACCAAGTGGAGGAGAGCTTCTGAACCAATGTCTAACATTTCCTTAAAGTGTGGTGGCCACTGTTATATCATATTCACAAGGTCAGTCATAGTGTCAAAGAAACTGTTGGGAAAGCTGGAACTTTCCTTTTATTTTTCACGTCGAGCAATCTGGGTACATTGTGCGAAAAGGGTGACTCGGACCGAGCCTTGACGCAAAGTGTAGCAAAAGGCAGAACAGCAGTTCAACTGTGCGGTGGTTGTTTACATTATCCTGCTATCCAGCAGCTGCAACTACGCAGGACAACAAGCCTAGTATATATATGTTTGTCTGTAAACAAAATTCTTTGCCTGCATTCATGTTGTCTAGCCTTCTCCCGTCTTTTCGTGCTGTCCCCAAGTAATCGCATAGGTACACTCTTACATAACTTGCAATTATAAGATTCATGCTTGGGAATATAATCGGAAACTGTGCCATATGGATGACATAATTCATTACACGTGGTGTTAAAGTGGCTGTGCAGTCTGGGTAGGGGCTTCAAATCTGCTTGTTATAGCAATTCATAAGTTGCTTCCAAAACTTGAGATACAAAGATTCAAGCTATGTCTGTGAAAACAGTGCATCATGTTACAAGGAACTGTTAGAACACTCATGGGAAATAGCTCGGTATTGCGAGAGGTTGTAGAAACTTGCTTCAACTTGCTTTCTACAGAATTTTATAAAGATGCTTTTTTAACTCCCGCATCTGTCGTGTTGTCTCATCACAAAACTGTAAACAAATATGAGTATTATGCCTTGAGTTTCAGTAAATATTACATGAATATGATTAATCCTTTCCGACGCTATGCACACAATTCAATACACCAAGATAGTGCATTAATAGCAATGGCATTGATTAAAGTAAGGATATTTAAAATGTGTCCCGTACATCTTCAAACTCTTCTAATTGAAATAGTGCTGCATGTTTGAATTACACAGGCAAATTGTTTTAGTAAAGGAAGTATAAAGGTAGATGGTTGGGTACTTTGCTTGGTGTATGTAATTGTATGTATGTCACTTCTTTCATCGTTTTTCACAGTGTGTTGCACCAGTCATAATTTTCGAATGGCTGGATAGGTGCTATTCAAGCCTGGTAGACATGAAATAGTTGATGTTTGCAAATCTGATGTACTTGCACTGAGTTTTTGCATGGAGTGCACATTTCATAAACTTGACAAACTCACTAAAGAACTGAAAACTCCTAATCTATTGTACTTCTGTAAGCATTTTATGAATATGAAGATGTAAGAAATGCGGTGAATCTAAGTTTTCAATCAACACAACTAATTGGCATGTGAAAGGGTTAAGGAAAGAGGCTCCTTGAAACAATTTCTCGAAACATCGCAACATACCACCTGAGGGTCTCCAACCTTAACCTCTTACTACTGTTTTGCAAATCACAATATTGACTGAATGCAATATTTTTCTGACCAGTCTTTCATGTAATGTAAAGAAAGTTAACACGCCTAGTCTTACATGAAGATAAATTCGAAATCATTTATTTATAGCACTCACTTAGCAGCAGTTCTGAACTTTTCTTTATCAGTATAGTACTTGTGATTCACCTTTGTATTGCTGAGTACCGGTAGAGATATGGTTAGTTGTTTACTAGAAAGGATCCCGAATTTTCCACCTTCTGATTGTAGCTTAGACCGTCACTTGTACTTCACAAGGAGTGGACTGTGGTAGCTAGGAAATATAGTTTTCCTGAGAATTTCCATGCATGCAATTTTGATTCTGTCTGCTAGCATGTTTGTATTACCGCATGAATTTCATAGATTAGAGGCTCCATGAAGGTACATTCTGTCGTTGAATGTCTATGAGATGGTTAAGCAGGTTGACTATCTAGTTACAACTCCTCATGTCCTGTGGCAGTTACGTTTGTGTGGTTTGGTGCTGTCAGTGTAAGCTTAACATTTCTTTCCTTCTCCCAGGAAGTACACAAGCATTGAGGATCCATTTGACCTGCCACTACACTGATACAGTATTTGGTAGGTTCTATTACAGGTTTTCTTTCGTGTAGTAGTACCTGCTATAATTCTGTATAACGTGTTCAGACCTTTAGTCAGCAGGCTGTTTAACAGGTGTTTACAAATGAATAACTAACAAGATTTTCAAGGTCATTAGTGATGCAATCGTTGCACACTGCTGCATTTTTCTGCAAATTAATTGATGAGCCATCCAGCAAGTGCTGCTCTCCTGCCTTAATGCACAAACCTTCAAATACTGTTAACCCTATATCACAAGTGTACAGCAAATGGAGATGACTGTTCACAGCGACAAGTTCATAATGTTTACTTGCATGCAAAAGGGAGTCAAACGTCAGGTACCCATTTGAAGTTTTCCAAAACAAGTTCATCATCATAGTGCATAAATGAAGAAGTAACTTAGTGCAATAAAAATACACAGGCACAAGAAAGGGAGACAAACACAAGCGCTTGGTGACTCAGAAGTGTGTGACATATATGTTCCAACCAATTATTATTTTCTAAATTTTCTTCTACTCATCCAGGATTCCTGTGACTACTTTCCTTAGGTAACATACTCTGTTGCCTTCTTGCCCTAGAAAACATAACTAGTGCCTTCTTGCAGCCCTTTAAACTGGCAACATCTTCACCACCGACAGTAGAGCATGTTCAGATAAATTCAACTAGACATGCCTGGTGACCACTTAATTTTGGTGAACAAATTTTATTTTGTGCCCGAGCCTGATGACAATGAAATCAATGATATCTTCTATTTTGTTGTAGCGCAAGCTGAACGACAAGGACAACAGAAAGGCAAATTTGACGCACAGCCAGCGTTAACGTTCAACAACAGATTCGTTTCCAGTTCTCATCATTATATACCCTGAAAACGTCATACAACACGTGTAAAAGCTCGGTAAACATGAACTAAAAAAAACGGGAACCACACGCATGCAGTTTTTTAGCCACATAGATTGACAGACATGTAGACGTTTAACGCGAACAAAGATCGCATCATCTTCCACCTGCTTCTACTCATGATAACTGTTTTTTTTATCTAGGTTTGCGCTTGCATCTTTGGCAATGAAGGGAAAGAAAACCATCAGCAGCCAGGTATTTACTTTGTTATTGTGTTCTCGTAGCCTGTGATTTATACATCTACCAGTTTGACCAATGTAGGACCGTCCACACTCAAAGGAATGTCGTATAAAACACACGTGATGCAATCAATGAATTTGTTTTTATGTTCATTTTCGCATGCAGTATCCGCAATTCTTTCTGGCTTTGTCTTCCTACACAGGCTCTCCAATTTATTAGGAGCTGAAAAAACTATGTTGATATCAGACCTTCCAACAATCTTTATTCTGTGGGAGAAACTATGTATGTAGGGGATGACAGCAACCTTTCTTTTCTTTATGTCGGTGTTTGTACCATTCACTTGATCGGAACCTTTTTTCACTTGGCTCAGGTAACCAGCGCCGCTTAAACGTGAGACTTGCCATCTGAAGCTATTGTGCATTAGGTGCCGGCATGGCTTCTTGAGCGCTTCACTGAAACACACCTTCATGATTCCCCCTCTTCAAGTTTTGTATGCACGGAATGAAATGGTAAAAGTGGCTTACTTGCCCTAGGTTCTTAACCCCAGCAGGTTTTGTTATCGGTGAGCACAAAATTAATGTGAAGGAATCCAAACTTCCCGTCACATGGCTATCCTGCACCTAATGCACGATTGCTTCGAACGGCAAGTCTCACGTTTAAGCGGCTTTGTTTACCCGAGCCACGTGCTCATGTCAGTCGCAGCAGACTGCTTAAAAAGGCACAGCAAAAAGGTTCTGAGCAGGTATATGGTACAAGTACCGATATAAAGAAAAAGATTGCTGCCATGCCCTACATACATAGTTTCTCCCACAGATTAAAGATTGCTGGAAGGAGTGACATCAATGTTGTTTTTTCGACGCCTACTAAATTAATGAGCCTGTGTGGGAAGTCAAGGCCAGAAAGAATTTTGGATACTGCATGCGAGAAGGAACATAAAAGCAAATTCATTGATTATATCGCGTGTGTTGTATACCGCATTCCTCTTGAGTGTGGAGGGTCCTACATTGGCCAAACTGTTAGATGTATAAATGACAGGCTATGAGAACACAATAACAAATTAAATACCCTGGCTGCTGACGGTTTTCTTGCCCTTCATTGCCAAAGATAAGTGCAAACCTAGATTCAAAAAAGCAGTCATCATGAATAGAAGCAGGTGCAAGATAATGCGCTGAACTATAGACACTCGAAACATATCAACATTTGGTGACGCATGCATCAGTAAGCCTTCAATTTCATTATCCTCAAAAGAGCTTGATTATCTTTGTTCACGTTAAACGTGTACATGTGTCAATCTGTGTGGCTAAAAAAACTGCATGCGTGTGGTTCCTGGTTTTCTTTAGTTCATGTTTACCGTGCCTTCACACGTGTTCTTTGACGTTTTGAGGGTATATATAGTGACGAGAACAGGAAATAAATCTGATGTTGGAAGTTAACACTGTGTGCATGTCAAATGTGCCTTTCTGTTGTACCTGTTGTTCAGCCTTGCGCTGCAATAAAATAAAAAATGCCATACAAACAAGCCCCTATAGCTACCCTCATTGTTAGTTTCGCCAGAAAAAGAATTGTCTTTGAAAATAAAATATAGAAGCACCTGATCAGTTGGAAGCATTTTTTTCTGGATTCTGCCAAATCCGTATTTTGATTAATCCCAAAGAAAAAGTGTTGTGGCTATGGCTCTAAGAATATTTTGGCACAGACTGCAGGCAAATAGCATGAATTCCAACTAATTACCACGGAGTATCCCTGCTACGATATAAAGTAAAACTTTGAAAACACATCATTGCACATGTTTTAAGTTCAGTGTGTTTTTCTCTGCATCTATTAACAGCACGGAATTTGGCCATCCTGTTGCCATTGAAGTCGCAGACATTTGGGCAAATAGCTCTGCCCTCGTTGACTCTCAAAATCCACAAGAAGCGCTCATATTTGGACATTGCTTTAGTTTGAGCTTTACTTTAAAATTTCTTTAGGAGAGGCGGAATTCCCAAATTAAGCACGTCACCCAAGTAATGCTGTCTGGAACGACATGTTGCATTATTTGTTTGGTTCTGGGGTTGCCAGTCAAGGAATGGACAGAATAAACGGTACTGCCTGTAGCTGCCACATATGGGGTCCATGTGTACTTGTTGCAGGTTCATTTACGTCGCGAAAGTGCTACAGGTTACTTCGAAAAGCACAGACTGACAAAACGGCAAATTTTTGGGGGAACACAGCGACTTACGTGGATTGACCTTGGGTGGTGTGTCTATAATTATATCTTTTTAAGGGGGTGGAGATAGTATGTTGACGCACTGACGACCATAACTTTCAATTATCGTTGCTTAAGTAAAAAGTATATTGCACATTGATACTTTCATGACAAAAACCAACCAAATCTGAAAGAGGCTGAAAGGCACACATGTTGTATTGCAAGGCATGCTTTCTTCATATTGTTGCTAATTTATAAGCTGGTCATCTGGACAGTACCTCTGGCTTGGTTGTTTTGCATCGGATTTGTAGAACATGAGTGGTTTGAGCTCGTTTTAAGAGTGCTTCATTGTTTTGGGAAAACAGTGGAATCTGCAAGGTTTTCTATTAGAGCAGTGAAAGTTGAAAGCCATGGTCCGCAGTATGGTGGGGGTCGTGGTAGCTCTACCTACATGCATAAAATGTAATCTCTGACTGTCAATGTGCACGTGAGAGTTTTGCCTGTTCCAAGTGAGCCAACAAATAACTTGGGTAGATTTCATCTGAAGTTTTTCATGTTATAAGGCTAGGAACATATACCAACAAGGCAGAGTATCACATTTTTTAGAGCACTGGTAGTTACATTTGTGACTTGGAAATCATTTATTGTTGAGGTATCTAACTAAAAACGGTGATGATGGTGGTGCAGTAAACCTTGTTACAAGAGGCACCCAAGGGACTCGGGAAACATGTCTCTTGTAACCAAGGTCTCTTGTAACCAAAATTCTAAAAACACTGAGGAGTCGGACTAGACCACTTTATTATACATGAGCACCAAAGTGTGTTTAAACTCATCTTTGATGCGAACAGAGCTGTCTCATGGAAACATGGCTATGGCTCCGGAGTTTGATTGCCGGCACACAAAGCGACCAGCACTGTATACGCTGTGACAGAAATCCAACTCAATGGTACTCTGTCACAGAGTCGGTGTGGGAGCGCGACGATTATAGAAGCATAATGGCAGAAAATTCAGTGAAATTGGTAGTCTCAACCATGTGAGGAATGACAGCCGGCTGCGGAACGAAACAAAATAGAGCCAAGGGAGTTAAAATTGCAGCGCATACCGGTTAGTACGACGTTAGCCGCATTACGTGAGCGTGTCTGGGTTGTGTCTCTTATAAATAGTGAAGAATTTGCTCTAGGTACATAAAAAAAGTTGTCCTTAGTAACCGAGTGTCTCTTGTAACCATGTCTCTTGTATGCAATGTTGTTAACATGGCTAACATAGGAAAACCAACCAAATCATTTTGAAATGTCTCTCATAACCGAGTGTCTCTTGTAACGAGATTTTACTACTAATAAAGAGTCTTAATTGATTGTTTTTTTTTCCTTTTCAGGCAAAGGCAGGAGGCATCTGCAAGCAACCAATCATTCCGATTCTCAACCAATCCTTCTAGTCAGCCCATTTCTAGTGTCTTATCTTGCAAGTTATTTTCAGTAAAGCACAATAAACACGCAGTTTCGTTCAGATTCAGGTGGCTTGTTGCTTTTTGGGCACGAATTTGTATGTATGCTTTGTACACGTCATGTACAGAACTCAAATGCAACATGGCAACACTGACACGAAGATGAAGCGGTGTAGAAGACAGTTACACAAGGAGGAAACGTGCACACACAGCATGTTCAGTGTGGTGTATGTCCACTTATGTGCATTGATTTCTGCCCCATTTCAAGCTATATCTGATGTGAGTTAGCCATGTTGTAATGTACAACTTGGTATAACTTATTTCAATAAAACAAACAATCTTCTCATTTGCTGGTGATATACACCCGCATCATCATTTACAAAACAAATTTTGCACCTGTTGATAAGAAGCAAGATAAAGCTGAACAAGTTCATACGGATTCATGGTACAGGCACGCAAGCATAGAAGACATGGACACAAGAAGAACAAAAAAAAGGTGTTTCTGTCTTGCTTTCTGTCCTTTTTGTGTGTTTTATGTGCATACCTTTCCTCACTACGGTCTGTCCGTTTTTAATTAGGAAAGTACGGTGCTCAATTTACAGAATTTCCGTTCTACGGAGCTCACCATTTTGTATTTGGAAAATACAGACAATTCCGTGATCACAATTACGGAAATAACCATTTTTCATTCGACGGAAATCACCGTTTTCCATTCGACGGAACTCTCCGTTTTCCATTCGACGGAAATCACAGTTTTCCATTTGACGGAACTCTCCGTTTTGCATTCAACGAAAAAAAATTTACAGACTATCCGTTTGACGGAAACGCTGTTTTTCATTTACGGAAAAGTGTCCGGCAACGTTTTACCTTCAACTTTCACCGTAAACTGAAGAAATTTTTTCTACAGTGTAGTTTTGTAAACTCGTAGAGCAAGTCAATGAAGCAACCTTTTTTTTTAGAGCACAGCTGTTAGGCACCAATCCGGTGGCGAGCGTCGGCGTCGACGTTGTCACTCGTAACAGAGCGAACGAACACAGCGAGGGATGAAAGCGAACGAGGAGCGCCGCGGCAGATGAAAGATGGCGATAGCGAAAAGAGCGCGAGGAGGACAGCGCAGGAGGAGGGTGCAGGGGAACCATAAGGCAGAAAGCCGAGGAAGACGGTTGGCGAAAGCGTGAGAAGAATTGCGTCGTGCCGCCCAAAACCGGCTTTGCTGTGACAATTGCTACAAGGTGGCGCCAAAGTAGCGCACGTCGTTTGTATGGAAACAAAGCGCTGCATGAGCAGATGTCTATCTGGGGCAGCTACTGTGAATGGCACCCACGCGTCACCCACGCGCTGCCTCTCGCGATCTCCCGATTAGCGAGGCATTCGCGCCACACACTTCGCTCCGTTTCAGCGTGCCGCACGAGACAGATTGTCTGCGCCAGCCACTATATCGGGAAATGAAATCAATCAAATTTCGCATTAGGAAGCATCGTAGCCGTCGGCGATATATCTTGAGCAGTGGTAAGAACCCGCTCAAGAGCAATGACGTTCTTGCTGCCAACCTACGTAAATTTGGGCACCTTTTCCTTCCTTCTGAGTTCGTTCAAGACGCTTCGCGCGTGGTATTACAGGTATATATCCCAATATCTAGCGCCGAACCGCTTAGCGCCTAAATAGTGCGCGCATTTAGAGTATAGGCTGCAGCGTACGCGCATTCTCCCTATATTTTGGAATGAGAATATAATCGATCATTATAACCACTGCCATTTCGACACTTTTTTACTAGTCATAAAGCTCTCGCTGAAGTTGGGCTTAAGGACACCAGCTGCCGCTAGGTGTGCGATCGCTCATCGACGGGTGGCGGCTGTGAAGTCAGAGAGGGGGGGGGGGAGGCTTGAATCGCGCATGCCTCCCCGACGGGGTAGTGAATGGCAATAGGGCCGGTATGAACAGGCCAACTACTCGCTACCGTAGCTCAGTGGCTATGACATGGCGCTGCGGAAGGAGAGGTTGGGGATTCTATTCTGGCAGCCGCGGCCGGGATTGATGTTCCCGGCGTTGTTTTGCGATGAGGGGGCGAAATCAAAAGAAAATAACCGCTCGTGTGCGTAGATTTAGGTGCACGTTGAGGACCCCTATTGGCACTTGCCTACTACTATACTACTGGCGTACTACTCAGATACATACTGGCACACACACCTACTGGCACATACCCACTGACCCAAGTTGGCCTCAAAGTTTATATTATTGGTTTATATTGTGACGTAACGTTAACAGGACCTTTATTACGCCCCGAAGACGCAGCGGACCAATCATACTCAAGGCACAGATTAATCTCATGAGGAGTCCCCACAAGCGATGAAGACGAAGAAGCCGATCTGAAGATGAACATGTGCAGCCAACGAAGAAGTGACTGAGAAATGCCCACAATATTAACGATATGAGTAGTGCTCTGTGTTCCACAGTAAGACTATTTTCTGATGATTGGGTGATTTATAGTCAAAATACTAACCCTACAGATACTTGCTACTTATAATCTGATTTAGACAAGCTCAGTAAATGGCGTAAGGAATGGCAAATGGAAAGTAACGTCAATGAAACCAAAGCCATCATATTTGCGGCAAAAGTTAACCATGTGTTATGCAAATAAACATTAAACAATTTGGCTATATCCTCAGCATGCTCTATAAAGTATTTCGGCGTCCAATTGCAATCATATTTGTCATGGAACATTCATATAGAAGTCATATAGTTAGCGAATCATCCAAGACACTTGGCTTCGTTCGGCGCAACTTGCGTTTAGCTAACCCCACCACTAAGCATCTTGCTTACACTACTTTGGTACGCTCCAAAATCGAATACGCATCCCTAATTTGGAACTCGCATCAGGCCTACCTCATAAAGAAACTGGAGTCTCTACAGAATAAAGCTGCTCGATTCATCATAAAAAACTACCTGGGAACATCAAGCATAACCAAAATAAAATCTTCAATTAAGCTATCTCTTCTGGAAAAACGTAGACTGGTATCGCGTCTGTCATGTTTTCACAAGCTTTACCACAATCAGTCATCACACGATACCCTTCACAACAGACCAGCTCATCGTGTGTCCTCACGATTTGATCATCACCTATCTTCGCACGAACTAATCTGTTTTTTCACTCACCGCTACGAACTAATCTCTTTTGTCACTCACCGCTACTTCTTTTCATCCGTCAGTGTAATCAGCTTCCGGCTAGCATCGCAGCTATTACTGATCATAACGGATTTGTGAGCAGTCTGAAACGCTTTTTCAACCTATAAGCTGTGTCGGTTAATAATACTTGCAAAAGTTTTATCATCTTCCTGACAAATCGCAGATCGATTGCAATACGTCATTGTCGCTGTATTGTTTAAGGTTTTCTTTTTTTGTAGTTGTGTTTTTGGTTGCGGCACTGCAGGTAAATCTGGTTACGACGCATTTGTAAATTATGTCTGAAGTGTTTGTAATTGCTGTTTTAATTAATATTTCAACATTTAATGATCATATGTCACATTAGTTATGTTGCAACACTATCTTGCTGCATTGTTTAGTTAGTTTTTATGCTTAGTTGGGTATGTTAGGTTTGCTACCGTGTTTTATTCATGGTTGTGTCCCCCCTATGTAATGCCTTTCGGGCTTTTAGGGTACTTGAATAAAAAAATGTCGCAGTAATCGACCGAAAGGCAAAGCATCGATTGCGATAGCAAATTAGTAGAGAGCTATTCGAAGTAGGGATAGTAGTTTTATCGGCTGCATAAACTTGCACACATTGGCTTACTAACTGAATTAACAATCGTGGTGTCAGCGCACACAAGCAAACATGAATAGATCACACTGAATGACCGCAGCCAACGACTGTCAAAACGCTGGCAGCAAGCGCAGGTTCGCGCGGTCTATTGCTTCAACGGAAACTGAGCGGCGAATGCGCAGGGCATACAAAGGTCAGAGCAGTGTGGAGATAAGAGACGGTGCGGGCGACCGCCGGGTAGAGAAGAAGTTGTTGGAAGAGGAGAAGCTGCCCCCCCTCCCCCCCTCCCCCCCCTCGTCCCGTTTCTTGCTTTCGCATGGGAGATTCAGTGGCAAGATACGCCTTTGGTGCCGGAGCACAGCGCCGCCCCGCCTCCCCCCTCCCATACCCCCACGGTCTTTCGCGTTTGCTTTGCGCCGAGCGTTCGCCCTCCGTGATAGCACGCGTCCCCCGCGCGCTTTCGCTCGCGCATACGGCGCGCGCGACGATTTTATTGCCCTTGGAATCTATACGGAACCTCACGGCGACGGCGACGGCGATGACGACGGCGACGCCGACGGCAGAAATCCGGTTGAAGTGTCCATATAATACAACGGAGTTTCACTGAACAGCGGTACCTACCCAGCCCCGCATCTACGGTGACCCATGTCGTCGCGAAAAAGCTCATTGAAGATCATTGAAGATCGGCACATATGTAAAGGCGCGGTCACTCTTAGAGGTTTCACGGCGCGCGTGGCCGCGCTCCTCGGACCACCAAGCGGGCGCCGCGCGAAGTATTGCGCCGCAAGCGCAATCATTGCCGTAGCAGACGACGCGCAGCTAACACCGCTTCTAGGCTGTTTCACATGGTGCGATTTTTCAGTGCGATTTTCCCAGCTGCGATTTCCGCAGATGCGAAATTCGCAACGGGCGTTTCACATGGTGCGATATCAACAATGCAACACGCCCAGGGTTGCTTGCTGCCAGATTTTGTCGCACATGCCGCATAAATTCCTTTAATGTAATGAAAAAGACATGCACGTTATAATATAATTGACTTCTCTCTATTAGGACCAAGTAATACGTGCGTTTTGTAAGTTAAAAACGCTTCAAAGTTTGATTTGTTTTGGAATGCGCAACAGCGGTTTGTGAAGTTCAATACGAGGAGAAATGGCGGACTTAAACAGCTCTTCGCAGGTGGACGTTCAGCGCTGTGTGCTGTCTCGTGTGTGTTTTATGCCTGTGTCGTTCTTCCTGCGGTTAAACGAATTACAAGAGGACATATCAACACGCCCCTATAGCGGTTGTCATCGCATATGCAGTATTCGGAATTCGGCTGCAGCGAAGTCGTCATGTCAACGCAGAGGCCCTCGCGCTACCCGTGCTTAACGTCAGCTTCTGAAAAACGGATGTGTGTGTATTGATCGTGATTGCGCATAAGCGGTTCCTGCTCCTAGCAATATCCTTGCACCAAACTTAGCAGCAAGCACCCACCCAAAAGCTCACGTCTGCCCCTGAAGGAAGCCTCAAATGATCTGTGTGTAATTACTGAACGTGCTGTGAGCGGAGGAAGCGGGCAGAAAGAGTGGAAAACTTTGAATTGGCAGAATTACAAACTGCGTTCATTGTCTGAGGCTGAAAAAACTCCAGCTCCCCGCTCTTCTCTCGCAAAACGTCTGACGGCTCTCAGGGTTGCTTGACCTCGTTTCTGAATAAAGCTATGTTTAGAGCTGAAGCTCATATCCCACCCCACCTAGAAGTCCAAGTCCACTTGGAAAAGAAAAGCTACTCTTGCATTGACAGGTCATAGTCTTGTAGATGGGTGGGCATTCTGGGCTGTCTGACTTGGCACTGATCGTTCAGCGGCAAAGCCGATGCAGTTTCTGAACTACGTGACGCCGGGCGCGAAGTTTTCAAAGGTGGACGCAAACACGAGGATGTCCTCCAAGTAGATCCTGATGCCCAACCTTATAGGAGGTTCAAGGTCTTGCAGGACGAGCTGCATGGCACGTTGAAATGTTGAAGAAGCATTCCTGAGTTCAAAGGGCATACGTGTCCACATGTATGTCCCACTGTGTGTGATGAAGGTGGTTTTCTCCTGGTCTTCCTATTTCACTCTGATTTACCAGTATTCACAGCACAAATCCAAGACCGCAAACAGGGAGCTGCCAGCTAGGTCATCAAAAATGTCGTCAGCCCGGGGAAGTGGCTGCAGGACATTCACTGTCATATGGTTCAGAGGTATATAATTCACGCATAGCCTCTTTTTGTCGTTTTGCGTCACTACCACTGCTGCAAAGCCCAATGAGCCATAGGATGGTTGGATGATGTCACTCTCAAGCAGAGTCGCTGTCTGACGCTCGAGAAATTGTCTATCACTGGCTGTGTAACGGTACGGCTGTCGACTGTAGAGCTTGGCGTCAGGCACCAGCTTGATCTCGTGTTCGATGCCTTCATAGAGACCGATGTCTTCGGGGCTTGTGCTGAAAAGACCTGCATGACGTTGTACAATGCGCTTTACGGCTGCTTCTTCTTCGAGATGGAGCTGAGCTCCGAGGCAGATGTCAGTCAGGCGATCGTCAGGGACGTTAGCAAGTGGGTCTGAAAGGTGACGGGCTGGAAGAGCTTGTCTGGAGTGGGCTTGTGGGGCATGTTGTTTCCAGTTGAACTAGGGCCGCCTTGTTGAGCTGGCTCCACAACGGTTCATTCTCGTCTAGCTCGTACTCGAATTGAAGTGGCTCTGCCGTGGGCTGCGAGGGATCAAAACGTCACAATGCAGATGTTGTTAAAATTACTGCATTTACATTCTTGGCAATAGTTCCTCTTTGCAGTGCACGACAACATTGGTAGATGGCTGGCAGATCACAGGTAGCTTCGGAGGTTTGAAGTGGAGCTCCGGCTTAGGTGCGTAAAACCAATCCTCTTCTAGAATGAAGGGAAGGGCGTTCCATTCAAGGATGGCTGCTTCGACAACTGCGGATAGAGGTCCAATAATGATCCTCAAAAAGACAGATCCTTCCGGCATGAAGGAGCTTCCGCCGACGACAAGCAAAGGTGGCTTAGTGCAGGGTTGGATGTTGAGGTTTGATGCTAAGCTTGCTGCAAGATTGGTACGTTTTAACCGCTGTCTGGGAAAGCACTGATCTCTCCCGGTCCTTTGATGTGAGCAGTAGCAACGGCACATCTGAACTTGGATCCATACAGGGTGTCATCGACACGGCCAACACAGGCTGTTAGTGCTTTGGAGAATGTCGGCTTGTTGTAACCAGAAGGTTGCTTTGGTGTAGTACCTTTACTTGCTAGGTGACCCTTCTCTTGACAGTTGTAGCTCACCGCATCTTTGAAGTCTTGTCCTCTTCTGTATGCTGGGGCACCATACTTAGCTGAAATGGCTTCGTACCTCGACTCTTGGTCCGCAGGTGGTAGGCTGTTAGTACGAGGAGGCTGTGTCATGCGTGTGGTGTGCTGGAACGTAGATGGTCGAGCAGTCTGCGAGGAGTTCACAGTACTGTCAGTTCTGGCAGTAGCACTCTGGAGCTGGGGGCGTCCCGGCTGTCTTGCGAATTGCTCTGCTGGCTGTGGAGATCGGATCAGGCAGGCGTGGTCCAATGCTCTATCAACTTCGAATACAATGCTGAGGAAGTCGTCCACGGTACGAGGTCGCTGAACGGCGATGGATGTGGCTACCTGGTCGTCACGAATGCCTTGAACGAGGTATTCGATGCGTTCCTTGTCAGTACTGGGAACTGGACAACGTGACATGATGTTGAGCTTTGCAAAGGTGTACTGCTGCAGGCTCTCTGCGGCTTTTTGTGTGTGTGCTGTGACCTTCTGTTGCCACTGTATCATGGAAAGTTGCTCGCCGAATTGTTCTTGGAGTCCGGCCTTCCAGATGGTCCATGTGGTAAGCTGTCGCCCTGTTGAGGCATGCCAGTCTGCTGCGACTCCACGTAGCTTTCCTTGCGCAATGGCGAGGAGAGTTGGGTCTTCCCATCGTGCAAGTTGTTGAATGCGCTCGAGCTCTTCTATCCAGTGCTTGAAACTAGGGGTGCTACTTCCGTTGAAGGTAGGCAGCGAAGCTGAGAGGTCTGGTAGCGTTGTCACGTGCACTGGGTTCGCTTGACTTGCTATCGTGGTCATCATAATGGCCATGTTCTGGTGAAGAAAAGCTGCCATGCGCTGCATGTTCTCTGCGGGGTCTGACGTGAAGGTTGGCATGGCTGGGAATGACGTCGTAGGCACTGGCATGATCGGGAACGACGTTGAAATTGCGGGAACGCATGGCACTGGATCGTGGTTTGGCGGTGGGTCTTTCGCGGTATCAACCAAAAGTCGGTCGATTAGTTCCTCCTTGTTGCCGGTCGTAGAGAGGTTCCCGCGTTGCAGCTCAGTTTTAATCAACTGTGCATTCAAAGTGGCGAGGTCTTATGCGGTGGCAACACGCCAGTTGATGAACGACATTGTTGTTGACACGCCGGGCTGGGTAGGCTTAGGAATGGTTTGGCGTTCAACAGCGCTCAGTCGAGGGCACGGCGGCTTACTCGGTGGGCGAAGTGGCTGTGGCAGGTTGCGGATGTCGACTGCGCCATGTGTAAGCGGAGGAAGCGGGCAGAAAGGGTGGAAAACTTTGAATTGGCAGAATTACAAACTGCGTTCATTGTCTGAGGCTGAAAAAACTCCGGCTCCCCGCTCTTCTCTCGCAAAACGTCCGACGGCTCTCAGGGTTGCTTGACCTCGTTTCTGAATAAAGCTGTGTTTAGAGCTGAAGCTCACAGTGCAATGGAATTTGTGTTGTGAACGTTTATCTTAGCGCCAGCCTGGTTCGCCCATCTCGGCGCGTGTGCTGTAATTATTCATACAAGTGCTCTCTGAATATTTCGAAAGGCGTAAAAGCCGACACCACATTTTTTAGGAGCTGCAGTCACTTGTGTACGTAGTATCGTATCATTCTGACAGACATTGGCGTCGTCTATTTTCTCGTCCTGTTTCTTGAGCTGTTAGTGTGCTGTGAATCTGTATCAAGAAGCTTAAGTTAATATGCCGCAGTACGTAGCGCAGCCGCGTAGCCCCACGGCTAACATTAAAATACCTTTTTAGGAGTACGTTTGTTTGTTTAATAACAAAATCGAACGATAAAATTTTGTATTCATAGTGGCAAGTGTAAAGTAAGAAGCTATCGAAACTATCCGCTAATAGCATACATGTGCTTCTACCTGCTTGAGCACATTATCTTAAAAGAGGCTGAAAATCCCAGATAACCAAAACATACGCAACTAGAGCAGGCACTATGGTTCCTTTCCTGGAAATGAAAGCCAGCATCCCAGTCTGTTAAGCTTGTCATGTACTTTACCTATATTAGACCAATGTTAGAGCATGCTAACTGGAGCCATTTCAAAGTAGGTTATTTGACCAAAATAAGAACGTGCAAGGAAAGCGTCAAGGTACAGTCTAATCTGGTATTCCTGAACCGATTGTATTAGCAAAACTTTATGCCTCCCTGAATTGCCTGCATTAACCCAATGCTGAAAACAAGGGAAGCTGATTCCCTTTCTTGCTGTTGAAAAGCTGCTACAATCTCAATAACAGACTACTTATGCTCTGAGAGAAAGTGAGGGGCTCTGACAATATCTCTAATCTTTTGTATGAGCCTTCACCTTGAACGAAAATGGAATAAAAATATTTACCTTTGCAAGCCTCAGAATCCAAACATTCTCAAAATTTTGAGGAGCCACATTAAATTTTTGAGATATAGACAATAAAAAGTGTCCCTAAGTACAAGTGCACAGTGAACATACTTGAGTGGTTGAGTTGCCAGCTGCGAATGCAAAAGCGTCCATAGCTGCTACCTCGAGGTAACTGCTAGGTTGCACGTGTGGTTCTCCTATAGCCCATGTACCTGGCAAGGAGAATGGTTATACGTAGTCCTGTGCTTTTTTTTTTCAATAGGTGGTGGCTAGCTGATTCCATCTGTTTATGTATTTATCATTTGTGTGCATCATTGTGCATGTGTTTGTATCATGTTCTGATTGTTATACGTGCAGTGATGCATCTTTTTTTTAATACATTGCACTACAGTGATTCATTCAACTTTGTGTTGGAATGTACAAAATGTGGCCACCCAGTAATGGCCAGGACAGTCAGCAGGATTCGCAAAAAATATGATGCAGATCCAATGCACTTGCTTGAATCGACATGAGGCGAAGCTTTCACGCAACGGTCAGTTAAATTCTAGAAAACTAACTGCAGTGTTTACAGTTGTTATTTCACCCGATGCAACACGTACTCATAGGCAATGTTTGCTTATTTACCGCACAGGTCACATAATGTAATGTATACATAGCACGGTGAACTCACTCAAACGTCGGCTCACTAAGACTTCGAACTAACCATGAGTCTGAGTTCGTTTGAGCCTGACTGAGTAGAACTTTGGTGAATATGAGTAAGAGCAAGCTCAGTTGAGTAAACTTTTGTGAGTATTGTCATGTGGTAGTCAGTGAAAGCTCATCCGAGTATAATTTTATTGAATATGAGTCAAAGCAAGCTCGGCAAGTAGATTTTTGGTGAATATGACTCAGTGCAAGCTCACCTGAGTAGAATTTTGATTAATATAAGTCAGAGCAAGCTTGGCTAAGTAGATATTTGGTGAATATGACTCGGTGCAAGCTTCGCTGAGTAGAATCTTTGTGAATATTAGTGAGATCAAGCTCGGCCGAGTATAATTTTGGTGAATATGAGTCAGAGCAAGCTCGGATAAGTAGAATTTTGGTGAATATGACTCTGAGCAAGCTCGACTGAGTAATGATGGGATATGGTTATACGAGTTTATGCAGTAATACATGTAAGTGCAGACTCATTCGCAACATTGCCTCCATCTTGATGGGCAATAACTACGCCTCGTGATGAGTGTGCACACTTTATGAGCTGTGGACATGCAAGACCCACCTACACTTGAAAAGATACTATCGTTCACACGAAGGAATGCAACCGGCTGACTTCACTGCACAATTTTGATCTGCTTTTGTTTAATGTGTTATCTACGACTTATAAAAACCAGATGTCTGTCTGCTTTTCGCTTTATTGCATGTGTTTTACAGGAAGTAGAGACAGAGAAGCAAGAAAAGGCAAGGATGTTTATGGCTAAGTAGTTTCTTAGAGTACTGCGATATGTTACAACCAGCATAAACAAAAGTAATTCGACGCACTCAAGTAAGTGAAATGTGCAATGACCTTTGAATGTGAGGGTTAATACAGATGCAGTAAGGATACAAAGTCTGCAACACACTGAAGGTTTATTGGTTTTTTTTTATTCAGGAGAAAAATTATGCATCAGAAAAATGAGAAAAAAAAACTGTTTAAATATTGCTTCGAAAACACTTTGGCAATACTGTTTATTCCCAGTCAAAGCGTTAAATATGCTATTGTAGAACATTCATTACGATATGCAGTTTGCACGTTCGCTTTGCGTCTCGCAGCGGAAGTAACAGAACCATGAAATTCGATAATTCATTGGGGAAAATGCGCATGAAAGCCCCAACCAACCGACTGCAACTAAGTGGTCGCGTGTATAGCGTGACCTATTGACCATAGCATTTGTACGTAGTTGCATATTCTTTAAATTGTTCCGTCCGTAAAAGCAGCATACCGCGATAAAACTGGCGTTTTCGTATATCGCGAGTTGTTGTCTCCAGAACTAGAAAATTGGGACCACATCCGAAGGCCATGCCTTCCCGTGAGGGACACCTGTAGTATTTACCAACTCGCAGTGCGTGTGAATAACGGAAAATCACGCAGAAGTACGTACTATCAGCACCCGAAGCCAACGTAAAAAACAGCGTCGCCATATTAGCAACGTAGCGTGTCAACAAACGCATAGAAATCACAGAACCGAATCTGACCTACGATTTTTATCTGCACTGTTCGCGTGCCGGTGCTTATGTTACGTACCGATTGCGCAATCCAAGGGTCCACTCAATTAGCTGCATTGTTCGAGGCTTGTTGAGCCAATACTTATAGACAAAAAAGTGTCTATGAACGTTGCATTGAGCGACCGCCGCCATTTTCCAAAACAGACCGCGAAATACCTCTCGGCGCAATTTCGACGGAAAATCGCAGCGATTGCTGCGACGTTGCGACACTGCGACCAACCGGTTGGGTTTTCGGTTGCGACCAACCGGTCGTTCGCAGCCGAAAATCGCAGAATCGGCCCTGCGACTGCGATTTTCGTCGCATGCGACGGAAATCTCACTTCCGGTGCGAAAATCGCACTGCAATATCGCACCATGTGAAACGGCCTTCTGGCGTTGATTGCGCTTGCGCCGCAATAGGTGGATAGCAAAATCTCGGTTGTCGCAAGGGATTGTGGGGCACGGCGTATTCTGCTACAACTTCCGGTTCGAGACCACGACGCCGTCTATGCCGCCGTCACTTCATGCCCATGCTTCACGCGCTTTGTCTTTTATATACTGCGGAACTTTGGTGAAAAACCACGATATAACCACCGCTGGGAAGTTCCAAAACTAGGTGTGAGCTATCGCTCCTTCGTACTTATGTTCGCGCCGTTAAGCCCAAACCGCATGAGAGCAATTTTGTGCGCGACGGCGACGAGCGACGAAACGGGCCGTCGCGCGAACAGTTCGCTTGTTATTGTCGCTCGATCGCTCGATCGGTTCTGGAAATATAGAATTCGTCACTCGGAAATGCTATGAGCGACTAGCCAATAGCGCGAAGTCGGAACTGGATATACATCAGTCAAGTACTACCGATTGTCGCACGGAACGAGCAAACGACTAGATTTTGATACGTGTAAAGATAATAACGTAGTGCAAGACCTTTAGAAATATCAATGCTACTCTTTACACTAAAACACATCAACTTAAATTAATAAAGTACGCGTAACGCCAGTTTCGGCGAGTATTTGCTGCCTTCATACCGGGGAGACGCGGCAACACCGGGGAGACGTAGCTCAAAGTCGTCGCTCTCGTCTCGTCACTCGCATGCGGTACGACTTGTAGGCGACGTGTGAACGCGACAGCCATCTCGATCGCGTCGCTTGTCGCTAGACTCGTGTATTTTTATGTGGCAGGCATTTCATGCCCTAACGTGCTTGTCTCGCGTCAAATAGTCATAACGTTTATCAAGCGCAATCGTTTGTTGAGCGGATATAAACGTTCGTTAACTTAGAAGTAGTTTTTAATAAGTGGTAAGTCAACCTAATCAGTGGCTGTTAGTAACGCTTCCCATAACAAACGGTACAGTCAATCGCTTCGTCCGCTGTTTTGTCTGCAGCGGTGCACAGCGCACGCCATGTCGTCGGCTGCTGTGCCTTCTCAGTCTCCCGTTTTTTGTCAAGAAGCGCATGTCGTGTATAACTGCAGAGAGAAAGCACTGATTTAAGTATCTCAAAAGTGCACGAATTATTTTGACGTTACCTCTCCTCGCTCTTTCGTGCAGCCTCAGTTGCCTTTTCTTTGTACTGTTATGAGGACGGCACATAATCAATGTGCTGAGGATCCTTGCTGGGTGCACCTGTGTGTATTTACCTGATTGTTAAAAAGGGGGTATTTGTACTAGAACGTCAGTAGACGAAATTATTCGCCAAAACACTTGCCTGTGGCGAAATGATCTTCACATATTCTGGCACCTACGTTCGGTACCCACAGCTCGCCGTTCACGGTCGCTCGTTTGACGGCAACTGCCCATTTACGTTTGTGCGCTTCATTCCATGGAAAACGAAACACTTTTTTTTCCTTTCACGGAAGAGTTCGCGCACCCTAATGCTGAGCAGCCAACCATAATCACGTTGCTGAAGCGTGTGTTCTTCTCGAACAGCGGGAAATCGCACTGTATAGAAACTGCTGACAAGGCTGAACGAAGCAACAGAAGCGCTAACCCGCGAACCGGAAGTCGCTAGCTGACGACATCGTCATTTTGCTATCCACCTATGCTTCGCGCGGCGCCCGCTTGGTGGGCCCAGGCGTGCGGCCACGCGCGCCGTGAATTAACAGTGGCCGCGCTTATTGACCCTTTTAGAGGAGCAGTTTGTTTTAGAGAAACGAGATGGCGCTTACGGCGGCGCGCCATACCTCTCCTCAGCGACCGCGAACGAATACGAAACCATTACAGCTTCTACCTTGCGTCTGTGCGATCAGCTGTCGCAAATGCTACTGAGTTTTCGCTAATGCACTGGGCTGTATTCACTCTGGTTTGAATCCTGTGTATTGAAGACGTATACACTAGTTGGCTGCAAAAATAGTGACTGGCATATTAAGGAATGTAATGAATATGTGGGGCCAAGTTCGCGGACCGCTGCTGCAATTGTCCGTACGTATTTCCGGCACTTCGAGATGTACGGATCTCCTCGAGGATACACAAATTTGCTCATCCGCCTGCGTTGTATTGCTAACCTTCAAAGAAAGGGCTTCCGCCCCGGTACGTCGGCAAGAGTGAGTACTGCTCTTTAAACAATGATAACGGGAGTAGCGCCGCCTCCTGTCATAGTAGGTTTCGCGCACAGCATTTACGCATATATACCCCAACCAGCACGGAAACTTACATTCACTTTTTCGCCAAGTGAATGGGCGCTCACTTGAATATATGCGCACTATATACGCACAATAATTGACGATACTACATCAATAGCGCACGAATGGTCGAAGTAGAATGTTTCGTGACGGTCCACAACAGTAAGCGAGTTACTCGCGATAATACGCATTTTCTACAGGGTATTGCAATGTTCAGAACAGCTACGATTCAAGCCTTTGCGCAGCAAGAACAAATCTCGGAACTCAGTGCACCCGCGAGCGATTAGGCAGAAAATAATCAGATAGTGGCCGCACCAAGAAACTTCACTGTGTCAGAAACTGACAAGCCGCTGCTTTAAAATATTTGAAAAATAAAGTACAAAGAGCAAAACACACTAATCCTGATTCAATTCATGAGCGGAATGTTTGGATAGCTTGAAATACATATTTAGCCCCGCTTTTAGAACAAGCACAATACACGCTGCTTGCGCCGTTTCGACATAGGTTAATCAGCTCCGAAAGCGCTTTTGCAGGTCCTCTGAAGCTGTGATCAAAGCTTCGTGTCGTTCACCCAGTCACCGTTTACGATATCTCCCAAAACAGAGGTTTTCTTAGCCGCGCCGGCGTCATACACTTCCATTGCAAACAAGGAGGCAACGGAGGCAGTTGAGGCAAGCAATGGACGCGTCACCACGTGATCAAACATGGCAGCGCCCACGGAATCGCCGCGAAAAGGGTCAATACACACTGCAGCATACTCAGTGACCCAAGTTGGTCCGTTGGTTGGTTTTTAACCCTCTAACCTTAGCACAGCAGATCGATGCGCTACCCATTTGACCATGGACTACCCAATGACCCAGGTAGGCCAGCAAATGGTTAGACACATACATAGATAGGTAGATAGTTAGCCACCGGAAAGTTCGTGAAGAACCTTAAGAATGCCGACACATTAAAGACGTTTTGTCAGTAATCTGTACCAGCGAAGTTCAGCGACCCATGGCTGCCCTAGGCAAGTCAGAAGATTTTCTCCGCATCTTGTCGCGCCACACGAGAACGAACAGCAGGGCCGCGATGCAAATATTCACTGCTCCCAGCATCCGGTAGAAGTTATCGTACGAGCCGAGGGTGTCGCGGAAGAAACCTGTGTCAAAAAGAGAGGCAGAATAATTTATTTAAATGAACGCCCTAGGTGTACTTGAGGAAGTTGGTAATGGGGATGGGAGCTAATTATGGTTCACTATGGTAGCCTTACACGCGAACGTCCATGGTGAGTTAAGTGTCTCTTTGACGTTAACCCGTGGTCAGACTCAAGCTTCAAAAGATGACACCTCCTTAGGCAGGTACACATCCGGGAAGGTTTTGAGTCCTTCACATTCCCACATGAGGTGATGGACATTTGGAGTTATCTCTCTTGTGCGTTGTATAATATTTCACTTGCGGAGGTGCGTCAGAAACAGGTTGGTGGCAGTAAATGACCAAACAAAGAGGAAACTTAGTACAAAGTCCTTATAAACACGCTCTCTTTTTTTTGCCCCCCAAAAACAACATTTTAGAAAGGCTAGATAAAGCTCTATTCTCGCAGCAAAAACACAGCAGCAATAGCTTCCACGTTTGATGAAAGACTGTCCTTAACCGCCATTGTAAACAGCGCAATGGTGCGAAAAAGGACATGCGATGAGCCATACAATAATTATATTTTTAACACTCTCGAGGAAAGTAGGTAAAGAAATAAATATTACAAAATAAGAATCGAAGGACAGCGAAGCTAGAGCCAGTAGTAAGAGACGAATGTGGTGTGATCGAGCCTACACTATTTCCTTTAACCTGGATAACTACTTTGGAAAGATCTGCGATGTATTAATAAATATATAACAATTCGTGAATTAGTTCAAAAATTATTCATTTGTACAAATCAATTAAATTGCTATTCCTTGTACATTTTGAGACTCGCAGCTGACAGATATATGCAGCAGCATGCGGCTTAACACAATAGCTGAAGTGCCTGACGGAGCCCTTCACGCCGTGGAGTACAGCGGAGATCGGCGAGGTACTGTCGAGAGTAAACGTCTAGAGACCACGAGAGTGGCGCCCAAACAAGGCATAACTGCGTGGCTGCGAGTGGCGCGCCTGGGTTTGAGACCTGCCTACTGCCCACGCGCATCCTTTTTTTTTAACTCTACCGTGCCCGTTGGCGCGCTTTGTCAGTGCGTGCATGCAAGTGATGTCGAAAGTGCAACATGCCGCTTCGACAGCCCCTCCACGTCCGTCACTCAACGCCATCGAAGAATGGCAGATCTTTGTGCCTATTTCATTATTTCAAACGCGAAGTTTACATTGCCTATCCCACACGGTTTCGCCCTGCCTACTGCTGGGTCGATATATTTGTGGACATATACTGTTAGCTCCAGTGTAGACAGACGTAAATGCCGCTTGAGAAGGTGAATAAAAAAAAAACAACGCCGCGGCAGTTGTATATGCGGTCAGTGTTTAAATCGGCCGAACACGAGCATCAAAATCTGAAGTCGTCGTATTATTTCACATCTTTGCAGGAACCCATCTTTGTCAATACAATCACTCTCCGGCGAAAAAGGAACAACCCTGGTGATCAAGGGAAAGGATGATACTGGCGCTTCTTACAGCAGCTTCAGTTGCTCGGCGTGAACGGCTTTGCAGCCGCGGTGCGGTTGATCTGTAAATGACTCGATTGGCTCGATAACATAGCTGACAGGGGACGTCTGACGTATGACACGAAGTAGACAATAAAATTTCGGCCGCAGTTATGAGGAGACATCAGCAGCGAGGGAGGGATCGCGTAAACGCCTTTTGTTACGTAAACCTCTCAAAACTTTTTCGGCTATGGACGTTATATGTTTGGTTGGGTAACCACTGTCCTTAAGCTTCGTGACCTGCCACTGCATGCTGTTATTGATACTATGGTCACATGATTTTCTGAAGGCTTTGTTCGAGCTTGATGTGGCAGTTAATCTTTTAACTAACTTGTCATGCCCTGAATCGTAAGGGAATGACTTTTTTTTACTCCGCGTTTAGTACTCCCAACATGTATGAGCTGGACTGAATGTCCACTTCATGTCTGAAGATTTGAGGTTACCATTAACTAGCATTTAGACCGTAAAGCCTGCAGCCCCTGGTGTGCACGTGTGAACATTTCCACGCTTGCTGTTTCAACAACTTCTGCGGACTGGTCGTATGGAAAACAAATTAGAAAATCATCAGGGTAACGGAAACATCTGAGAGCTAGAAAGCTATGCAGTTCTTCCTGCAAGATCCTGCCCCCCTTTAGCTAGACATATGTCGCACAGTAATGAAACTAAACATTACCCTGTACAAATCCCGCGTTTCCGTAGAAACACTGGTTCCTGAAACATAACGAACAGCGATTCAAGGCATAGTCTCAGCAGATTCAAAGAGGAATCGACACTCAATCCACTGCGATTTTGGAACTTCACTGCCCCATAGGTATCGATGGATTCTTCAACATCTTCCAGGGCTGCTTCTTGTGAATCATTGTAAAAACGTTCTTTTGACATCTGTGGAAAGGCACTGGACTGGTTGTGCTCTGCTGATGAAGTGGACTACTTCTTCATTGTCGCTCGGCATTTTATTTGTTGCTACAAGTCTTTTTTGGTCAGGCTGGTGTAGTTCTGGAATATTTTTATTGATTGCTTCTTGGGCTTTCCTCGCGTAATCTACATTATCAAATATGATGAATGTGCCGGTTTCGTCCGACATCAGCAGTCTTAAGTGTTATTTTTTTACAAATTTAACAGCTGGTGCGATGTCGTTTCGTCATTTTTTACAATGCCAATATTTGCGCACGCAATGCCTTCAGAGATGCAAACTTCGTTCTCGTTACCTGGCCCACTTTTTGCTATATTATATATCATTTTCTCCAGTTCTGCAGGCTTTGGCTGTGGCTAAACCGCAAACTTTGGTCCCTTGTCTAATACCGCGCGCACACAATCCGGAACATTCGCACTGGTGAGTTTGTTCACTGATTTCTGCTCGTTCAGTTTTTTCCTTTCCTCTCCTTGGTAAAGTTTTAAATATTACGTTCTCAAAGTGAATAGAAAACAAGAAATGTAAGTCGAAAATGTGTCATTTACGCACATCCGATTTCACAATGACAAGTATGGCTTGATCTACGCCTGTGAATTCAAACGCTGTTTCTCCCCGCGTCACAGAAGATGTGCTAGCCTGGTTTCCCGAGTCTTTTTTAGCATGTGAAAAACTTTATCAGCTCTAAAGAAGCATGTGAAATATTGGAAGCTTATTTATGCTAAAATAAGACTCAGGAAACCACGTTCAGACACCTCCTGCGGTGCTGGGAGAAACAGATTTAAAAGTTCATACACGAGCATTAGATCAAGGCATACGTGTCATTGTGAAAAAATATATGCGCAAATGACTTGCACTTTCGTCTTTCATTTAATGTTTTTATTCACTTTCATTCCCCCTATTCTGAATATATTTGACGTGCGCTCGCGAATAATAAACAGTCGAAAGTGTGCACACATGTGTGTACCTTTATGTTTTGTCTTTTGTACAATATAACAGAATAACGCAGTGAACACAACTAACACATGCACGTGCACACATACGCGCTCTTCTAAACTATCTCATCCCCTCTCTACCTCTACCACGTGACCGGCTCCCCACACTTCACGCGCATACTTTTTTTTTTCACTTAGACACTCCAGCTCTAATGCATTAAAAAATTGCTTCTTCTCACCCGTATCTATAACCTCGTTTGATCATATAGGGCATACGCGTCTTTTTTAACTAAATATACATATTATTTCTTAATCCTACCTGCTATATTTTGCCTGTGGCACGAAATGGGCACGTCATTGAGAGAAACGAGGGATGAATGCAAGTGTTACTTAAACGCAGCTGTTGCGAAACAAGTGGCCTTTACATATAAGCCAAGAATCCTCACAGAAAGGCCGATAAGGCATAGAAGACACCTACAATCATGCAAAAAAACATAGATGATGAACTAAGGTTAATTACACGCGAAACTTCTAAAGTCACCAGTAACATGGTTCAGTTTTTAACAAACCCGATTCGAACGGATTATCGATTAGCTAACAGGCGTGTGGTAGGCGTGCGGCATGTGGAATCACACACGGTCTTCACCGTATTGCATTGTACGCATACTTTCCACGCTGTTAATACCTTTGTGTTACAAGTTTTTTTCCTAAGGGTTGGATTCCTTACAAAGGCTACATTATTTGTACAGGGCGTAGGTAGAGTAGGGGCTTTGGCACCAACGGCAACAAGCCACAGTATAGACACCCCCCCCCCCCCCCCCTTTGAGGCCTGTCTTATTTCAGATAAACCTTCACAGTGAAGCAACTTGCTTCTTCGAATTGAACTTTGTCTACAAGATGCACGTGAAATGGGAAACTGTAGACGTCATCGGGGGCCGTTTGCTTCGTCTGCAGTCACAATGGTAATTGATTCTACATATAATAATAACCTACATGGCAATTGTGCAGTGGTATAACAGATTGGTGTGTCCAGGAAAGGGATTAATTAGAAATACAAAAAGAAAATGACATGATAGACAATACGATAAACGAAGATGACTCAAATAGAGAAAACTACAGAACATAATGACAAGATCTCATATAGTTCTGATCTGCAGGCTGTTGCCAAAGATATTAACAATAGACGAAATGACACCTTTGCATCTCTTGTGAAACAGGTCCACCCGATAGCCTGCTTTTCACACGAAAATTAAACTTGCTAATAACGATGAGTGTGCACTATGTAGCGTGGTAGCACTGACAGGGCTCCTTGTGTGGCAATTTATCGGCTCGCGGTAGCTCCAGTGAAAAGCGCCATGTTACGCAGAACTCATGGTTCCGACATACAGCCCTTAAAAAAGCAGAAAATAGATTCCCTGCCTTGTTGTATCTAAGGAATGAAATGAACGCATGCATAAAATTTTCTAGCAGCCATCGTTGCGGTCTCGTGCAGCTTACGCTGATTGTTGTGCACGGGTTACACGAATGCCACCCGCATCTGTTTTTTTAGCTCTACGCGCCTTTCTCCAAGAAACGATATTTACGTCGTTGAGATTTTATTGTAATAAGCAAGGGAACTCGACTAATTTAAAGTAGAAGGCGCAAGTTGGACAATTGTTTGTGTGACGTATGCATGTTAAAGGGACATTGCAGAGAAACTCTAAATCTGTGCCGACTGGCCAATAATTACTTTGCAACTTTATATTAGCTCATTTAAGAGTAATACGTTGGTTATTAGACGTCAAAAATGAAGGTCAAAGTTTTAAATGTTGCCCGGAAACCTCACTGCTGGTTAATCAGTGCGGCTTCACAGATGCGAAAGTATTTTCTCGCGTTTGAACCACTGTGGCTCACTAAAGGTTCTTGAAAGAGAAAGTTGAGTCCGTCAGCCTTTTAGAATACAATGTAGTGTCATTTTTACCTAATAAATATGAACTAGACGGCGCTGTTAACATTCACGACGCCGCTGCTGAGGTAGCGCGGAACTTCAAGGTGGTGTCGATACCTCTCTTCCGTTTTTGCATCTTTTCTTGATTACAAAGTTTCATTGCACGATAAGAGTGCTCTTGTTGGTATTGAACAAGGGTAATTTACTAATACAGGTCAAATAATCGTTCGTTTTAGTGTCCCTTTGAGCCAGTGACGTAGCCAGGGGGTGGCACACCGGGAACACCCCTCCTCAAAACTAACACAGTTCTGTGCTGTAAGCGGACTAGCACAGAACGCCCCCCCCCCCCCCCCCCCCCCCCCCCGCGAACGCCACTGCTTTGAGCTATACGCTGGTGGTGAATTTGCTCTGGATTGTGGTTCGAATAGTCCTTCTTTTCTGGGAGCATATATGTCTGACTTTTTCAAGACACCAACTACAAAAAGGTAATTGTGTCCGCTGCCAACATCGGTGATCTCATTGTAAATAGCGGTCTTAGCTTCACTCACATATTCTTTTACTATCTTTTGCTCTTTTTTCCCTGTTGTAGGAGCTTACCCTTCCCTGAGCCGAGTAGCATGTAAGCTGCCTATGCAAGCCGGCAAATATCTCAATCTTTCTAAAGAACTCTTTCCTGTCTCTTTTCGAAAGGAGACGGCAGCTATAGCTCAGCAAATGGGTTGGGCGTGTCTGCTTGGAGAAGCATTCTTAAAGTTGGAATAAGTCTTTCGCAGCTTGGAGAATCAAGGCACGTTCGAAAACTGTGCTCATATAGTTGACATACTTACTGCGAGTTTGAGCCTGCTGGTTACAATAATTGGGCTAATGAATATCAAAAAACTAGAAGCCTTTGCATTGAGCTCTGTTACTCACCTATGATAGTTGGTCCACTGAACGACAGCGGAACCAGCGTTAGTCCGAGAATCCCGAAGAAGGTAGGCAGCCGCTCGACTCCACAGTAGTCGTTGACCAAGACGCACCGGATACAGGTCACAAAACCCTGGCACACTCCGAGTACCACGTTGAGAGCCATGAAGGCAGGCAAGGACTGCACCACCGGCATAAGCAGCAGCCAGGTGCCGGCGCCGACGAAGCACAAAACGGCCAGCGGACACCGGCTGTGAGCCACGTTGTCCGAGGCGAACGGCAAAAGCGTCCTTCCGGCAAACTGACCCGCTGCATTGTACGTGACCACTAACTTCGCCTTCTCTAGCGGAGATCCCTTGTCACGGCCGTAGTCCACAATCGTGGTGGTGTGCATCGATATTGCACAATCGCAGAAGGCGTACACGATGAGCAATACATAGAAAGCAAGCTGACGGAACAGAGCCATTTGTTCCAGAATGCTCTTACTTGAATCAGAAGGCACCGACTTCAATATGGTAGATGGCTGCGTTCCGTAAGAAACGCATGCTGATTCTCGCCGGCTGTTCCCTTTGTGAGATTGGCTATTGCTGGCAGACATTCGCCGGCGGCTGATTGTGTCGAACAGCTGGCGTGGTGCTTGGGAAGTCAGTTTTTCGCACTTCGCGTCACTGCACTCTTTTTCGTCACAGCACGTCTCACTAAATGCTCCATTTCGTGCCTGCAAATTCAAGTTCACTTCACACATCGGCACAGCATAAACTGACGGTGAGGTCTTGAAATCTTTCGGAGATCCCTGGGCATCCTTGCTGTTGCCTGTCTTAACATTTCTGGTTACGCCGTCTTTGGCCGGTTGGTTGCGCATAGTGCACCGGAAGAATCTAAATACGACAGGGCGAGGATAGCGGAGGAACATCTCTAGTGGCAGGGCATTCAGTGCGATTGCTGCACCGACAAGCAAACTTCCTCCCAAGCCGTAATTTGCGGCTGTAGCCGAAAAAACCAGGGGCCCAGCTAATCCTGATGCGGCCCAGCCGATGTACTTGCAGGACGTAGCTGTAGCTCTGTACTTGTCAAAGTACAACATTGTGAACACGGTGAAAGAAATGATCGATGCTCCAGAGCCTGTGCCTGTAACATGCAAAGTTATCCATCAGAGAATATTCGAAGCTTATTTATTCTTAGCATTATTGACTTCATTGAATATAGTGAGGAAATCGACGTATGCAAAAAACATTTTTTACAAGATAGCAACTGTCTTTTAGGAGGATTCTTAGCTAGGCTTGACGTAACACTGACACTGTTATGCGCTGGACGTCATTGCAGTTATAAACAATCAAAATATTGATGGCTGCTTCCAGCAGTGGAATACTAAAACGTTGCTAACAAATCGTTTTTTCTTGCGTGGTATAGTAAGTAAGTAGTAACAAGTCAGAAACTGTTAATGACTCTTGAGTATTTATTCACTGTTGTAGTATCACGTTCAATTCCCATACTCTTGCTATTTATCGCATGCCTTGGTGATTTAGAAACTACCCATGATCTCTTTGCATAACAACACATTAGGTTTCTAGGCCTTGAGTTGAATTTCTCTTCAAGCAATGCTTGCTTGGTATTTGAGGCAAGAGGCAATAAGCCTCTAATACCGTTTTGTTCTGCCACTCGAATTTATAAAAAGGTGTATTGCTCGTGTTTCACGTCAACCCTTCTCAAATCTTGCCAAACCAGGGTTGGCCAGTCGCGTACAGCAAGCTACAAGACTTTCCGATGTATTTTACCTCTCGAAACTTTTTGACGTCACTCGCAGAAATGCGTAGTAAGGTCCAACAAGCCCGCATGGAAGGATAAGCGACAGGTAATAACTAATAATTACTTAGTTTCACGACTACCAATTATGCCACCGTCTTATTCAACGTCACAGAGAGTGACAGTAATAAATTTTCATGTCAATTAAAAAGGTCAGACTGGAAAACACTAAAAATAGTACATATCGAGTCATTTCTCCGCATTTTCGGTATAGCCAATAAGAGAGGAAATCATCAAAGTAATTTTGGACCACACTTACCGTAAATTCCTCCGAGCATGACGCTCATCCATTTCATGTCTGGTGCGAATGCGGCGCCGACGAGCCCAGCGCTGCAGAGAGAAGCCGACAGGAGCGTCACGTAGAAGATGGGGAGTCTACTGTGGAGCACCGTGACCACGAATCCTGCGTAGGAAAAGACAAGAATGGTTTTCAAAGGAAAAAAAATTACCGGCGATTACGGTACTCGCTAATGAGAAATTTCAGCGCACCTCTATACGTGTTTTCATTTCGCGATATATTGGCTGGAGCGGACAATGTTTCTCGTGCGGCACAACGCAAACGGAGCGAAGTGTGGCGCGACTGACTCGCTAATAGGGAGATCGAGAGAGTCAGCGCGTTGGGGACGCGAGGGTACGATTCACAGCAGGCGCCGCCGACAGACTGTCCGACCATGACGCACTCGCCGCATGTCATCGGTGAGCAAACGACGGCGCGCTACTCTGGCGCCATCTCGTTGCGGCCGTCGCCGCAGAGCCTGTTTTGCGCGGTACTACGCTTTTCTTCTCACACTTTCGCTGTACCTCCTCCTCCACCTTCCTCTTCGTGCTATCTTCGCTATCGCCGTCCTTCATCCCCCGCTGCGCTCCGCATTACCTCTTTCATCCTTCGCTGTGCTCGTTCGCTCGTTTACGCCGAGGTGCGACGCCGACGCGCAATGCAAGAACAGGCACCTAACAGCTGTGTTCTAAAAACAGAAAAATAGCCCTGGTGAGCCCTGATCGGTTATACGGCGAATGCCTCTATGTCCCCAAAGGTGGAAAATCAGGCAAGCATCGGGCGTTAACATCCCACGGAAAAAAAAAAAAAAACACGCGACCAACTGATGACGTCACGTTCCCGGCGCTGGACCTGCTGCTGCTCGCACTGCTAAATCCCAAGGTGAACAGCCACGGCGTCGGACGGACGCCGTTGCCCACACCCAAAACATTTGCTTTGGCCAATTCGAAAATTCAGTTGACCCATGTTCAAAACCGACCTGGCCAACTCCCAAAATTGATTGGCCCAATTCGAGCACATGGCCAAGACATCACTCCATTTCACGTAGTCACGTGAACAAGGGTTTTCAGTTGCAAGGTCACAGACCAAGTGATAAAGTCATGTGACATTGTCACGTGACATGGACGTCGATATAGTCGGCACGCCCAGAATGCGTTCGCATTTAATGCAGGTAAGGAGACTCAAGTGCCTCCGTGCCTTTTTTATGCCTGCAGACGATGGCATAAAAACGTGCGTTAATGCACTACTCGAGCTATACACACGCACACACTAACACACACACACGCGCGCGCGCGCGCGTGTTCCGTCTTATCCACTCCTACCAAAATTAGGGGCAGCTTCATATTAGTGGCGCGAAGACTGGGCAAACAGCGAAGCTGGCGACCCTACCTAGCTTTATCTCGGTTGTGCTTCGAGATTCGGCCACTTTTTACGCAAGATCACCCCCGGAATCATCGATAGCCCTAGGAGCAACGAACACTCTGTCATTAAAGTATCTGGACGCTGAAAAGCTTTTTCTCGGTTCCGCGGGCTCGTAACTCCGGGTCTTCTGCGAATGGCCGACGTTTCGCCGCCGCTTCGGTGGCGCGATACTCGGGATCCGACCGAAGTCGTCTCACGCGCTCTCAAGTAGCGGCGCGGCGGCTTTCGCGCTACGCTTCGTCTTCTTCGGGAGTGACGCTTTTTCAGCCACCCCATCTTGCCGGCGATGTGCTCGGCGTGGAGACGGCGGGGCTTTTGTGTCGCCGCGGCGGCTACGCGAAGCTGATATATCCCGTGCGGCGGCGCAGTGACGTCACGGCTTAGCTCCGCGTCTGCGCAGTCGCGGCAACCACTCCGCACGGCGTGGTGACGTCAAGGCTCGGCAAAGCTAAGGCGAAGCGATGCGGCGCACGTGATAATATCACGGCTCACGCAGCTGTGGCGATGCTCGTCGTGGTCGGCGCAGCTGGGGCGAAGCGTTGCTAGGTGACGCATGGTGACGTAATCGTGAGGCGGAGGATTTGCGGCGTACATTCGATGGACAATCCTCGAGCTTAAACAGCTTCGCTATTTCACAGGGGTATGTGCCATTGCGCTTGGACCCTTTCTCCACTACCTCCAGGATCGGCCCGCATTTCTTGTCTATGCTACGCGGCGCAACGAAGAGCTTAAACAGCTCTGCTGTTAAAACAGCGGCAGATTCAGAATCCCTATGCGCACCATTTGTGTCGCTTTTCACTAATTTTTTCTTCATGTAAAGTCAGCGTATCATGCTCCTGTTTTATAGATGCACAGGAACACCTGTTGCATGGGAGTGACATTGTCCTGGATTCCACATATGAGGGAACGCACTAGTGTGCCCTTCGGCGAGCGCGGAGCAAGGCCCTTGCCAGAGAGCACAGGTGGCGGCGAAATGTTTACCTTGACATGTACAGCGCCCTTTCGACCTGTTGTTTTATTTCCTTGCAGGTTCACGCGTTGTGGCATTGCGATCGATTCGGACGTCGAGGACCCGAAGCCGATGTTGGTTGGGAGTCAGAGTTGGGCGATTATTTCTCTCTTTTAACCGGCGATTTATGCTGGATAGAGCATATATCAGCGCATTCGACTATTTTTTAACGAGAGAATAGCGAAACTGCTATGAAAACCGTACAAGTTTTCATTGGAACTGCCAAGACGTACGACGTCCGCGTCGAACCCTTACGGGCAGCGGTAGCGACATAAGACTAAATATTTCTGCCGTCTGCCATTTAAGATTACAACTTACACTGATATAGGGGCCCAACACGCTCTTCTACACGTCGTCATCACAGTGCCTACTTCGCTTGTTCCACACGACCGGTAGAATACATGACAGTCGACTTCTTTCTACGCTAGAGAAGGCGTGATCACATGGCACGTGCAGCGCATCAAGAGAATGAATTATCACTATTTCCCCTAGCGCGATGTTTATTGTACAATCTATAGGGTAGATTGTCCAAGGAAACTTGGTTCATAAATGATGTGCTGAACTCTCAATTATATAATATTGATTGTGGAACAGAAGTCAATATTCCGTTTAAAATTATCCGATGTGTTGAAACTACAGTTCATAGGCTTCGGCTAGGCACTGCCTACACTAAGAGCTTCCTGTAGAGGATAAGAAAAACTAACTGTGCTTTATGCTCATGTGAAGAGGTTGAAGAAGATCTAACACCTTCTTTTACACTGTAAAAACATTATGCTCCCCGTAAGAGGCTTTCGGAAAAACTGCATGGCTTGGATGGACAGCCACAACCCTTAGGAAAAATTTTTGGGTCCATGGCAAACAGAAAATTTTCTGAACATCGCTGCACACGTACGCCTTTGTAGAATGTTTTGAGGAAACAAAAATATCACAAAAATACTAAGTCAGATAACAGTTATTACTGGCATTGTTATTATTAACAGGCGCTCTTGATTACATGTTTATTGTGCTTTCGTATTCATCTAGCATTAGTGCCTGCGTACAAGACTGTTGTATTTAGAGTGCGGCATTCAAGAGGGACCTGATTCGAAGTGCCCAACATCTTCTGTGTGAATATCTTGGTTCTGTGAACATTTGTGCTGTGTGAACTCATGTGTTGCTTGTGAACTCTTCGGTTTTGTGAGTATTTATGCTATGTGAACTCTTCCGTTGCGCTAACTTTTATTTATATTGCAGTACTAAGACTTAGTACGTGAATGTTCTTCCATGTGTTTATTAGTCCAGTTTTGTGACTGTTGACAACTTTCCGACGACAACAATCATGTAAGAGGAGAGGAGTAGCCAGCGCCACACATAGGCACCAACCTCTCCTTAAATACTTTAAAGTAAGAAAAAAGGCGAAAGTTTGCACTAGGCCGCGCAAAGCTCAAGACACACCGAAGCTGGCCGAAATGGCGACACCGCGTTCCACGGCGTTGCAATGCCGACAACGCGTTCGAGCAGACCCGCTCCGCTCCGTGAGTGCGTATCTCTCTCTCTCTCTCTCTCGGACTTACGGCCGTCACTGCGCGTTGCATAGCGCAGCTTGCAGCCCCTACACCGCGTTCCACCATGTTGCAATGCCGACAACGTGTTCCAGCAGACCCGCTCCGTGAATGCGTCTCTCTCTTTCTCTCTCTCTCTCTCTCATTCCATTTTCTTTATCTCTCTCCAGAGCATAGCGCGCAAAACCTCTTCTTCACCTCGCAGAGCATTGGCACGATCGCGTGCGAGCGCGCCAGCTGTGGACGAACACGACGACGCTCGAACGCAATCACATGGTTCGCATAAATGCATGTTCTGCAAGCGTGGCGGTTAGCATAGTGGTTACGAGGCTTGCCTAGAGACCGTGGGTACGCGGGTGCTAATCCCGCCTAGGGAAGAAAGTTCATTTTGTATTATTTATTTCTTCATAACTGATGATGATAGTTTCTGAATACGAACCACAAATTACGGATGGCTTAAACAGCTTAGCTGTTAAAATTGCGCAGGTTGCACCAAGTTGAGCAAGGCTGGAGAAACAGCTGAGCTGGTTAATGTTTACTCCCTTAGGCAGCAATTGCACAGACCTAGTACAGCTTCCTTACCTTGTTCATCTACCTTATAAGAAGCAAAACCATTAACCTGGTCTAGGCACCTCACAGGAAAAACCACTGGGGTTGCCTTTTCATACATGTACAATTTTAATTTTTTTTAATTTATAAACGTCTTTTTCTCTCTCTCTCTCCTTTATTTTATACCACTCTTTCGTATCATAGCACAATTCTTCCTTTGAAACCGAGAGCAGCGAAGTCGCGCGGCTTGAACTCTTGCTCAGTGCACATGATGATGAGGAGTGGACACTTGAAGCATTTTGTTTTATGTCCACTGCATAAGCTCAGGTTACGATAGTGAGGGACACATTATTACAACGAAGATGTATAATGGCTAGGCTCTGGCGGATCGCGTCCGCGGACAAAACGACGCGTAGAACAATTCGAAAGAAATGGGCCGATCCTGGTGGTCGTGCAGAAAGGGTCCAAGCGCAGTGGCATGCACCCCTGACATGTGGGCCGATCCTGGTGATAGTGCTGAAAGGGTCCAAGCTTAATGGCACATACCCCTGTGTGCTCAGGGACCTGTAACGCGCCAATGAACTACCCTTGTCACACGTGGGACCCAAAGAGACAAAAACAATGCGCCAAAGCGATGAACGCTGTTGCCCAAATGCTAGTCTATGACGATGCGTGTAGAAAAGTCAGTGATAAAACGAAAGTCTACCAACCAGTAGCTGTGTCTCAATCTCTCTAGACATAGCCATTTCATTAGCGAAGTCATAGTTGCCCCTTGGACTGGGTATGGGGAAGACCCATGTCGCTCGCTCCGAAGAGGGAGAGCGCTCCTTCAAGGGGCGCCGGCGCGCTCAACAGCGCGAATGGATGCGAATGGATGCGAAAGCGACGAGAGGCCGAACGCGCAGCGGCCCATCGTGCTGCGGCCTATGGTGCAAGGTGGTGTGAATATAATCGCCTAATCTCGCTTTCCCTCGCACATACAGCATACGACGCGCGGCGACGCAACGAAGTTATGTGTTGTGTCTTTTCAACCATTTAACATAACAACCTAATTAAAAAAATTAAATATAATTAAACTAAACCAACAACTTCGCTGGTCTTCCATCTTCACATAGTGGAAGGGCTCAGAATTTTTTCACCCCCGTCGCAATTGTTGGGACAGCGCTGAGCATCCAACTAGCAGTCAAGGCTATAAGTGTTTATTTAGAACTTTATGCTATACCATTTTAAATGCGAAGCATTTCTTGGCGAACAGTTGCCACTTTGAGAGTATCTATCTATCTATCTATCTATCTATCTATCTATCTATCTATCTATCTATCTATCCAGCCGCCTACGTCTTTGTGCTCTCATGGTCGCTTCGTTAACTTGGTATGTACCAAAATTGGCATACTATGACAAGAGTATATGACGAACATAAATCATATGTCATGACACGAATGTCATGACATGGGCGTCATGTCGGTCATGAAACAGCCACCTACTTCTTAGCGCTCACATGGTCGTTTCGCTAACTTGGTAGGTACCAAAATTGGCATAGTACGACAGGAGTGTATGACAAACGTAAGTGATAGGTCATGACATGCGTGTTATGTAGGTCATGACAATGACCCAGTGAAAAGGACAAACACTCAAAAACCACTGAAATGGGTTGGTACAAGGCTACAAAGTGAATGAAACCCTAAAGGATGCTGGTAGAAGTCATATAGTCATGAGCATGACTCATCAGAAATTACAATGACTCAGAGGAAAACGATTAACACTCAAAAACCACTGGAATGGGTTTGGACGTAGGTACTAAGTGAAGGAAACACTAAAGGATAATGGTAGAAGTCATAGTCATGACCATGACTGAGCGAAAATGACAATAGTTGTCATTTGGGAGACTGCGCCTCTGGTCGCAGAGTCTACTAGCAAAGGTTGTCACAGACGCTGCACGGGGTTCCGAACACTTGAGGAATGGCGCTCGAAGTACCGGTTGGCTGGAAAGGGAAGCACCACCCTCAATTCATAGTTCAACATAGGGCCACAAATAAGCACCTCTCCAAGCATGCTAAACGCATTATTGGATAGCAACCGAAATTGTTTCTTTATAATTTTTTATAATGAACAGCACTCGAAGTTTGTGTGATCGTATAGCAATTATATATCTTCTCACCGACTAACAAATGGTGAAATTGACATTTCGGTGCCCGTAGGGAAACCTTGCCCAGAAAACAAGAAACAATAATTTTCTGTTTTCGGAACGAGATGCAGGCAGCGAACTTACATTTCACGTTTATTTGTCAATGACAAGATCTGCTGTTACTGCACTATGATTTTACCTGGCCAGACGGTGCTCCGTTAAACTCTTGACTACATTCTTTTACGCAATTGTTTTTGAGAAAATTTCTGTGACGACAGGGCTGTTGGTAACTTTAGCTCTATTAAAAAGAAGTAAGACTGTTGTTAGATGGAAACTTAAAAGACCCTCGAACTGATAATTGTCTACGTACCCAGCGGCGCAGTAGTACGCTGCTACACAGGCAGCTTCAACGGCCCTCGCATGCAATCATACACTGAGTCAATGGAGCTGCGCGGAACGCAATCGGAAAATTTGCAGGCTTTTCAGCTTCTGTGACCCAAATATCGGCCGCAGATAGCTTATATGACACAAACCACGTGGCTCATTAATACATAAAATACAAGTGATCTTTCTAAGCTTCGATAGAGCTTGACCGGCTTGCTTAATTTATTTGTTGAGGGACTTGCAACGGACATCATCAGCTAGGATGGTATGCTGGAGATTTATGACTGAGCAGCGCTAGTTCAAAAGTTTAAAGGGACATGCACCCCAGCAGTTTGAGTACAGCTAAATCAGTCGTGATTTCCAGGCTCAGGTAACGCGCGGCCTCTGTCAGAGGCAGCATTAACAAACAACTTCTAGATCCGCTCCCGTTATAACTGCCACGAAACGGCATAAGGCTGAACTTGTATTTATAGAGACGACTGGCAGTGGTCGTGCGATCGGTCGCGACTAACAAACACTGAGCGGGGCGCGACTACCAATGCTGGCACAAGGTAGCGCGACGTGTGAGATACAGTTACGCCCAGCGTAATTTACGGGAACTTTCATCTTTCAAAGATGACCAGGGATTCATTGAGCGACGGGGGAATAAGGAAACCTCGTCGATAATTCTATGCGAAAACAAAGCAAATGCAACCGTTATATGTTCTTATAGCGAAGACAGAATAAAATACACAGGAGATTTGAGCGTCCTTGCAGCATTATATCCCACAAACAGTACTTTTCGAAGTTATTGCGAGGTGCTTTTCTAATGTGCCGCTGAGTGGTTCGGCAGCTCTTCACCTCCAGCCACAGAACTAGATAATTCTGCAGTCAGCCAACGGCCAGGCCGAAATGTCGCTTTCCAACAAGATTGACCCTTTACGACTGTCGTTTCACGAGCCAAAGAATCGCGCTACCTCTGTGAGTCGTAAGTGAGAGTGCGCCTTCATGACTGAAGCCAGCTTCATTTTTTTTAAAGAAAAACGGCTTCATTCGATTCAGTACTAGTGCTTGTTGCAGCTTGAGCTCGGCGTGATTAGTGATTGTGGGAGCGACAAGGAGGCACAACACGCTATGCCAAAGGACTCGTACGTACCTTTACAAAAAATTGATTTCACAAATTGTCTGATGTATCGTACGGGTCACCTTCCAAATACCCCGCATTACGCACGAAACACTGGCTCCTCCTCTTTTTCCATTGCGGGAACCACCCTTGGAAGACCCTTTCTGCTAAGCGCTTCAGCAGCGATGTCGTTTCCTTTCCAATTATCAGATCCCCGAAATGCCGCCCCCGAAGCACCAAGAGCAAGAAAGGTCGCTGGAGGCCAAATCCGACGAGTAGGGAGGGTGTTCCCGCACAGTGATGAAATCGCGTGCACAAACATTATGCATCATGAATGCAGAGTGCGCTGTGGCATTATTATGGTGCAGCTACCAGCGCCTGTTTTTCGACAAATTTGGTGTTACGCGGCACACACGATCTCTCAGACGCATCAGGACATCCAAGTAGGAAGCTGCACAGTGTGTTCTTCAAGTACAATTTTGTGGTGCACATTTCCCTGGCAGTCTAACAACACGATCAACATGACTTCAATTTTGGTTTTATATTTCCTGATTTTTATTGGGGAGCTCTTTGTGGATTCCACAAATACAAGTTTTGTCGCCGGTGGCGACCTTTATCGAGAATTAATTTCTGTCATGTGAGGTTTTTGATTCGATTCAACGTACAGAATCTGTTCATCAGAAATTTTGCTCATGAGACCGTAGTTTCAGCACCATCTAGACGCATTGTTAATTTCTATTTCTTGGTCATATACCCTTAAACGGACTATCTCAAATCAAGCGCTTGTGTTATGATTCTCATAGTCATTACGTAGTCACAGAGCCCATGAGAACACGCACGACTCATGTTTTCATCTTCACGCGAGGTGGAGGGGCGTCCTAATATTGCGTCGTCCTTGGGTCACGACCTTCCCGAAAACATTGGAGCCACTGGAACACAGTTATTTCGTTTAGGACATCCTTCCATGAACCCTTTGCAACATTTGATAAATTTCTGCATTCCTGCCTAATTTCACAAGAAATTTGACAGTGACCCTTTGGTTCGTCTGGCGTCGACCGCCATTTCGATAAATACTAAAAATTAATTACAGCGAACAGCGCCTCCTCTATTTTTTCAATGCCAGACAGATGCGACCGATCCAACCGTTCACCACCCTCTCCGGTCACCATTTCCTACTCTCCCCCGTCGGCTAGCGTTCGCGCCTGCTGTACGGTCGTGGAGGAGAGTACCCTCTCGATGGCGCCTTCACGGCGGAAGTCGGAGGAAGTAATCCTGACAGACGCGTGAAGCGTCTACCGCCATCTCCTTCGTAATAACAGCGGCGCGCGCTCACACGCATGCGTGACGCCAGCAGTCATGCCCTCTGGGTAGTGTCATATCGCGGTAACTCTCTGAACTAAGGCGCACGAACGGCTTCCATTGCGGAGCGAGCGATTGCACTGGCATTGAAAAAATGCCAGTGCAATCAAGGGGACGCTGCCCCGAAAGTAAAAGCATAAGATTTGGCGACGTACATCCGCACCTCACCAACCTCAACGAGGTCGCTCACTCCGTAGCACGAGGCCTTGTCAACCGTGCCGGAGACAGCGCAGGTGCACCCGCGGAACGCGATCGCCTCACCAGCTACAACGACCTCACGAAATCATTCTATCTTAACAGAAGAACCTTCCCCATCCCTCATCACAAGCTAAACAGAGCACAGGCAACCACCCTTCGCCTGTTACAGACAAACACGTACCCCTCACTAACACGTTACCACAGGATCTACCCGGACACCTACCCTAGTAACATTTGCAAGATCTGTAAGACTGAGGCAGCATCGCTTCCCCACATGCTATGGGAATGTAAAAACCAATACCCGACAAATAATACCGTGACCCTCTCGTCGAGATGGCACGCCGCCCTGCGCAGCTCCCAACTCGACGACCAACTCTGGGCTACCCAGCAAGCCTGCGAGGCGGCGAAGAGGCAAGACCTCGATGTCCCCACGTGGGAGGCCTAGGCCCAGCCAGCTAAACTGCTGGTTTAAATAAAAGTTTGTTCCTCCTGGCCTTGTCCTACAGCAGCCCGGCTCGTGCAAGAGATCAAGCTGTTCTTTTCGAGTGGGAAGAGCGAAATAGCCGTGCCGCTACAATCTCTCCGAATTTTCTTGCTGACTCACTGCATAAACATTTCGGACTGGCCTCGCAAGCTTAGCGAATGCCTTTCCGGGGAACACATATATTCTTGATTCTTAGCTGATTCTTTTACCAAAGTGCACAAGTCATGAAAAAAATAAAAGTATATTTCGCGTCGGATTTATTTTTAATAAACGTACTCTTTGCATCCTAGCATGGAACACGTGTGCCCCCTACGTTACTCCGACAGCTTATGCAAGAGAGGGCAGATTGTTTTTGTTTGCCTACGGGGAACACAAATCAAATGTACAATGCACTTATTGCAGCTGCTATTCTTCAGCATTAAAACTCAACTAAACGGTGCAGAGAAGAGTGAACGCGGGATTTGTAGCTCGAGAGTTTAGGCGTTACTTAAAAATAAGATAACTGTTGGGCTTTGACAGTTCAGGGCTACACTGCAGCCTTTGAACACGGAAATGTATGGCTGCGAAGGCAATACTTTAAAATGCACGGAATTGCATTTACGCGAATTTTTTTGCTTCCCGCCCCATTCGTAATGCGGCTGCGGTCACCACGATTCAGATGAAATGCTGTGACACGATACTAAAAAGCCTATATTTGATGCAAATATTTTAACCTACCCTCATGCACCAGTCAAGTTTTCGTCAACTCGCTCATGTTTTAATTAGAACTGTTACGAACATTTGCCAGCGTGTGTTGTTAATTCGAGCGAACGCACGACTCAAGTCATTCAGCAGATCTTTCAGGTAATAAGTCGCGGAAAGCTGAGCAATAATGAAACATAAGCTGTCTTTTCCTTACCGCCCAGGTTCTGCGTGAGCATGATGATGCTCTCCGGCCAGGAAGCCATCTCTCGATTGACCTGAAACTTCTCCATGAACAGCACGTACAAATAGCCCGTGCTGGACTGCGTCATGCAGAGGAGGAAGGACGCGCACATAGCCACCGCCGGAATGCTCCAGCAGCTGTCCTGGGGAGGAGTCGCCGTCGTCTTGGAACCTTCGGAACGTCCAGAAAGAGGCGACATGGCGTACCACGTGACAAGCAAAACTCGAAGATGAAGGCATGCGGCACTACAGTGAGGTGCAGGAGCGGGCTCTCTTCAGCATGTATGCAGGACTGCTCTTCTAATCATCCTTCCATGATACGTGTTCCGCAGAAGGTCCAGGAAAAGCTCGCGGCCCACTTTCTCGTTAGTAATCGATATCCAAGCTCTTAGGCTGCGATAAATGTTCTCGGTACAAAGTATCAGAAGACTCCCATGCGACATAGAAAAATTTCCAATAATGCCTTCTATCAATTGCGACCACCTGAATTCTTGTACGGACGCTGGTGTCCTCCTGTTGACTCAGAACTCCGCACATTGGGTCTCACTGCATGCGTATTCAAAGAAGCTGGTACTTTTCTAATATTTAGTAATCTCACATTGGTTTCCTTTGGTAAATCGCACCAAGATGACGTGAGGCGTACGACGAAGCTTCATGGAAAACGATAAGAGACTTCAGCGAGCGCATCCGGTGGGTGGCGCGCAACAGGCATTTGTGTCGCATAGCTCGCGGAACGCACCTGCCGTAAACGTTTATGTTCGCTCTTTCACTGCTCCATATAGTCGCGCTGTTATCGTCAACACCTGCAGGGAACGTACCTGGCGCAATGCCGAAACATGCGATACAGCGGCAGCGTGTGGTACGGCGCAAGAAGCAAAGCAGAAGACGCGAAGGAAAAAGAAATAAGCATAGGCAATTTTCCTATGGAGTCGTTATGATTTTCTTTGCTAGCGTTGCTTTTAGATTCGCGAAACAATCCAATTTCCCACACCGAGGCTAAAAATAGCCGCATTGTACGTGTTTCAGCCGTGGCCTCTATACAGTAAGGTTGCACATTGTAGGGTCGCAGACGCAGACTTTTGTGCAGACGACAAGTGAAGCATTGTTTGCTGTCCATTTTCGGAAATGTACGAGTAATTACGGAGCGGATAATTCCCCGGCTTTTGTTGCGAAACTACAGTGGAGGAAAACGAAAACCAGTGTGTGTGAGTGTGTGTGTTCATAACCATGGACTGCGCGCTCCCTATCTTTGAAGCCGTGCGTTAAGGCCAAACCCCATGCGCGCGAAAATGCACGCGAGAGCAACAAGCGATGGTATGAGCGACGAAACGGGCCGTTCGCGCGACGTGTCGCGAGGTCGAAATCGCGCGATCGCTCGGTTTTTCAAATTTGAAATCTGTCGCCCGTCGCCCGTCGCCCGGAAGTGCTGTGCTCAAGCAGCCAATAGTAAAACACCGGAACGGGATGTACATCAGTGACGTACTGCCGGATGTCTCTACGTGCTTTCGACTCGCAGCAACGTGCACACAGCGAGCACATAAGGTAATGTTTATGCACGTGCATATAAAAAAAATACTGCAGGACAGTGATAAACAATTTTTATGTATTATTGTGCAACAAAACATCTCATTTTACACTGCATACCGCTGACAACGCGCCACATTTGGTACGAGTAGACGCCCTCATGCCACCAACAATGGAGATCGCTCGCTCATGGAGGAAGGAAACCCCAGGAGAGGCCCTGGCCAGCACGAGCGTATTGGAGAAGGTGTGGCGGAAGTCACGTGTTGTTTTTCGCAAAGGAGCACTGGGATGGGTACCCCAAATGTCAACGTTGCCATGACAACCGCGCTCCTGAAGCTTCGCTGCTGCTCTCGGTCTCTGAAAAGTGAGATAAGATTTTTCCGCCGGTGTCTTTCCCGCAGCACCTTTTGTTCGCGAGAAAAGCTGACTTTGGGGTTTGGTGTGTAAGCTTGAAAGTTGTGTTTTGGGTCTGTGAGTGTGAGTGGCGGCCAGCAATAGATACACTCAAGCAATCACGGCGCGGGTCTTCGTCGTCTTCTTCAACGTGACACGGAAAAACACAGGAGCGCGTCTGCTTCACTAAACCTGCTACAGAAGTGTCGTAAGCTTTGTTTTGACGCGCGTCGGCAGCACACACTTCCGGCCGCTCGTAACAATGCAAGTTCAAAGTTCGCTGCAGAACCCCTGATTGGAGGCGCAAAGAGAGGTGGCACACCAACATGGCTGCACTTCCGGCTTCAAAAAAGTGACGTCAGGGCCTCTCCTGTTTTGTTTCCTTCCTCCATGGCTCGCTGAAGCAGTCGCCTGAATGAGGTTTGCCCGTGCAAGCGGCAGCTTGCGCGAAGGCGATCTACGTCGCGTCGCTCGTCGCTGTCGCGTGCATTTTTGCGCATATGTGGTTTGGCCTTTAAGCATACAATATCAGTGGAGATTCATAAGGATGTATGTGGATTTATGAATGCAACTGCTCAGATATGGCTGAATGCTCACACACATTATATCAAATAATACTTCCTTGAACTGTAAAGACTTTTTTGTTTGGCGAAACAGTGTTGGTTACCTTTGTGGCGCTATCTTGTATTGAAGCAGATGGCACCATTTTCATACAAACTTGTGATGCAGCTGGCTGATAATTAAAATTGATTTATCCTCGTGCAAATGGAAAGAAAGATAATAATATATGCTTCGGTTATATCGCTCAATTCCCCGTCCTTTCTGAAGGCCAGTTTGCGAAAAAAATACTTGGAGTACGCTTAAGCTTCGCCTTTCAGAGTGGAGCGCGATAGCGTTATTGGACGCCGTTGACGCCGACACCGACACCGTATATTCAGCGACATGGAGCCCGATCAAAATTTAGAAAGGCTCGGTTTTCAACATTCCCGCTCAATGCCCGCACTGCGGTGACCGCCCCACCCTACTGCATATGGTCTGGCTTTGTCAAGACATTCCACACGTCCCTCCCGTTCCAAACCCCACCCTCACCTCCTGGGAGGAGCGGCTGACCGGCGCGACGGTGACTGGCCAGCAATGGCTGGTCGACCGTGCCGAGGCGGTGGCTGCTACCTATGGTGCCCCGGACTAAAGGCTCCACCTTCGAGGCACGACTGGTCTCCTCGATATTGTAATAAAGTTTATTCTCCCTCAATGTAACCTAGAACCAAAGTACAGCGAAACACCATCAGAATTGGAGGACGATTAAGCTCCGCCTTTCAGAGTGGAACGCGATAGCATTCACAGATCACTGGCTGCTAATCACGCTTTTTTCGTGTATATTCACATTACAATCCGACGTTATCACGTTTGTAGGTTGTGGTTAAGTCGTACTTTACGATTTTGCTGACGCATTTTGCTTTGACAAATTCAATTTTTTGTTCACTAACGCCTTGCGCCACGCGGAGGGCCTGTGTGGTGGGGGTGGTTCGGGATGATGTTGTTCGGCATGATTATTTCCACCAGACGTCGATGCTTAACGCCGAAGCCGAAGCCGAAACCGACACCGACACCGGCTTTTCCGCGACGCGGGGCACTTAACGCTATGGCGTTAATATTGTGGAAAACGTGCTACCATCGGTTGAGTAGTCGTGGCAGTTTGTTAAGCCCAATCTCGCGACACGCTAAAACAACAGCTCGAATTCCGTTCACCCGAACACCGATGAAGCCATAAGGCGGTATACATACCAAGGTGACTCATTGGCTGTGGTGTTCTTGCTGGGCACAAAATCGCGGTTTATACTCGTGGCCGTGGCTGTCGCATTCCGACGAAGGGAGAGTGATATACGCTCGTGTATATATATCGTCCTTTGGGTGCAGGTTTAAAGACCCCCCTGTGGTCAAAATTTGAATTTGTATTGCTTTTAACTTTGAATTTCAATTTTATTTCTTGTCCATTCAAACGAGGGTAAGTTGAGACTAAAGGCATAAAGCTTGACAAAGGTCTCCACCCCGCAATCGACAGGTTTGACAACAGATTATATACATATGCACACTTTTTCACGTTAAAGCAGCGTTGATTGCAGCGAAAAATCATGGTAAAAATGTCTGTTGCCATTACATTCAATTATGTTCAAAATTATACAGCAATACACAGCAACAGCATACGTACAACAAAACGTTCTCACATCCTAACGGTGTGCTACACGTGGCCTGCCCAAATTTTCATTGTTCCCTAAATATTGCCTCGCGGTTCCGAAAGCGCACATCTTCCTTTGATGCTTTTGCATGGCACGAGTAATCACACTATAGTTTAAGGTTATGTATGCCATAACGGTCCACGTCAGTTGACCGACACAGAGGGCCGTGAAAAATACGCCATCTTTTGCGACTGAAAGGCGGCGTTACACTGTTTACAGTCCTCTCTTGCGTGGAGTTACCAACACGCTGAAATCATGAAAAATCATCAATAAACAATTGATAAAGACTACGAAATTCACTTTTATTTTTCAGAGGCTATGGCGGCATCATTGGAAACGATGACGCAAATGAGGCGGCTCGAACGTAACGTGGGAAATAACGCTGTGTCCCAATTGCACTTTCTGGGACAAGCGTCTCGAGGCAGCGTCACCATCTGGCACGCACATTTTCGTTAGCCCAGTGGAATACAAGAAAAAAAAACATGCAGTAGACTGCACAAGCTTAACTCCCCGCTGCAACTCCGACCTTCGCCCGGACTGCCATGACGTGACACATCCTTTCTCTGCAGGATTTTGTTGGGAGTCGTCTTCACCAAGGCTTATTTCAGCACTGATTTGAAAGGCGGGCAATGCAAAATGTGATATAAATGACTGTGTAAGGGACACCGACACTTATTGAGCCGCTGCCATTGCTTAGGGTTATAATACGAAAAGAACACCAGGGGTGCTATGCAGGATGTGCCGAGTTTCTCGTTCGCACGAGTTTTGCCCGAGTTTGCTCGATGGCAGTCAGTGAACGGAGATAGCAAGGAAAGCGCAAGAACAACGGGCTAAAAAAATGGCGAGATAAAGCCGCGTATGACAACATGAGCGCACCCTGCGCGGCGTTTCAAGCACAAAAGGCTGCGCAACGAAACGCGCCAGCGCCGCGTATTGTTATCAACGTATTATCGCAATTTAGCAATACCGTGACTGTCCTGCTGTCTATCTGCACACTTGCCGTGAGCCGCTTGCCACACCTTTCTCGGGCGCTTCAAGGGCGTGTCTCCTCTTTCGGGCATTATCTTTCTATCCTCCGTCGAATGCGAACAGGGCACATGCTGTGTATTCTTGCACCTACACTTTCCTTCGATCGAATACTTTAAAATACAACAAATAAAATAACGAACAATTTATCTCTTAACGTATCGGTTTTTCGTTTTGAATGCTATAAATTTCTGATGGCAAACGGAGATCGAACGAATTATTAGATTTTGCACTTTTTTGCCGTGAGTGGCGACAGTGAGGCGACAGCTTACAAGCGGATACATTCTAGAGGGTCGCACACACGAGGGAGTTCATACGGTGACAAGTCGCCAGGGGCGTTGCAGTGCTATTGTCGATAAAATCGATGCGATAATGACGCATAAAGTCAGTCATGACAATGATCTGACCATTCCCCGTCTATTAGGGGAAGGGAAGCGCATCGCCGCGGCATGGCTGTTCACCGCAGGCGCTCCACTGAAGCTATTAAGGCCGCCGCTTTACCAACGAAAAACGAGCCATAGAGAGGAGAGCAACGGCTGGCGCTGCAAAGTGGCTGTACGGTACCATGTTTATTTCTGTGCGCGAAGCCTCCGTGATGCATTGTGAAGAGCGAGCTGCCCAGGGAGTCACAATTAATTGCTATTCATTGCTTGCCCAGTGAAGGTGGCTCTGTGCGCATATACGCAGTATTTTGAGTGTGTTGTGCACACCAAAGTGCTTGCCGATTGTTTGTGCTGGAGCTAACAGCGATCGCAGATGGATATCGTAACGACACCGCAGCAATTGCATTTTGGCATGTGAGGGCTCTAGTGTGCAGTTATGAAATGAGACTTCGAACGCAGGAAGGTGTTGCAACTGTTTAGTGTGCAGTGCTTGTGATGAAGAAATGTCATCGTAATGGGTCTAGAAAAGCGGGCGATGCTGACCGTGTTAGCGACACGACCGCTCCGATACATGACGATAGAGATGACAGATCAGTCATCTCAAATGACAGTTGCGATACGTTGTCGTTGGAAAACACTACGCACTCCTCAGCATCGTCGTTCACCACAGCGCATCGACACCTTGAAAGTAGCTACAGTGACGTGCCTATAATTATTTGCTGTGTGCTACGTCGCCACAGTGCGGGCAATGAAACCATGTTGTGGGGCCATCACAGCCTGAGAAGATATACCCGTATGTATAAGCCAGCGATAGTGGGCGCTCAGTACATCACCGATGACAGTGCGTTGTGCGTCTTTTATCTCGGCGGTCAAGACATGTCAAGATTGTTGATGCCTCTCTGCTCAGCACCGGGTTGCTGTTGCCGAACAATAGGTTGGGCGTGACTCGACTGTGGTGGGTGCGCGCACAAGAGTTACATGCTTCGCGTGGGGCGTGATCTATGATTTTGATTGACAGGCGAACTCGCGCCAAACTCGTACATCGCGAAACCCTCCCCGAGTTGAACTCGGGAACATGGCAGTGGCAGCAGCAGCAGCCTGTGTCATCGCATCCAGCGACAGAAAGCGTCAATAGACCGTCTGGACCCGTTCACCTACATGACGGACGTAGAGTTTCAACGTCATTTTCGCCTTTCCAATACGTCAGTGCGCTGGCTGTGTAGCGAGTTAGGCGAAAGCTCTCGTCTGCGGAGACAGCGTGGTGGGCAAATTATGCTTTCGGAGCACAGATTGGTGTGACTAGGTTGCAGAGGAAGAGTTCGTGCGATCGCTTCGGCTCTCTCCGTCTTCAAGCGCCGTGCGTCCACCGTGTCCCAGCGCCAGGCCAGGTCCGGCGGCGTCATTGGAGTACTGGGGCACCTGCAAGCACCTAGGGTTCCAACCGGACCAGCCAACCTGTGGTTGGTTGGTCCATTGTAGCGATCACATTGTACAGGAAGACTCAGAATGGACGCCAGGCTGCCTTCCGATGCAACAGGTGCCGAAAGCAGTCTTTGCAGTTACACGGTGCCGCTGCACTGTACGGGCAGAGAGGCGAAGGAAGTTACTTCGCCAACACGGACCGCCTCGGCCGTCCGAACCTCCACCTCTTTAGGCGGCAAGTGATTTGGCTCACGTACTACGTGAGCAATAGCGTAGATGTGTGGCTGTTGAAGGAGATGGCCAGCTACTTGTTTCCTTTATCGAAGCATGCCATCGCCGACTGGAAGAACTACTACCATGAGGTCATGATGGATGAGCTGCTGGCGCGACCTCCACTCGGGGGCCCCGGGAAGATAGTGAAATTTCACGAGTGCCTTCTTCGCGGCAAGCGAAAGTACAACCGAGGCCGCTTGATGAAGGGCGACAACGTTCCACCGAGCCGCCAAAATTACGGCGATGTTAAACGATCGTGCACCATGGGTCTTCGGCATGGTCGGCGCTACCACAGGAGTGCTGCGACTTTTCAAGGTCGACCGACGAGACGAAGCCATTATTGCAGCCAATGTTCAAGCAGGGGCCTTTATTCGCAGTAAGGTATGGGTCGCATAGAACTGTATTCCAAATTTAGTGGATGTTAGCGAGGCGAGCCTCTATCTGCACTGGGAGACAGTCAACCACAGCGTGAAGTTTGTGGACCCCATCACGAGCGTTCAAACGCAAAACAATAGAAATTTATTGTCAAAATGTGAATCGCCACCTCGTCAGTGGTGGTGACAGGGTAACTGCACCGCTGCTGGAGTAATTCCTGGCATAGATGTCGTGGTAATCAATTAACCGCCACGTACGCTGCGAAGATCATTTCTTGCGTTTGTTAGAAGCCACGGATCGCTCGGGCAACCCAGTAGAAAGACTCTTTCCTGCGGTTGTTCGAAACCATCGCTCGGTGCTAGCCCGTCTGAAGGTGCATCACAAAGTAAAAGAAAATAAAGCGTAGTTTTCTGACCCTTGTATGAGTGCTTCCCTGCATTCGTGAGTGCTTACACGGTAAGCCCGTGGCAAACCACTACTGCGCTAGCAGACGCTCATTCGTTTCGCAGCCTTACTTTAGCGCGAGCAACGAGAGATCTGTTAAAAGCCCAATGTGAAAACCAGGCGCACACCAATCTGTGCTCAGAAATGGGAGCGAAAGCAGGCAGCGAGCCGCACCAATTCAATCCAGAGGAAAGAGAAGCAGCAACGAGCGATCTCTTAAAAGCCTAGTGCGAAAACCAGCGCACACCGATCTGTGATCAGAAATGCTAGCGCAAGCACTTAGCGAGCCGCGCCAATCCAATCCAGAGGAAGAAAGAGGAGGGCGAGCGTCCCCTCGTGGTATAACGCGAAACGTATTAAACGGCTAATTAGTCTAATACACGTTCAGTGCACATATGTAAATTTTAAAATGCTTATAACCCACATTAATGTGACTAATATTATCGTACTAAATGCATTTATTTGATAACATGCTTGTGCCTATAATGCACTCGGTGGAACGACAGACAAGTGAATGAAGGTACGACCATGCACCGACCGTATGATCACGTGAGCCCCAGTTTGTCGACCGCCCATATGGCAACGCCCAAGAGATGATAGCCACCCAGAGTGAATCTAGATAAACCAATGAAACTGGAGGCGTGCCAACGGACAAACTTTGTCTTGTTACCATTAGTTCTTTCATCTTGGGGCGTCGCCAGAGCTCGTGAAGATCCCGAGTTTCGCCAAACTCGGCGCATCCTGCATAGCACCCCAGGTGGTCCAAATTATTCCGGAGTCCCCCACAACGGCGTGTCTCATAATGAGATCGTGGTTTTGGCACTTAAAACCCAATAATTTAATTACATTTTTAATTAACTCGTCTTACGTGGTGCGTGTAAACGCTGACATCATATCACATTACAGTCGAGAAGAAAAGTGAGAAGGCAACTGCCGCGTTCACTCCTCCAATCTTGCCAATGCGAATCATTTCTTGGCGAACATTTACCACTCTGACAGTATCTATCTATCTATCTATCTATCTATCTATATATATATATATATATATATATATATATATATATATATATATATATCTATCTAGCCACCTACGTATTGGTGAACTCATGGTCGTATCGTTAACTTGGTATTTACCAAAACTGGCCTATATATATATATAGTATGACAAGAGTGTATGACGAACATAAATGATAGGTTACGACATGAATATCATGACATGTGTGTCATATGTAGGTCATTAAACAGCTGCCTACGTCTTGGTGCTCTAAGGCGCACGCAGAAGAAAATACGTCGTCGTATGGACAAATTAGACAACGAACGATGGCATTCATTCTGTAACTCGTTGGACCCCCGCAAAGCACTCTCTCGCGTATGGCGAACCCTCCAGGGCCTTCGTTCTTCTCCTCAGCAACGCCACCCCTTTAAGGCACTGGCGCTCCACCAAGGCGATCGAGAAGTGGATGTTGGAGAAGACTTTTGTGCGGAAATTGCAAGCGACAGAATGCTACAAAAGGATCTTGAATTGTACGAAGTTCCCCTCATGCAAGTTTCGGCAATGGACGAACTTTTCTCCATGGAAGAAATGGAGGCTGCTTTAGCCATTTGCAGGCGTTCCTCTTCGCCCGGACCCGACAACGTAGCATATGCTGCTCTCCGCCACCTTGATCATGTAGCACGAGATATCCTGCTGCATCATCTCAATGTCTCATGGAGTGACGGTGTTGTTCCCCCTGAGTGGAAGCGTAGCCGTCTTCTACCCATCTTAAAGCAAGGAAAGTCTCCCCTTGAACTGAAGTCCTATCGGCGTATTGCTCTCGCCAGCTGCGTTGGCAAGTTGATGGAAAGGATGATCCTCACGTGCCTCGAGTGGTTTCTTGAACATTACAATGTTTATCCAGACGCGATGACAGGTTTTCGACGTGGTCGTTCGTCGGTTGACAACGTCATTGATCTCGTGTCATCGATTCAACAACAAAAATCATCCAAACGCATCTCGGTAGCGCTATTTTTAGACGTGAGGGCTGCTTATGATAATGTCTCCCATGAAGCAATTCTTGACGCACTCGTGGCTACTGAAATCGGAGGCCGTACTTTTCGGTGGATTCGTAGCTACCTGACCCAAAGGAGCTTCTTTGTAGTCACTGAAGATGGTCAAACTACCGACCACTATACCAACCGTGGGGTTCCACAAGGTGGCGTTTTGAGCCCAGTTTTGTTCAACCTGGCTCTGATTGGGGTGGAGGAATCCTTGCCACAGCCTGTCAGTCTATCATTTTCCGCAGATGACATCTGCATCTGGGCTTCCGTAGTAACTCGCCAGCAAGTTCGCGCAAGTTACAAAAGGCTGCAACGATGACGTCTACTTATCTTCAGAGACAAGGTCTCGGCGTTTCAACAAAAAAATGCGCGTTAGTCGACTTCACGCGAAAATAGATGGCCGAATATCCTGTGTCTATTAATGGCCAGCCTATTTTGTACAAAATAACCATCGGTTTTTAGGGATCACTGTTGACCGCGACCTCTCCTGGAGCCCCCATGTATCCTACCTAAGGAAAAGACTCCTCTCGATCAGTCACCTCTTCAAAGGCATCGCCGGAAAAGCATGGGGACCGTCGGTGCGTTCTATGCTGCAAAAGCGCTTTTTATGGGTTTCTTGCGTTACAGCACCCCGGTGTTGTCAAGCGCCCGGAGGACTAACCTCAGAGTGCTTGAGAGCATGCAAGCTCAAGCACTTCGAACTTGTCTTGGCCTTGATACAATCTCGACCGGGTGAGGTGGGTCGTCACCGCAAGAATCAGGAGACTGCGATGACGGCGGGCATCATGATGATGAAAAATAGAAAAGATTGTATTCACTTCATTGGTACATGGTTTTGACTCTATCCGAGTCTCGAGCGGTTCTGATTAACACGGGGGCCAGGACGGCCTTAAATCCCCTCGTGGTGGCCGGCGTTTCCTTCGGGAAAGTCCTCTCTCCGGTGGTCAAGTTGACGACCTCCTCGCCCTCGGGTCCTCCTTCTTGGTAGCTCGCCGTTTTCGTCTGCTCCGTAGAGGTGAGAGCTCTCTCGGGGCTGAAGGGGATTATCTCGTCACGGGAAAAGCGCTGGGGCTTGCTTCCCACATTGGAGAGATACAGATTCCAGGCATAACCTGCCGATGACTCCTTCGGGGAACTTGTGGAAGTGTCAGACCTCTGTCGGGCGGTCAGTTGGCGACCTCCTCTCCCTCGGTCTTCCTTCTTGGTAGCTCGCTGTTTTCGTCTGCTCCGTAGAGGTCAGACGCTCTCTCGGGGATGAAAGAGGATTATCTCGTCACGGGAAAGGCGCTCGAGCTTGATTCCCACACTTCACAGGTGCAGTTCCAAGCCGATCATAACAGCCCGTCCACCGCCACAGGAGATCTCGAAGGGGTTGCAGCATCCAAGCACCTCGAAGAGACCATAGACCCTGTGCCTCTGCTTTGTTTCGCCGTTCGTTCCAAGGCAGGCCAGGTGACACCCTCTGGAAATAGACCACGCCAAGCCCAAGGCACAACAAACAGAGAGCACCCAACTAACCATGAGAACTGCCAGGTTCACACATTCTTCACACAAAACCTTATCAGAATTAAACCTGCAGCCCTCGTTCGAGCTTCCCGAAAATTAACAAAAGGAAAAACTAGACTTAAGTGCATATTTCAATTAACCTAATACCTAACGTTTTTGTTTCTCCTGCCCGGGAAAGCCACATTTATTGAGAGACCCAGAGTGCATTGAAAATGATCAGACGGATAAATGCTGCGCAGTGAGTTAGTTACTCGTTGGGTCAATAGTATCTGCCAGTACCAGCGCTTCTAAGGCAAAATGTACTGCGCTCTGATGACCGCTTGAACTCCTAATTAAGCTGATTCATAAAGTGGCATTTAAAGCCAGAAAACCAAAAGCCATACTCTATCTGCAATGGTAGCCGATAAACGCACCTACCCTGTAAGCATTGAATTACCCAAAATGGTTTGTTTCTACAAACCTCCAATGTCAATGCCTATCTACAAAAACAGCGCGTTCACGAGCCACCACCGTTGCAAAACCTGCTTCGCAGTTTTATTTGCGTAACTGGCGCGCATAACAATCATCACAATGAATCACCGAGATTAACGCGGAACCTTTGAAATTAAAAGAAATAAGGTCTTAATAACTAACAAATGAAAAAAAAATGCAACGTGCTCTATTTACAAATTCACAAACGGGAACCTTATGGAGGCGCCCAATTCGACAATTACTACCTCCTAATGCGCACTCGACTAGGTCGCAATCTGAAAGTCATTGGGCCTAGCCATGGGCAATAAAGGGTGCCAGACACACACTGCCCCCTCCCGTCACCTGTCAATTCGTGTGGCCGCAGCTTTCTTTTGCGTCTCAGGGAGGGAGGCCGTAAACGCGAGGAGAATCGCCATTCTTCCTTTGTCTTCGCTCTCGCGGCGCAGTCCCCCTCATTGACTTTTTGACTGGCCCTGTGCTTGCGCGCGTACCTCATCCAGGTTGCACCTTTCAGCCGCATTCCTACTCGCGCAGACGCGCCCTGTTCTGTTGTCAGCCGCCTTTGGCGACGTCTCCGTTTTCTCACCCACCGTAACGAGCCCTTTGAAGTTCTGCGTGGTGGCCTGTTCCCTTCGCTTACGGGCTGCGGTGTGTCTGTCTCGAATTTGCGCTGTGCTAAATACTTCGCTCGTTTGCGCTGTCTGAAAAATGTTTGCCTCGCCAGGCGGTCACCGAATGTGCATGTGCAATCCTCGATCGTCCGGGTCCTGCCCTGTTTGGCCGCCATATCAGTCTCCTCTCCTTTGGACGATTCCGGAACCCCGCTCAAAGGCGGAGGTACAAGGGAGGTTTTCAGCGCCTCCTTGACCTTTTTAGGGCTGCTAAAACAAGCCTTGTCTCCGCTAGGAACGTGCTCCGGAATAGCCACTGTTTCTACCTTCGCGACGTAATTGCTCTCTTCTGCCGCGATTCCTTCTTTAACAACCTTCAAATGGTCTAAATAGCCCTCCGAATGTGACAGCTCCAAATTAGTTTCTAATTCCTCTACCAGCCTCTGCTGCGGTATGCCCTCTGAGCCGAATGCCTCCTCGCTAGCACCTTTTTCCCCGCTTTCATTAGTTATGTGCTGCGCTTCCCGAGTGCCTATGTCATGAGGCCTTTTCCTTTCTTCATTGCCTTGCCTTATCTCCGCCGCGATCTCATGAGCCTGGGGACGCGGGAGAGCTTGGGCCGTATAGTCGCCAAAACTCAGACCCTTTTTCTTTAGCAGCATTTCCGAGCGATTTGAAAATAAGTAGGGGTATTGTTTGGACAGATTCTGCGATACCGCGGCTTCAGTCATCAATAGTCCGAACGGCCCCTCGATCTTTACGCTGGCTATGGGCAAGCAAACACTATCCTCCTCAACTACCTGCCGGATCCACGCATGTTCCCCGGTAAAATCCTCAGGTTGCACATACGCAGGGTGGACGATGTCCATTGTCGCAGCCGAGTCCCTAAGTACCCTACATGGCGTTCCGTTCACTGCGAGGTCGCGAATGTAGGGTTCTAAGAGCTCCAAGTTGCCGTCGTCATTTACGAAAGAAAAAACAATCCTAGGCTTCCGACAGCCGATCGCAAGGTGTCCAGGCTCCTGGCAACGGAAACAGACGACCGGTTTTCTAGCCTCAAACGCCCTTTCTGTTTTTCTTTCGTCTTTCGCTGCACTGTTATTCTGGCCTAAATTATCTGTCTGCATGTCTTTGGTCTCACTTCCAGCTTTCTCTTTGTGAAAGGGGCGCCCGTTTTCCTCTTTGCCGAATTTAGTCAACGGCCTGACGCGCGTTTTCTCGGATTCGCGACGTGCGGCGAATTCATCTGCTAGCACTGCAGCACGTTCTAAGCCCTTCTCGCCCGACCTATCTTGAATCCACAGGCGCATCTCTTCGCTCAAGGACCCATAGAACTGCTCCATGCAGATTAGCTCAACAACCTTGTCGTGACAACCGAATGCATCTTCCCCTTTTAGCCACTCAATTAAATTGGCTTTCAGTTTGTAAGTGAAATCTTGAAAAGACTCGCCCGGTGTCCTAGCTGCCTCCCGAAAACGGCGGCGGAAAGCCTCCGCTGAGAGCCGATATTTCCTTAGCAACGCAGCTTTTACTTTCTGATAATCTTCTGACTCGTCCTTCGTTAGCCTTGCAATTATTTCGGTTGCTTCGCCAGGAAGAACGGTCAGAATCTGTTGCGGCCAACTCTCTAGTGCCAACCCGTTTCTCTCGCAGGTTCGTTCAAAAATAACGAGAAACAATCCCATGTCATCGTTAACCTTGTACGACGGCATGAGATCCCTTATTTTCACTCTTGCTTCACCCGAATGCCTTTCATCTATTGAGAGGTTATTTGCTGATTGCCTGGCCAGATCCCGCTGCACGTCTAGTTCTTTTAGCTTTAGTTCGTGAGCTCTCTGTTCCTCGCGTTCCTTTCTTTCTGCAGCTTCCTTTTGTTCAGCTTTCTCAGCTCTTTGCCTTTCCCTCTCCTCTGCAGCGTTTTGTTCAGCTTTCTCAGCTCTTTGCCTTTCCCTCTCCTCTGCAGCGTTTTGCTCAGCTTTCTGAGCTCGTTTCTCTATCTCTTCCCATGCTTATAAAATTTCGTCCTCAAGAGCCCCGCACTTCTCAATCGCCTCAACAAGCTGCGGCTTTCTCTGACTTTTCCCGACCTCAATTCCCAGCTCTTCACAAAGTAATAACAACTCTGGCTTTTTCCGTTTGCCCAAATCCATGGTCAATCTCGAACGAGGACTTTCTTACTCTGCTGTGACGTGAGGAAGCTTTCAACAGGAGCCTGCACGTACAGTAACTAATTCGCCGTTTTAGAAAACACACAAGCTAAAACCTGGCAAATTCTCAAAGAAAGTCAAGCGCTCACCATTCTGCTGAAGCCAGGACGAAGGGTGGAGTATCCCATTGCTGCCAACCAGCTGATATAATCTCGACCGGGTGAGGTGGGTTGTCACCGCAGGAATCAGGAAACGACGATGAAGGCGGGCATCGTGATGAAAAAATAGAAAAGATTGTATTCACTTCATTGGTACATGGTTTTGACTCTATCCGAGTCTCGAGCGGTTCTGATTAACACGGGGGCCAGGACGGCCTTAAATCCCCTCGTGGTGGCCGGCGTTTCCTTCGGGGAAGTCCTCTCTCCGGTGGTCAAGTTGACGACCTCCTCGCCCTCGGGTCCTCCTTGGTAGCTCGCCGTTTTCGTCTGCTCCGTAGAGGTGAGAGCTCTCTCGGGGCTGAAGGGGATTATCTCGTCACGGGAAAAGCGCTGGGGCTTGCTTCCCACATTGGAGAGATACAGATTCCAGGCATAACCTGCCGATGACTCCTTCGGGGAACTTGTGGAAGTGTCAGACCTCTGTCGGGCGGTCAAGTTGGTGACCTCCTCTCCCTCGGGTCTTCCTTCTTGGTAGCTCGCTGTTTTCGTCTGCTCCGTAGAGGTCAGACGCTCTCTCGGGGCTGAAAGAGGATTATCTCGTCACGGGAAAGGCGCTCGAGCTTGATTCCCACACTTCACAGGTGCAGTTCCAAGCCGATCATAACAGCCTACCGCGATGCGCCTCAACAGCTGCAACAATTGCCATCGCCAGGGAACATACCATCAGAACGTATGTCGCCACAGACACCCTTCGAAATCATCTTCGACACCTTTCCCGACTACAGCCTCAACGCCTTGCTTCTCTCTCGGAAAGTAGGCCACATGCAACTTTTTCGGGCGTGGTAACCTCCTATCGATCTTGTCTTCCATCAGACTTCACGCCTGCAGCAAGCACACCTTGTCCTTTGTGGTGTCTCTGGCAGCCACAAGTGCGGCTATCTGTTCCAGGAGTTACAAAGAAGACAGACTTGCTAACTTGTGCCCTGAATCAAGCTGCTCTACATATGCTGCATGATTCCTACTCTGATCGAATTCACATTTCTACAGATGGCTCTTCGGCTCTGACCAGCTCTACTGGTGCGGTAGTTATTCCGTCGGCATCATTCTGCAGCAAGTTCAAGATCAGCCACGTCACAACATCGACAGGGTCTGAACTTGCCGCCCTCCGTAGCGCAGTACTTTATGTGCACGAACAATCACCAAATAATTGGGCTATATTCTGTGACTCAAAGGCATCCCTACAGTCACTTTTATCAGCTCTGCGCCGCAGCCCACATGAACAACTGGTAGCAGAGATACGAGTACGCTACCATCAAGTGGTAGTCAGAGCAACGACATCGTATTTCAGTGGCTACCTGGGCACTGCAACATCACTGGCAATGAATGTGCCGACAAAGCTGCCCGTGAAGCACATCACGAATATGAAAGAATCCCAATACCATTGTCAAAACCATTCTTGACAATGGTATATGCAGCGCGGCACCTCAGCAGTCTTGCCCATACTATGACTCTAAGGAAATGGCATACGCCAGAGTTTACCAACCGGCGCCTATATGCCATGGACCCACAGATGCAATTACGACTTTTACCCGGTTTTAAACGACATGAAGAAACCTTACTGTGCCGCCTGCGATTAGGAGTTTCGTTTACGAACTCCTATTCATCCCTAATTCGAATGGTGGACAGTGCCAACTGCAGCACATGTGGTGTTGAGGAAACCACCAGGCATCTCTTATGTGACTGCCCTAGATACAAAGAAGAGAGGATTGCTCTTCGGACGGCTTTGGGGCACTTAGACGACAGGCATTTTACGGAGGAGAAGATCTTGAGCCCGTGGCCTCGTGCGTCTTCTATGTACACGGCTGCAAAGGCGCTGCTGCGCTTTTTGAAGTACACAAGCCTGCATGACCGCCTCTGACGAAACTTAGCGATGAACGCTTGACTGTAAATGTGCAAGGTGTGAACTGTGAACTTCTCTATTCCTTCTCCTCTTTCAATCCCTTCTCCCCCTTCCCCAGTGCAGGGTAGCCTACCGGGCTCAGCCTGGTTAACCTCCCTGCCTTTCCCTTATGACTTTTCTCTCTCTCATGGTCGTTTCGTTAACTTGGTAGGTACCAAAATTGGCATAGTATGACAACAGTGTATGACGAATATAAATGATAGGTCATGACATGAATTTTATGACATGCTTGTCATGTAGGGCATGAAACAGCCGCCTATAATTACAATGACTCAACGAAAGAAATATTAACACTCAAAAACCACTGAAATGGGTTCGGACGTGGGCACTAAGGGAAGGAAACACAAAATGACGATGGTAGAAGTCATAGTCATGAGCATCACTCTGAAAAAATGACAATGACTGAGCGAAAAAAGAATCACACTCAAAAACCACCGATATGGCTTCTGACATGGGTACTAAGTGAAGGAAACACTAACGGATGATGGTAGAAGTGATAGTCATGAGCATGACCAAAACGCTTGTGTCAGTCTCCCCTGCCAGTCTTCCGTAAGCTGGTGGGCTCTTCATATATGATGGATTAGAAACGAACCCGATCACACGTCTTGTAGTAATCGTGCGCACGGCTCCGAATCAAAAGTTGTTTTTGTGGTGTTCACCCTGACGAGAACGTCAACGACCAGCCCCATTATCGAACCCTGTTTTTCGCCATGCATAAGGTGTAACGCATCGACAACTGATGCATTTCAAGATAAATAAGAAGTGCTGTTCACATAGCAAGAAAGTCGCTCTAAAGTTATGGAGTTTTTCGTCACATTTCATTAAAGGTCAGCCTTTTTGTAGTCTCGGTAACATTTTGCTAGCCATTTAGCCTTTTCGTCAGCATTGCAGATGTGATTCTTTCTCGGATCATCGTAGATCGAGGACATCGCGAGATTTCCGGCAAACGCACACATCGCAGGTGGGGAAAGCAATCTTTCTTCTTAATTAATTTAGACCGTGCTTCTGGCAGATGGTTTTAATATCGCCATCACCCGCAAAACCAATGAACCGCACAAAAAATTTCGCAGTTTCACCCTAAAGCCGGAGCATCGATTTCGATAGCAAATTATTAGAGAGCCATACGGAGTAAGGATAGTAGTCTTATCAGCTGTATAAACTTGGACATGCAGCAGCACCAGCAACGCGCAGAACTGTTGTCGACGCCGTCGGCATTTTGCCCGCGTTCGCTCCGAACGTGCGCGGCGTTGGTGACTGTTGAATGAACGAATTATGGGGTTTTACGTGCCAAAACCACGATCTGATTATGAGGCACGCCGTAGTGGGGGACTCCTGAAATTTGGACCACCTGGGGTTCTTTAACGTGCACCTAAATCTAAGTACACGGGTGTTTTTGGATAGTTGGTGACTGTTGCCGGTGCCTGTGGGGACGGCTCGGAGGTTTTGGACGAGATCAGAACGGGACACTCGTCGAGCAGCGTCGGCAGTCTTTACCATCTTCTCGCCTGGCAACGTTTTATTGCGATAGCAATTATATGGACACTCCAAAGCGTATTTATACCGTCGGCGTCGCCGTCGCCATGAGGTTCCGTATGACGTCAACCGCGCAAACACTCGGCGTTTGCGCTGGGTGTTTGCCAGTGTGCTATAGCCATGGAGAAGAAGAGCGAAAGTCCTGCTCAGCGGCGCAGAAGAGCGGAGAAGCTTAACTCATCAGATCCCGAAGTAGCTGCCTGGAAATTACCGGTTGAGCGTAGGAAGAAGGAACAGAAGAAGGCTAAACGTGCTGCGGAGACACCTGGGCAAAGGGAGGAACGTCTAGCAAAGCGGCGTCGCCAGGAGGCTGAGCGACGTGCTCGACCATATCAGCAGCAGTAACAAGACGCCGTCGATGACGTCAAGGCTCGCTAATTCACTTACTATGCGGTGAAACTTAGCGAAAACGCCAGTGCGACTCTGGGACCTTCGAGACGGACTTGGTAAACAATACGTTTGGATATGTGTGCGACTTGTGTGAAAGACTGTGGCACATGAAAGACTTGACGCCGGTAAGTAGTGCCATGCGTGAAACGTTGAGTTTAGCGGCGCCGCCAGAGTTGGGTGAAACCGTGGCGCGGGTTTGTGCAACGTGCAAGAACTTTCTCGTTAAGCAGAAGATTCCACTCTTTAGCGTTACCAATGTGTATCGTTACCCGGCCATGCCACCAGGTCTACCGGTTGTGAACGATGTGGCCGACTTAGCTCACGCTACGTATATCCTGGCATAGCCGAGCTAGGCCACTGCTATTTTGATATAAATACGCATTTGGTTCCGCAGCTAAACGTCGCCTCCCCTCCCACCCTCTCGCCCCCCCCCCCCCCCAATGGGCTTTCGCACGACGGAAAAAGTCGCGTTTGCTGTATATATATGGTGATTGTAAAGGAGCAAAGAGACGCTTAATTCTGCAGCCCTGCAGGGAGCACGGCGCAGAACGTGCGTTTGTTCTCCGCCGTGCGTTCGCTCCCTGTGAAAGCGCGCGTCCCTCGCGCGCTTTCACTCGCACATAAAGCATACGGTGCGCGGCGACGATTTAATCGCTGTTAGACGTCATACGGAACCTCACGGCGACGGTGACGGCGGCAATCCGCTTTGAGTATCCATACAATTGCTATCGCAATAAAATAGTGACGTGCAAATATTCCCGCTGTAGAAAATGTGCTTGAAGTAGCTGCACGCGTACTCTTCTGGCTTCTACTGATTTTGAATGTCGGGAGAAAACAGCAAGTAAGGCAGTCCCGGTGGTAGACCTCCTAAGCTAAATATATGGCAATGTTGAAAATTTAATTTTCTGAAGATAGCGAAATGCAGCTGGAAATGGACGCTAACCGACCACCACAAACAAACGAAGACCACCTATTCGAAACGTGGGAGGCCAAGCTCGCCCTCGGGGACCTGGAAGACCAACGACAACTCGTCGCCAGGGCCAAGAGGGCAGCCGAAGCCAGAGGGTTCCTGGACTAAGGAATCTTCCCACCTCAGGGTGATACCGGGCCTCGCTCCGGACACTGTTTCACTAATAAACGTTTCTCTCTCTCTCGTCAGAAATCGGCAACATCGACGCACATTAACTGAACATTGTGCATTGGTGTATGTATACTATAAATGAGGCTGAACTGATTCAGGCTAAATATGAAATACCGGGTCGTTAAAGAGTTGGATGTAAAATCAGCCTACGTCAGCTTTCCAGTCCAAGTCGACTGGTTAAACAACGCGTGAGCGGGTCCCTAGCACTCCAACCCCAGTTGCGGTATCTTAAAATACGTTATGCTTTCTGTTCTCAGACTATTGTGGGTACTTGAGAAGAACGATTTAATGAAGAAGGTGGTTTTAAGGTGGTGCTCGGGCGCTGACCACCTCGCTATTTCGCTTGCTGACCCTTCAGATTTGTATATTTCGCGACACTTGCGCATAACTTAAATTTGAGCGGGACTTCTATTGTACATGAGCAGTTGGAACAACGACAAACGCCACAAAATTTTGCACTGCGCATTTTGATTCCTCTTCTCTGGATAAGTGCACGGCTTTAATGATAAAAAATGTATAATGCCTGTGGTTCTCCAAAGCTCGCTCCGGATACACGCACATGGGGGGGGGGGGGGGGGGGGCATAAGAGGGTCATACACACTAGCGGAATTCCCTATGGTTGGTCACGTTTAATACCTGATTGTTAAACGTGTCACTGATTCTACTTGTCTTGTGCCGAGAACGTCCTACGCTGTGGATCTCGTCGCTCTTTGCTGCCGTTGCTGTTTAGAGACTCAGTCGTGCGTGACGTGCGGCGACTTTATTTCACAAAAACACGCGTCTATCTGTCTTCATTGTTTCGCGTACGTCACTAAGTCAGTTGCCTTCGTAATGACGTTCGACCATTTCGTTCTCTACCTTCGACTTCTCCTCATTCTTAGTCATCTTCGTCTGCAGGATCTTGTCGATCTGATCTTGAAATGCAGTGCCTCTCTTTTAATACGGCCGAAGCACTGCATTTTTAAAAGTGTCACTTAGTAGAGAGCAACGGCGTTCTTTGGAATATACTACTACGGAGTTTCGTCTCCATATTGTTAGGCGAACTGATGTTATTTCCCTCTCTACTTGAGTACAACGTCGGTTTCAAACACCGGCGTTCTTGTTGTTTTTCTTTGCTCTTCCGTGTTTATTTGTGCGCTGGAACGATGTTTCATAACGCTATTCACAACCAACTATCCCAGCTGTCTACGCTTAGCTCGTTTGTATGGCGGGCCTCGCGTCTGGGGCTATACTTCGGCTCGGAGATCCCGGTGGACTTTCATCCGTGGTGACGCGCGTGCGCTTTAAAATCATGGCCTCTACAGAAGCCGAAAAAATCACCGACATCACCGACACGTTCGACGCAGGAGATTTCGCCTCCGTCTTCCCAATTCAACGCCTTGCGGCGCCAATGACGGTCGGTCTTCGCATCGGCGCCCGCCTTCACCTGTATGAGTTACCACCAGACGACATATTCAGCGCCATTTACACTTCCGCGTCGGTAACTACATCAGAGCAGCGACACACATTCATGCAGGTGACAACGGGACGAAGTCTCTTCGGGGCTTCCAGCTGTCGAGAGTCGGTCCTGCAGAAGCTGGCCGACGTCCGCACCGTGCCGGCCGGTTTATGGGGCCCCGGGCATCTTAACAGCATATGTGACGCAGGAGGCCACGGCCACTGCCAGAGGCCCCGTCCATGGCCTACCTCTAACTATGCCCGAAGATCAGTTCTTGAGCACTATCTCGATTCCCGACAGCAACGAGTGGCTGGCGGCTTGTCGCTTCGAGCAATCTACCTCCCTCCTCCTGAGCATACGTGGTACTCACGTTCATCGAAACTTGAAGTCAAAATGGAGCTTAAACAGGCGAACACCTTCAAACACGAGTAGTGAAATGCACCAAGTGTCTTAAAATTGGCCAATACGCTTATGTTTGGCCTACAGCGCACAAACTGATGCTGTGCGACCTCTGTGGTCAGCAGTTTCCGCCTGACACAACACACCACCGTACGCCGCGTGAATGCTGACGTCAGTGATTAAACTGCAATGGCATGCACAGAGAAAGAGACCCGACATGTGTACGTAAACAGGAAGCTGATCGAGCTGCCTATTTGGCTACCAACACGTCAGTTCTGGACAAACCCAAAACTAAGGCACTGAAAACAATGACCAAGTCATTCACTCCTCAAACACCTGCCAAGCATACAGCCCTGACACTCGCCATTCAGCACACTGGAGGACAGCGCCGACAGAGCCACCAAATTATGCTTCAGGACCCCAGCCCCGAAGTCTGTATAGAGCACAGCTACGACCAAGAATCCGGCACCACCTTCTGTTTCCCCACCCGGCAAGACACCCCAGAAACCAAACTACCTCAAGGCTCTGCTGTCGCAAAAGCCATCTACTCAATCAACCAAGGCGCCCTCGGGGAAGCAAGACTACCCCCCCCCCCCTTTCAATGGGTCGCACCCCACTCCTATCAACAATAGCACAAACACACCACCGCATTCTATAACCGCATAACGCGCGCGTAATATACTGCATAGTTCTCACAAATGGACGCGCATTTAGCTGCCACTGCCTCACGGCCGGGTATCATAGAAAAACAGCTTGCCCTAATCCAACAACGGCTGACGCAACTGGAAACTATAGAGATAGCTCTGACATAAACATGTTCCAACATCTACATACGACATGGGTGGCATTGGAATTAGGTCCAAGCTAAAGCTTCCTCTTAATAATTATTTTACTGAACGTGTTCTTTGTGTTGGAATAAGCACGACGAGTAAGAAGATGAAGAATTCGCGTGCATCGGTACACGCGTGACAGCAGCTACCAGTCATCCGGCTCCACGTTCGAAGTCGGGCTACAGTTTTTTCTTAATAGACCCCTTTTTATATGCATTGAAAGGCTTGATTCCCTACACTTTAATGAAAACACGGTATTTACGACGTGTGCACGAAGTATGCGCTAAGCTTCAATAAAAACAGCAGATTAATTTGTGATATAATAGTTTGCTTCGCGCAACCTACGTAGTCGCCATCGCGTTATATTGCATGACTAGGAGGTTATAGAATGTGTAGCTGCGCTTGTTGGTGCATTCTTGCGTGGAATAACAGACTCGAACTTTAGAAAGGACAGTAAGACAGACTAGAGACAGCCGCTATTTTGCAATTGAATTTTGTTAAAAGCCACATACGTGAATATTCTACACACACAAGACAGCTGCGCAGGCCACACCGCGCATAAGAGGTCACACATATCATGTCATCTTGAAAATAATGCAATCTAAAGAAGCAGAAACAATCCATAGCCGTCTTTCTAAAAGCACTTCTTCTTTCCTACGCAACAACACCTGAGTGCCACTCAAGCAGGTCTTTTCCTTTTCCTATTATGATGCGCTGCCTTTAGCTGTCGTGCAAGTGCATCCGTAACACTCTTGCTCAGAAATCGGATGCTAGATAATAACGGCCCAAATGAAAGTATAGTGCCTATTATCGGGAGTTATATTGTTCTAATATGTTTGCATCATGCAGCTCACTCGACGGGTCTATTAGTGAAGGCGTCGACGCCCTTAGAGACGGCCCTATGCGTTAGGCAGTGTGATGGTGCCGGTGGGCCGGCCCTGATTCCACTACAATCGAGTTTAAAGCGTCAACGAATGGGACGATCACCGGCAGCTCAGTTATGTCTACTTTGCCTTCGATGACTCGTCGCGTACCTGGCTTGACAACTATGAAGCTATTGTGTGGCGGCCTGGCAAGAATTTTGTAGCCAGCTGCGAAATACCTATGGAAGTTCGGACATACAGCAAGCACAACATGGGCTCTATTCTCGACACGTATGGCGGTTGCACGGCTGCCATTATCCGCCATGTTGACTCTCTGATTGGCTATCGAGAGGTCACGCGTTTTAAAGTTTGTGCCGGGAAACGGAAGTTTTGCGAAATGCAACTTTGTGTTTTCATCAAAAAAAAACGAAACGTGACGTGAAGCTGCAAATTTTATCGTATAGATGTTTCTGGTACTTGGCACCTGTATTGCGACTTTAGCGCTTTAAAAAGAAAGTGGACGGTAGCATGCAGAAGCCCGTTCTATGCATCTGCAATTTCGCGAATATGTGGTGGCAGTCCAAGATAGCCGCCTTGTCAGCTTCCTGATTGGCTGAAGGAATATGCCGTGAGGAGCGTCACAGGAAGAGCTATTTCGTAAACGTCAATTTGACGTTGCGCGATGTTGCGCTGGGCCGCCATTGCAGAGATTTTCCGCCATAATTTGTCGTGCGACGAGCCGCGCGAATACGGTAATGAGCGGCCATATCCAATGGCGGCAGAGAGGCATGCGTATCGCGGCATTTTCCCCGTCGTTTGTGGCCGTGAAAATATCTTGTTCATACCGCGTGCTCATATAATTTGCATCGCTCTCAGTAGGGGGCGGCATTTTTGTTTTGGACCATCAGTTTTAATAAAAACACGTTTATTTGAAATACTATTGGTTGAACATTGCTGCTACATTTCACTGCTGCGTTTGTATCGTAATCAAGATTAATGGCTTTTTGCGTCAACATAGGCTATAACATTTATAAAAAGAAATGTACGCAAGGCGGCGTCTTGAAGTTACCTCACGTAAAGTCCCTTTATAAGAACTTATATAGGGACTTTAACCTCTCGCGGTGCGAGTAAGCAACGAAGTGAACAAGAGATGGCAGCGCCGGCGCTTGCGTCGCACAAGCGGTTACCTCTGGCGCGCACAATGTTATCGATGATGTTCGTCCGCTTCTCAGCCACACGAGTCGGGCTGAGTGACTTGCGTGATAACGCGGCCTCGAACGTTGACTCATTGCCACTGGTAGGTCACGTACGTATGTTGTCTCAAGGTGTATAGAAAGCAAGCGCGTGGGCGCCAATATACGATGACTCATTCCGTTTCCCGAGAACACGCAGACGACAGCTTGTGCGCATGCAGACGACGAAAGCTAGAAACGATTTTGATGGAATAATCTTACGCGAGCTAGCTGCTTTATTTTTACTGGGGAGGAAAACTGTTTTGCTATATCAAGAACGCTAAATTCAATGCCTTCACTACAGTTACTTCAGCGAAAAGTCAAATTTGCGTTACGTTACGAAAGCGAATTGGGGCCATCAGCGCGATCTTGTAAGCGTCGCGCCTACGTCACGTCTCGAAGAAAATGGCGGAATGTCCAGAATGGAGCCTCGTACCTTCAATTTTAGGAATCCAGACCAAATGAGAGCGTCGCCATGTTCGTTGAGGAAGTGTCACGACTCTTCCGGCGAGTGGATCCGGCAATAAGAGAAAAAGAAACGTTGCCCGGCCAACACGTTACCTTGAGCAGATTTTCTTAATAAAAAAAATGTTCCTTGCCAAATTGCTCTTATATGGGTATGTCAGTGTTGAGAAGGTTATTTTGAAGCGCGTTACAATGTGAATGTTATTCTTTTAGTACAGTCAAAATCCCACTTTGTGAGCAATATTTCACAGAAGTTTGAACGCACTATATCACATTAGTTGTTTTTAAAATGTTTTATCACGAAAGCACTAAAATGAATATAAAAAAAAACTTGCAATTAGAACACTGCTCGACACTTCTAGATCGAACTGCGTACTTACGATGAGGCATGCCTTCACACAGCACCTGCAAATTAAAAAAAATATTTGCTCAGGGGAACTTCAGCAATTTACAAATATCTCTGACATTCGTACGCGTATGTTCCTTCCATGCCCCATTAAACCTTCTTGGGGCTAGAAAAGCTATAAAAGGAAGTGTGAAACGAATGTCATTATTCCTGTTTCGGCTTGTGGTTAGCGCACCCCGAAACCACACTTTCACTGTAAGAAATAGTGCAGACCTTTTATATTATTCTTTTTCGCCCCAGAACTCATATTATTAACCTTTGGTGTGTTGCTATCAAACGCGAAAACGTTACAGGAGCTTAAAAGTGGCTTGCAACGCGGAAATAGTGCGCAAGCGTAAAATAGTTCATCTTACAGAAAAAGCAATCACGATATGTTCTGAAAAAGAATTGCAGATTGGGCGAGTTGGTGGTTTTGCATGTTGCTTAAAAAACAGCGCTACCGACACAGGACACAGAAAAGAGAGTGGACGCACACGGCGCTGCTCGAACGATATGTTCAGTTTACTTTATGCTGAAAACGCTGCAGTGTCGTCCGAGAGGTGACAGAAACAAGTGTCAGTCCGCATGTGTAGTTGATTTGTTGTGCTGTGTCCATATAAAGCACATATAAAGACAAGTCGCACTTGCGGCACAGGTGGAGTTACTTTGGAGAACGCGATTTAATACATCGAGACAGGAAATGGCGCGTAAATAATGCAACACCTGCGTTAACCTTTCATGCTTTGCATGCCACACCTGTCGTCGGGGCCCTCTAACCAGCAGGCATAACACCAGTTTACGCGCTTCTAAAGCGTCAAATCTGTGGCTGACGCATCGCAAGTATTGGTCATTCTAGTCTACTTTATGTGTTTTGTAGACTCTTGCGGAAGTGGGAGAGGAGGGGGGGGGGTATGACGCGTATTTTATTATTCCGTTTACCGACGGACTTCCTGTGACCCTCTATTCGCGCGCCAGTGATAGCGTTACCTTTGGCGCTTGCGCGGATGCTTCAGAGATTGATTGCGAATTGTCACGAGAAAGCGAGCTATGCATGGAGAATAGGCGAGCAGCTCCCAGCGTACAGGTATTGGAGTAGAACTTTTCTTTTCAAGTCTTTCTTTTGCTGTTCGCGCAACCATGATTTCCTTACAGGTAATTATTCAGCTAAATAATATGATGTTTCTAGCTTTTCTCACCATTCATGTTGCTCTTACGACGTTCTAGTGCCGATGAGTGAAATTACAGGCGCCAGGACAAGTAGTGGCGTCAATTAGACATTACGTTTGCATTATAGCTCACAGTCTTATGCGTTCTGTCACTTTCCTGCTGTTTGTTTTCGCTCGCAGTTGCATACAGACTCATACTAAGACGTTAATATTGCCACAAGCAGTCCGAGAACTAAAGATACACGGTGCATTTTCAAGCAAGGCACCGAAAAGCGAAGCTCGGCCGCGTTGGGCCACGACACCACGTACCAAGAGGCCGGCGACCCATGCGCGAGAACCGAATGACTGGCACCCGACATGAGGTGACCAAGGAGAAGACGACGTTCGAAGAAGCAAAAGACGAAAAACGTTTTCTTTGAGTGTGGAGCCTCTTGAGTTCACGGGCACAAGTTCGCCCTGAATATTTTAGTTTTCTTAGAATCGGCGGTTACAATATTCAGTGGGGACGGACACAGCGTGCTGAAAGATGATATTCAGAGATGTCGTCTTGCAGCTGTTATTAATCCAGTACCCCAATAGGCCCACCGTTCATTCGCACCGATTATGAGCCGAGGCTTGGCAACTAGAGTACATTCGCCGGTCATCTATTTAGTTTCCTTTCTCCAATTGCTGCTATTTTTCAGAATTGTGCTGCTCGGGGTTAGTGTGAATGCCTCTTTTATTTTTAACTTCATTCGACATGCTATATTTTCTTGGGGTGCATGCACTTTCCTTAATTTTATTCTGGTATTGCATTTTATTCAAGCAGTAAGTAAAGTGTAAAGAGAGGTGGAATACAATAACGCTGGTGTGTGTAAATTAAGTGCACGTTAAATAACCTGAAGTGGCAAACAGAAAGCACCGACATACAATACCGCGTGCCTCACGTGTGGAGCGTTTGAGTCTGTAATGCAGTTATTATTGTCTGAAAGATTCTTCTTGTATCAGTCAGTCATAAAACTTTATTCTCTGTACTGGGAGTGATGGGTTCTGCGACCCCACCAGATAGTACTTCCGGATCAAAGCTGGCCAGCAAGGTCTCCCACTTTTGCGAGCCTACAAGCTTCTTGTATCACTCCTCCACTTGGGCGTCCGAGACGCACCACCAGAGACGGTCTACGCAAGTGAGGAATACTGCCGCTACGGATAGCGGCGACAGATTCGCTTGAGGCTTCTGATGGACTTGAAGCAGATGCAGATGAAGCTTGATGAAAGTTTGTATTTACAAGAACTATTTACAACAAATACAAAAAATACACATTGAGATGCAAGGTGGAACTGGCACACATAGGGCGAACTTATATGGCAGAGCCGATGGTGCATAGCACCGCAAGTTATGTCTAGAACGCTTCGTCGGGGGCAACGGGGCCACGTTTTCTAACCTTCTGTTCCCCGCCCCAAACATTTATAACCCAATCGCCAGCGAGTGGCTATTAGAGTGGTTCGCGGGCGCACCAATCACTAAAACTGTACTAGGATCGTCGTGTGAGAGGTCCGCCGGCTATTTCAGCATTGCCCTTCGTACAAGCGCCCTTTCCTTTACCATTTTTCACGGTGTTTGTCCTCTCCCTAAAATCAACATACTAAAAAAGCGGACAAGTTTGCACTCGGTCGTGCAAAGCTTAGGTACAGCGAAAGTGTCAATACGCAAGTCTTACTGGCTGCTACTGCTAGGTATTAACTTGGTTGCTGCTAGGTCTTAACTTGGTGTAACTTTGCTACGCATGTAAAGAAGATATTTTCGAGTGATTATTTTTGGAGGTACCTTCCCTTTCGCGACATTTTGCGTGACTAGCGCTGGACGCGTCGGCGATTACGAGCGACAGCGTTCCTGGCATGCCACAAACGCAGGCAGGCAGGAGCCGTGTTTGTGTCGGGCGAAGCGAGCGGGCACCTGCGCCGGCGGTTACTAGGCAACGTGAGGTGACGTCATCGCTACTGCTCTGTCGCATACGCGGCTAGGCAACGCGGGCAGCATCGGCAGCAGCTCTGTGCGTTGCCTCGTTGGTGCAGCTGCAATTTCTTTCTTTATCTCGCTCTCATTTTCTCTTTCCCCCTCCCATGTCCCATGTCAAGGCAACATGTGCACGCCACGGAGAGGAGGCGAGGCACACGTCGCTCCGCGAGGTGGTTGCTAGGCAACGCAGTGACGTCATAGCTGGGCGAGGTTTTGCGACAACAGGCGCCACATTTTACGGTTAGCTAGAACAGCCTCGCTGTTAAAAAACAACAAAGCACCAAGGGAGGAGGGTCACAAATGCATAGCAATCGTATCCCTCGCAAAGCCACAGAGGCCAACACAATGGGCAGAATAAAATACTAATAAACAGGCAGCACCTACAAACCACAGTGGCAGGGTGATTAACCTATGCGTTGTCACACCGGCTCCCGTTTCTAACCGCGTACACTCTTTGGAAAGACCCGATAGCGCAGTAGCGTAATAATTGCGGACTACAAACTTGTTTATTGCTACGTTGGGCGTTACAAAATATAACAGTACAAGAGAGCCCAAATGCACAGGCGCATACACATCAAAAGAAAGATATAAACCCTTCTCCGCATTCCCAAACAAATTTCTAATGCATCTGACTAACCAAAACGGCGGCCGCATTTCAATGGGGGCATAATGCGAAAACAGCCGTGTACTTAGACTTAGGTGCGCGTTAAAAACCCTAGGTGGTCCAAATTATTCAGGAGTACCCCACCACGGCATGCCTAATATTCAGACCGTGGTTTTAACGCGATAGCGTTAAGGTCCCCACGTGGCGGAAAATCCGGCGCCTGCGTCGGCGCCGGCGTGGATGTCGGCGTCCATGACGGAGAAAATCATCCCCAACCACCTTGACCGCGCAGGCCCTCCACGTGGTGCAAGGTTTTGGGGAACAAAAATTGAATTTCTCACAGTGAAATCAGTCAGATAAATGGTAAAGTACGACTTAACCACAACCTACAGATATAGTGGCGTCGGATTGTAATTTGAATGTACGAGAAAACATAATTCTGTTACGACGAAAGTCAAACACAAGCCCCTTTTCCAGCATTTCTACCATACCAACAGCGGCGCGCTCTGGTAGTTTACTTGCGAAAATGCTATCCAGATGGCGCTCGCATCCTCGGCAAGTCAAATTGGGACTTCGCCTGCCTAATGCGTTTTGGACACGCGCTCGCGTCGGGGCAATAGCAAACAATCACTAAATAATAAAGAAAGGTGGTAGGGGCCTTCACATTTTAATATAAGACGACTTATATTGCCCCTGGAAAAAACGTCTTCCCAGCAATACATCCCGGTTGAAAAGTAAAGCCGACTTTAAGGGGATTGGTGTAAGCTTGGTCTTTGTAAGCTGGCTTTCCCACGTTCTGCGTTGCAGTGAAGCCCACTGAAAGAAAAATGCGGTGCGAACGGGGCCCGATAACGCTTAAGCGTCCTCCAATTGTTCACACCTCCCAATTCTAGCCACCCTAACTACGGTGTTTACGCGTTCTGTGCCGTCACCGCGATAGTCACCTGCTGCTGACCATCAATTATCCCATTGTGCTTCCATCGTCAAGCAAGGGTCATTAGCCACCTACCGCTTGCTGTTTCTTTACCCCCTCTTTGCAGCCGTTCCATTCGGCGACACCAGATCGAAGGAAAACGCCGATTCCAAGCTCTCCGAGCAATAATTAAAGAAAGAAATAACTCGCGTTTTTCAGCAGCCGGCTTACACCCCCCCCCCCCCCACCCAAGTCTAGGCAACAACTTGTTTACAGTGTTGCCGAAGCCGAAACAAGCAAAAGCAGGCTGCATGTAACAGTGCCAATTATACAGCAGTTGAACAAACAAAAACCTACAGGACTGCCGTAAACATTCCAGTATTACGATGAGCACATTTCTACCAAACGAATCGTGTGATACGTGTTACACCTGTGGTGTAAATAAACCACATAGTATACATATTTCGCAAGCTAACTTGCAAAAAAAAAAGAAACCCATTGAATTCTTTCACTGACGCAACAATTCATACACGCGACATGTCATGCAGAACATGAAAATCCAGAGATATAAGCAATCGCAAAATAGTGATGAAGAACACAGCTAAGGGAAGCACGCGCTGCCAGCACCAATACGTTCACGTGCCCCTTGTGTGGCATTGTAAGAACAAAACAACATCCGCAGGTAAAACAAACACACGAAACACAATTGCACCATTTTGCTGATGCATCAGCAATCCCTACACTATAAATAGCCTGTAGCATACCATATGGCTAAACTGGCCAGAGAAAGCAACAAAATACAGCGAGACGCATGAAAACTTCTCTCGCGCAACATTGCGCCTGCTCGCGTGCTGTGAACCTCCAGTACTCCGCGGAAATAAAATAAAATCGCGTTCTTGAAAACACACTGCACGAACACGAGTAAGCGCTTGAGCCACTACAGCAAAGCAGATAACTCCTGTAGACATTTAAGTTATTCATGAACTAATTCTCAATGCGCACCACACATCGTGCACCTCTTGAATACGGAGAATTAAGCAACGTTAAAGCAGCACACAATGAGAACAGGATAAAGCGCGCTCTGTAAGATCAAATAATGTTATTGTGTCCATTGTCCTGCACTTCACGCACAATGAAGTGGCCTCAGTCTCATCACTCGTTCCTGCTCGCGGTCGAGCCGTGACGTGCCTAACGCGAGCACTCTAATACCCCTGTCACACGGCACGTGTAATGTCATTTGCGGTAAATGACATTCATATCGAATGTCATTGTGGTCTTGCGTTCCCAGTCTACACGTAAACAAAATGGCATTCGCGATTGATGGCGATGTTTATCGGCAGGCTGCTATGATAACGAAACCTTACAAATCGTGCTTCTTGTCTACATATTTTCACAATATTGTTAGCAATACAATGGTACACATTGTAAGGTTATTTGAAAATATATTGCATTCCGTTTTAACTTATTGATTTTGTCATTTTTTGCCAAGACCCTGTCGTCGAGATTACACAAGTCGTGCGTGCATTAGTTCGGGAAACGCATTCAATGGGTGAATGCCATTAGCTGTGAATGTCATTCACTATGCCCGTGTAGAAGCAACAAAAATAGCATTGACACGTAATCTCATTCGCTTGCGAATGAGAATTCATGTGCCGTGTGACAGGGGTATTAGTGTGGTAAAACCCCACTGCATTCATGTGGTGAAAATGGCAAGGTGGCCGTCGTGTCTTCGGCTTACTTAACATATTGCTGGCGGCATCAGATTCTACACTCGTTTATCGTTTATAGGCTCCCGGGGTCAAATGCATCCACGGACAAAGTCGCGATGAATGTGCGGCCGCGGGGCGAGCGCCGTAGCAAGCTTAACCCCCACTGCTGGCTAGCTCCCGGCGTGCAGTGCCGACTTCGAGTAGTCAACGAAGCTCTAAAAGCACAAGGAATACCTCGACCGCTAAAATGCGTTAGTGGTATGCAACTCTCACTGAACGTGAGTGTTGCCTTAGCTACCCTGTCGAAAGACTCTCCGTCGTCTTTGGAAAGCATTCCGCCATGAGATTGCGGTTGCGATCCATGCCACTGAAAGGCACCGCTGGTACTTGCAGCGCCTTCTTTACCATGGCATGCCGGCGGGCTCATACCTGAAACTATCGCGGCGTTGCTCGCGTCCATGTTTGTTGCGGTCTCCGCATCTTTAAACCACTAATGAAGCACGTCCAACTGAACAAGTAACTCAGCGCAATATAAAAGACAGACACAAGAAAGGGACAAACAAGGGCAAGCGCTACTCACAACTGTTTAATGCAATTTTTCTTACTTTCTTATCGCAATTTTTCTTTCTTTCTTATCGTCTGGCCTGCGCATGCGTGACAAGAAGATATATATGTGTGTACAATCCTTCCTTTGCATTAGTTGTGAGTAGCGCTTGTCCTTGTTTGTCCCTTTCTTGTGTCTGTCTTTTATATTGCGCTGAGTTACTTGTTCAGTTATGCAGAACCAACTAGCCCAACAATGAACTATTCTAGAAGCACGTACAGCCCGCGATCGCAAAGCTGTCCCCCATCCGAGTGCGCAGGGCGACCTTCGTCTGCCCCTTGCCGCAGTATTTTAGGATTGACGTCAGAAGATTGTGAGCACACGGCTATACAACCTGCCCCGAGTGCGGGACCCTCAGCGTCGTCCCTTCCGCGCAACTCATGTTCAAGGTCGGTCACAACGACAACTGGTGATCTCGGTGGTGACATGGTTGTCCTTGGCTCAGCGGCGCAATAACTATCACGGGCCGAGTCAGTGCCTTCATCCACCAGTTGGGCTTGCGGATCGTGGTCACCTTTTACCGCAGCACTCTCACGCCGAGAGCTTTCCTTTGCCCTACAACTACCATCCGACACCTCAAAAACCTCAACGGCTTGTGTTGAATCGAGCGCATCTAGTGCCTCGATCTCCGCTTGTACTACCACCGCACCCTCACGCCTTGTTTCGCACGCGTCAACCAACGCCAAGCGTTCTTCCTCTGAAATTGCGTCAGCGGAAGCGTGCGTGTCCTGCTGAAAGTTACCGTCAAGTTTTTCTCTTGTGCCGCTATTCATGCTCTGGAACGGCGATTCACTTTCTATATCATCCCGATCCAGTGTGATCCTGAAAGCGGGAAGATTTCCGCCCTGAAATGCCTCTAGTTTTGACGGCTCTCCCTCAATTGTCTGATCCTCCTGCAAAGTTCTCGCTTGGTTTAGCTTAGCTAATTCAAACATACGCTCCAGCTGCTGGCGGCGCCCCTGAGCCATCTTTAGACGGTGCTGCATTTCTCGCTTCGAGAGCTCCCCTGTCCTCTCGCAGCTGTCGCTCATCCATTCTGGCCACGCGCACCTATGAAACGTCCCGGGTCTGCAAAGCGAAATCGCCCCTGGCTCGAACACGAAACAGGAGCGAGATGAAATGAGACCAAAACAGCTCACTCCATTCTGCCGCCTGTCTCCGTTGTCGGTAGCTCAGAAAAAAATGTCACAGTTTCGCCCTAAGGGCGAAGCAATGAATGCGATAGCAACACACCAATGTCATACGAAGTAAGGTGAGCGGCTTTGGTAGCAATATGAATTGTAGTAAACATGAGCTGATTAAGTAAGCAGGTGTGCTGCGGCGTAAGTAGACCGACATGAAGAGAGACTCGATGACCACGAGAAGGCGCGTGTGAAACGGTGGTGTTGATGAGAAGCGCTTCCCGTGGGCAGCGCGTGCGAATGGACACACCTGTAGCGCTGCACTGCCGATCCGGGCAGCATTGCATGTGTAGCGTGCGTTGGAAAATGTGGCCCGACTATTACTAACTGAATGAACAAGCGTGGTGTGAGCGCGAACAAACAAACATGAATAGATCACACTGAATGACTGCAGACAACGACCGTCAAAAGTCTGGCAGCAAGCGGATACGCCGCAGCGGCGAAGGTACGTGCGGTCTATCGCTTCAACGGAAACTGAGCGGCGAATGCACGGCGCATAAAGGTCAGAGCCGTGTGGAGATAAGAGACGGTGCGGCGAGCGACGAGCGCGGTTGTTGGCAGAGTAAAAGTGCCCCCCCCCCCCCCCCCGCTCCCTCCGGCACTCGCTTCCCGCTTCCTTGCTTGCGCGTGGGAGAGATAAGAGACGGTGCGGTCGAGCGACGAGCGCGGTTGTTGGCAGAGTATAAGTGTGTCCCCCCCCCCCCCACTCCCTCCGTCGCTGGCTTCCCGCTTCCTTGCTTGCGCGTGGGAGATTGAGTGCGTTCGCTCTCCGTGGTAGCGCGCGTCCCCGCACGCTTCCGCTCGGGCATACGGCGCGCGGTGAAGATTTTATCTATACGAAACCTCACGGCGACGGCGACGCCGACGGCAGAAATCCGGTTGAAGTGTCCATATAATTGCTATCGCAATAAAAGCGTGGTGAAGGCTGGTGCCACGGACCACTGGTGGTGACTTGTCGAGGACTGCCTTAAGCCAGCCGCGCTTCGTTGTCTTCCGAGAAGGCATTCAAATCTGCGGCATCCACCCGTTACAGCTTCCTGCTTCAAAGTCCGTCTAGACGGTGTCGATCAGAGATCGAACTTCTTCTGCCGTTGTATCTTGCTGCGTCGTCCGAGGCGACTTCTTTCTTGTCTTAGCTCGTCTGGCTTTGTCCTGCGAACCCATCGTTGTCGACTGCGCCAGCAATGTCTGAAAGGTCCTTCTTGTATCGTACCTCTACTTGGGCGTCCGAGACGCACCGCCAGAGACGGTCTAAGCAAGTGAGGAGTACTGCCGTTAAGGATATATGTCGGTGACGGGTTCGCTAGAATCTTCCTATAGACTTGAAGCAGATGCAGATGAAGCTTGAGGAAAGTTTGTATTTACAAGAACTATTTACAACAAATACAAGAAATTCACACTGAGATGCAAGGTGGAACTGGCACACATAGAGCGACCCTATATCGGCAGAAAAAGACATTTCGGCACGAACATTGTGAACTAGGGCTGGATTTCGTGGCAACGCCCAAGCACCTCGAGTCACATAACGCAAGGAGCCCCATCCGAGCACAAATTTTCAAGCGCTTTTCGATAGTGAGCGGGCGCATTGCGGCATCTCGCAGCGGCCGCGGAATCTACGGAGCGCATGGATTTAAATTCCGAAACGTTATGGGTATAAAGTTCTCATAATCTTTTGACGCGAAAGGTGCACCAACATTTGCAAAGGCGTGCTTTAGATTTTCAATTCTGGAACTTTATGGGTTTAATGTTCTTATAAACTTGGGCCAACATGCGCGCAATGGAGCCCTCGTGTCCGAGCCGTTCCAGAAATAGAAGCACGCGCTCGCAATCTTCCACAGAGACGAAAATACTAAATATCACCATGACTGTCAGCTGGCAGCTGATAATTTTCTCCAAACATTTTCAGGAAGCGCGCCCAATGTGATCGATCAGCTGGACCAGGGTAGGGAAAGTAAACTAAGAGAAAACAGAAGGAAGTAAACGACCTATTATTGAGGCAGCTCTTTTTTGCGGGCGACAAGGTCTGGCTTTCCGTGGCCATAGGGACAGTGGTCCTATATATGGAATTAAGCAAAGCCCCCGTTGAAAATACTGGTATTTTTAGAGCGCTTCTTCGCATGCGAGCTTATTGTGGAGATACATATCTGAAGAACCATTTGGAAAGTTTCCCCAGTAATTCCTCGTATTTAAGCCCAGATGTACAAAACCAAATTATAGAAATTTGTGGTGAAATTATCAAAGAAAGCCTAGATGCAAAAGTAAACGCTGCAGCTACTTCTCCGTACTTGCTGACGAAACGACGTATATTGCTGCAATCGAACAGCTTGCTGTGTGTGCAAGGTACCTAAAAAAGGATGCCAATGACATCAAAGAAGTGTATTTAGGTTTTAGCACCGGGATAGATGCCCTCTCTCATTGCGACTGGAGGTTCTATGTAAATGAGTACAAACTGCTGAAGATTCTAGTCACAATTCTCGTGGCCACTGCCAGCGCAGAGCAAATGTTTTCATACATGAGATTATTAAAAAACTACTTGCGCTCTGCAATGTCTGAGGAACGCATGGTTAGGCTGGATCTTTTATACGCGCTCAGAAACGTCGGCATCAACGTGTCCGAGGTCATTGACCCCTTCGCTAAACTTCCCCGCCGAGTGAAGTTTGTCCTTTAGACAGCGAAACAGCAAAAATCAATTCAAGTAAAAAGCTCTGTGCCTTCAGGTCCATAAACTCGTAATTATGAAAACGTATGACTGTTCATTAGCTTTTAAAACCGCAGAAATTTTCACCATTTATTGTAAAGTTAGCATCATGATCAAAATTATCATGCGAATACGAAAATTACGAGGAAATCAATAACAAATTTCGACCGACCTTGCTCATTGAAAGCCCGTCCCACGCAGCGTTTCCCAACAAACACACTCGGATATTGGGTAGTTCAACTTGCCACATCATCTGTGGCTTTCGTTTGTCCTTTTCTTTCCTTTTTGGCTACCTGCTCTTACTTCTTTTTTGAAACAAAGCAATAGCCTTCTTTGATTTTTGGTGCAGAATAATTGTTGCCGCTGTGCAGGAAGCTAAAATGCATATTTTCGTATACTGATTTCTGTACTTTCCTCTATTATTCTACCCATATGGTGCTGTCGCGACCGCGGCATGGCCCAAGTACATATCACGATTTCTACGATGATAGTATTGTTCTTGCCTGGATCGTCTGTCTGTCTAAGCGTGATGTTTACTATCTGTGACTGAGCAACATGTTTATTTGTATTGTTTGACGCATTACATACAGCGACGTTTGCTTAGATACGTAGATTTATTGGAGACATACCTACAGTCTGTTTCACACTTAGGGGGAAACTCGGAGCGCCTTGCAATGCGCTGCGAGTTTTCCCCTTAGTGTGAAACAGACTGTACATTTAAATATCTTGTTGTGAGGTTTTGTGTATACAAGCAGTGAACTTTGTTTCCAGCGACACTATTTTGCCCTTTATCAAGTTGTATCTTCGCATTTGTATATTCCATTCTATCTTCGCATTTGTAATGTGTATTTTGCAGAACTCCTGCTTTTTATATTGTCATTGTTGCGACTATAATTTCGGTGCAATTACTCACAATACACGACCGGCAACAGCTGCTCCTGTGCAATCCCTTGCAACGAAGGACAGTGTCATTGAGATTTTTCCCTGGCCATTTCATATGTACAAAAATGTCATCAAGGCTCTTAAATGACATATATTCATCGAAATATTTGTCGTCAACTTGTTAATTTCATGGCCTTTACGTTTTTCATATCAGCTGCATGCACTGCGTTGCTGGTTTTGTACTGATCTAGTTGTAAAGTTCACGTGATATTTTCTGTACTTATAAATAGACAAAAAAACGCGGAAGCATTTATATCAGTTATTTCTGCCACAATTTTGGGGACATACGAATTTATTTTTTATGAAAAAAATACATACTTGCATTCACAGTGCGTAGCGTTCAATAGTTCGTTTGTAGCATCTAATATACAATGGCACTGGCAATGGCAATGCAGTCATTATTCATGTATTTGATCCCTCGACAAATTCTATAAGCAGGAGGCCGCGCTGCAACCTCAGCCCCTCCCCCCCCCCCCCCCCCCCAAACAAATTTCTGGCTACGCCACTGGTGCAGAGCACTGCAAACTGTGTCCAGAACGCTTGGTCGGGGCAATGGGGCCACGAACGAGCAATGGTCAATTGGCTGCGGTCTTGGAAACGGTTTCCCAACAACGGTCACAATACGCAAGGTGCGCGCGGTGCCTGATGACTACGGTGTTTACGCTTTTTGTGCCGTCACCGCGACAGTCGCCCGCTGCTGACCATCAATTATCCCATTGTGCTTCCCTCGTCAAGCAAGAGTCATTGCCCACCGCCGCTAGCTGTTTCTTAACCCTCTTTGCAGCCGTTCCGTTCGGCGAGACCAGAATGAAGGAAAACGCCGATTCCAAGCTTTCCGAGCAATAATTAAAGAAAGAAATAACTCGCGCTTTTTAGCAGCAGGCTCACACAATTCAAAACTCTCACCTAACGTTTTGCCTCGGTAAATGCTCATCATGTTCGAAAAATTCCGGGGGTGCCCTGAAACATTTGAATCAAAACCTTATTTGAGCTTTACTCATGGTATTCGTAGCAGTATCGGCTTTAAGCAAAATTTGACGCAGACCAGAGCTGCTCAACCTGTTTCCGCAATGGTCAAATTGTGATAGCTACAAAGTGAAGCAGGTTACTATGACACAGCACAAACATTTTTGGTTATCGAGTTCTATGTTTTCTGGGCTCATCTCCGGATTGAAATATTCCATTAGCTACGGCTAGCACACAATAGAGCGGCTGTCCACCGTTATCGTGATGATTTTAACATGTGCCCTGCGTGCAGGAATCTGTCATCCTTTCGCAATATCTCATGCCAAAGGTACTCATTATTTCATGCACAGCCCCGACACATGGAATTTCAAGCAAGCACACGAATGTTCTGATTGATTTGTAGGTTAGGTATAAGTGAGGACATCCTTATAATGAGCGCAGAAGTTCACTGACCGTCGACAAAGCTTGTCTGGGCCAACTCCGCTAATTTAATTTTTTTTTTCTGTATGCTTTGTTCTATGCTCCCAGCAAAGCTTCCACCGCTAATGTTAGATTTTGAGTAATCTGGTCCATTACTACAGGCTTGCTCACACCTGCGCAGTGATATGTCTAATTTATTTCAACTGTGTGAGACTTCTGATCTGTCTATCTGCGCTGTTTTCCCTTCCTGTTATTCACAATGTTGTGGCGCGTTAACCCGCTAGTAATGTAATTACTTGCAAGCTAGCGTGCGGCAAACCGCAGCGTGACTGGGAAAGAAGAAAGAAAGCGGCTGAAACGGCAAGTGGTATATAAGCTGCTGGCAACCCAGAGCTCAATGAATGACACGCTTGTGAGCTAAGCTGCTGGCAAATTTGCGCGCTGAGAGTGACCACGGCAGCTATCATGGTTGCGAACAGCCAGCGAAGAAGTGAAGCGATACAGCCGTATGTCATTGCCGCGAAAGAAAATGTCGAATCCGTATTGGAGGACGGATGCCGAGGATGCCTTGACACAGGTAGACGCCATCTATTTTATATTAATGCGAAGCTTTCTTTGCGAACTTCAGGCCATTTGAGTGTGTCTGACTTTCTATCTATCTATATATCTATCTATTTATCTATATATCTATCTATCTCATACCCGCGCGGCTTGCGGTGCCTACCAACTTGAGCTGCTGGGTATATGCTCATGTTCACGTTACCGGCGTGGTCTTGACATTGTAGTCATTTGAGTTCCGTCATCCGATTTTCGCCTCTGATTCTCGGGTACTATTTGCACTGAGCCAGGTGCGTGGCGCGCGTAAATAGCTTCCAGCATCAACGAATGGGACGACCACCGGAAGCTCCGATATGTCTACTTCGCCTTTGATGACTCGGCACGTTCCTGGCTTGACAACCATGAAGCTATAGTGTGGCGGCCTGCCAAGAATTTTGTAGCCAGCTGCGAAATACCTGAGGAAGTTCGGACTAGGAAAGAGCAAGCAGAACGTACCTTAAGTTTCAGGAATCAGAGACCAAATGAGAGCATCGCCATGTTCGTTGAGGACGTGTCATGACTGTTCAGGTGAGTGGATCCCGGAATAACAGAAAAAAAAAGAAATGTCGCCAGGTCAACGCGTTACCTTGAGTATATTTTCCTAATAAAAAATATTCCTTGTCAAATAGCTCTTATATGGGAATGCCAGGGTTGAAAAGTTTATTTTGAAGTGAGTTACAATGTTAATATTATTCCTTTAGTACAGTCAAAATTCCACTTTGTGAGCAATCATTCACAGAAGTTTGAAAGCACTAATCACATTATAGCTATTTTTTAAATGTTTCATCACGAGAGCACAAACATGGATAGGATAAAAACTTACAATTGCAGCACTTCTCAATACTTCTAGATTCAAATGAGTACTCATGATGAAGCAGGTACCTTTACACTGCATCTGCCGCTATACACAACCCCTGCAAGTTTTAAGAAACTCTTGTTCAGGGGAACTTCAGAAATTTACAAACATCTCTGACATCCCGTATGTTCCTACCATGCCCCAATAAACCTTCCTGGGGCTAGAGAAGCTATAAGAGTAAGTGTGAAACGAATGCCATTATTCCTGGTTTGGTCAGCGGTTAGCGCACTCTGAAACTACACTTTCACTGTAAGAAATAGTGCCGACTTGTTATATTATTTTTTGCCGCAGAACTCACATTATTAACCTTTGGTGTGTTGCTATCAAACGCGAAAACGTTACAGGAGCTTAAAAGTTGCTTGCAACGCGGGAATACTGCGCAAGCGTAAAATAGTTCATCTTACAGAAAAAGCAATCACGATATGTTCTGAAAAAGAATTGCAGATTGGGCGAGTTGGTGGTTTTGCATGTTGCTTAAAAAACAGCGCTACCGACACAGGACACAGAAAAGAGAGTGTGGACGCACACGGCGCTGCTCGAACGATATGTTCAGTTTACTTTATGCTGAAAACGCTGCAGTGTCGTCCGAGAGGTGACAGAAACAAGTGTCAGTCCGCGTGTGTAGTTGATTTGTTGTGCTGTGTCCATATAAAGCACATATAAAGACAAGTCGCACTTGCGGCACAGGTGGAGTTACTTTGGAGAACGCGATTTAATACATCCAGATGATAAAGCGCGCGTAAATAATGCAACACTTGCGTTCACCTTTCATGCTTTGCCTGCCGTAGCTGTCATCAGGGCCCTCTAGCGAGCAGCCAGTTAACGCGCTTCTGAAGCGTCAAATTTATGACTGACGCATCGCAAGTATTGGTCATTCTAGTCTATTTTATGTGTTTTGTAGACACTTGCGGAAGCGGGGGGGGGGGGGGGGGGGGTATGACGCGTATTTTATTATTCCGTTTGCCGACGAACTTCCTGTACGCAAGGTTCACGCGCCAGTGATAGCGTCACCTTTGGCGCTTGCCCGGATGTTCCAGACATTGATTGCGAATTGTCACGAGACAGCGAGCTATGCGTGGAGAACAGGCGAGCAGCTCCCAGTGTACAGGTAATTATTCAGCTGAATAATATGATGTTTCTAGCTTTTCTTACCATTCATGTTGCTCGTACGACGTTATAGTGCCGATGAGGGAAATTACAGGCGCCAGGACAAGTAGTGGCATCGATTAGACATTACGTTTGCATTACAGCTCGCCGTCTTATGCGTTCTGTCACTTTCCTGCTGTTTGCTTTTGCTCACAGTTGCATACACACTCATACTAAGACGTTAATATTGCCACCAGCAGTCCGAGAACTAAAGATACATGGTGCATTCTCAAGCAAGGCACCGCAAAGCGAAGCTCGGCCGCGCTGGGTCACGACACCACGTACCGAGAGGCCGGCGACCCATGCGCGAGAACCGAATGACTCGCACCCGACATGAGGTGACCAAGGAGAAGACGACGTTCGAAGAAGAGAGAGGACGAGAGACATTTTGTTTGAGTGTTGAGCCTCTTGTGTTGACGGGCACGAGTCCACCCAGAATAATTTAGTTTGCTTAGAAACGGCGGTCGTAACTGTCGGTTACAATATTGAGTAGTGACGGCAACAGCGTGATGAATGATGATACTCCGGGATGTCGCCCACCGCTCGTTCGCACCGATTATGAGCCGAGGATTGGCAACCGCCGGTCCTCTATTTAGTTTCCTTTCTCCAACTGGTGGTATTTCTCAAAATTGGGCTGCGTGGTAAATGCCTCCTTTAATTTTAACTTAAATTGACGTGCTATATATTCTTGTGCTGCATGCACTTTCCTTAATTTTATTCTGGTATTACATTTTATTCGAGGAGTAAATAAAGTGTAAAGAGATGTGGAATACAATAACGCTGGTGTGTCTAAATTAAGTGCACGTCAAATAACCTGAAGTGACAAACAGAAAGCACCGACATACAATGCCGCGTGCCTCACGTGTGGAGCCTTTGAGCGTGTAATGCAGTCCAAAACTCTCACCTAAATTTTTGCCTCGGTAAATGCTCATCATGTTCAAAAAATTCCTAGGGTGCCCTGATACATTTGAATCAAAACCTTATTTGATCTGCACTCATGGCATCACGGCAGCATCCATGTAGTTAAGTTTCTAGTACAGCTTTAAGCAAAATTTGACGCAGACCAGAGCTGCCCAACCTGTTTCCGCAATGCTCAAATTGTGATAGCCACAAAGTGAAGCACGTTACTGTGACAGAACTTGATAACCAAAAATGTTTGTGCTCCATGTTTTCAGGGCTCATCTCCGGATTGAAATATTCCATTAGCGACTGCCAGCACACAATAGAGCGGCTGTCCCCCTTTCTCCTGATAGTTTTACTATGTGCCCTGCGTGCTAAACTCTGTCATGCTTTCCCAATATCTCATGGCGAAGGCACTCGTTATTTCATGAACAGCCCCGACACATGGAACTTCAAAAAAGCCACGAATGTTCGGATTGATTTGTAGGTTAGGCTTAAATGAGGGTATCCTAATAATGAGCGCTGAAGTTCACTGACCGTTTACAAAGCTTGTCTGTGCCAACTCGGCTAATTTACTTTTTTTCTGTGTGCATTGTTCTATGCTTCCAACAAAGCTTCCACCACTAAGGTTAGCTTTCGGGTAATCTGGTTCATTACTACAGCCTTGCTCACACCTGCGCAGTGATATGTCTAATTTATTTCCACTGTGTGAGACTTCTGATCTGTCTATCTAAGCTGCTTTCCCTTCCTGTTATTCACAATGTTGTGGCGCGTTAACCCGCTAGTAATCTAATTACTGGCAAGCTAGCGTGCGGCAAACCGCAGCGTGACTGGGAAAGAAGAAAGAAAGCGGCTGAAACGGCAAGTGGTACATAAGCTGCTGGTAACCCACAGCTCAATGAATGAAACACTTGTGAGCTAAGCTGCTGGTAAATTTTCGCGCTGAGAGCGACCATAGGAGCTATCATGGTTGCCAACAGTCAGCGAAGAAGCGAAGCAACACAGCCGTATGCCATTGCCGCGAAAGAAAATGTCGAATCCATATTGGAGGATGGATGCCGGGGATGCCTTGACACAGGTAGACGCCATCTATTTTATATTAATGCGAAGCTTTCTTTGCGAACTTCAGGCAATTTGAGTGCGTCCGTCCGTCAGTTTGTTTTTGTGTGTGTGTGTGTGTGTGTGTGTGTGTGTGTGTGGTGTGTGTGTGTGTGTGTGTGTGTGCGTGCGTGCGTGCGTGCGTGCGTGCGTGCGTGCGTGCGTGTGTGCGTGTGTGTGTGTGTGTGTGTGTGTGTGTGTGTGTGTGTGTGTGTGTCTGTCTGTCTGTCTGTATGTCTGTCAAATTTGATCCGACCAGTATAAATTTCTATCAACCCTTACTGGTCGATATCAACCTTAGCGGACTAGATCCGACCCTTATCGATTGTTATCAGTTATCAACCTCATCGGACTCAATACGAGGTTTATCAACACTTATCGTGCCTCATCAACCTTATCGGACTTGATTCCACCCTTATCAACCTTATCGGTGCTTATTAACCTCATCACAATTGCTCCGACCATTATAAGACCTTATCGCTCATTAGCACACTATCCATCCTTGTCGAAACACTAACAACGGTGATGAGACCCATATAAGCTCTCAACACTCCTTATCATCTTTGTCCCTTTGACTGCCTATCTGTCGGGGTTGCGACGTGAAGACGATGAGCCCTCAGAGATCAGTGGCATTTTGGTTTTGGTCGGTGGAGGAACGCCCAAACGGAAGGCGCATCCCCCGACAACCGAAACGCATCTGGGATGGGGCGTGTTTGACATTACTTTTCGTAAAATTGGAACTTTCCTGGTAACTAGAATGCTCCAAGTCGACTCCACATTTATTCCTAGTTTTAGTTCATTTCCTTCCTAAATGGAATACATGCTTGCATCAGCATACAGAAGGAGGTCCTAGAGCATGTAACTGAGCATGTCTCAGAGCATGGCTTTTATTCCACCATTACCAAATCTTTCCACAAAGCCTTCATAGAAACAGTTACCCTTTGACATTTGTTTTGTACCGGCGGTACAACACATTCCCGTGCTTTAGATATATTCACCTTCTGCACGCTTGGGTTCTGCTCTCAGTCACGGAAGTGCCCGGTCACGGAATGGCGAGCTTCGTTGGAGCGGCATCGGCAACTATTTGTCGCGGGAACAGGAACGTTGACGCAGCAGATAAGGATTATGAAATTATTTGGCCGCATCTGCCTACAGGTCGTGCTGCATTTAACACGATTTTAGAGAGACTACATGCAACGCTGTTCACACGATTTTATTGCGATAGCAATTATATGGACACTCCAAAGCAGATTTCTGCCGTCGGCGTCGCCGTCGCCGTCGCCGTCGCCGTGAGGTTCCGTATGACGTCAATGGAGATGAAATCGTCGCCGCGCGCCGCCGAACGCTGTATGTGCGAGTGAAAGGGCGCGAGGGACGCGCGCTTTCACGGGGAGTGAACCTGCGGCGGAGAACAAACGCGCGTTCTGCGCCGTGCTCCCTTAAGGGCTGCAGAAGTAGGCGTCTGTCTCTTTCCTCCTTTACAATCACCATTTATGTAGAGCAAACGCGCCTTCTTCCGACGCGCGAAAGGCCGTGGGGGGGGGGGAGGGGGAGGGAAGGGAGGCGACGTTTAGCTGCGGCACCAAGTGCCTATTTATATCAGAGGTTCCGGCAACAGTCACCAACGCCGCACGCATTTTGTGCGAACGCGGGTAAAACGCCGACGGCGTCAACAACAGTTCTGCGTGTTGCCGGTGCTGCTGCATGTCCAAGTTTGTAAAGCTGATAAAGCTACTATCATTACTCCGTATAGCTCTCTACAAATTTGCTATCGCAACTAATGCTTCGCCTTTCAGGTGAAACTGCGACAACTTTTTTAACAGCGGAGCTGTTCTTAGTCGATCGACCCTTCGCCGTCTGTCCAGCATCACGAAGGTCATGTGGCCAGGAAAGTATGAGAGCGGCGCCGGGGTAGGGCAGGTCACGTGACCAGATGGGGAGGAGTGGCGCGCTGGGGAGGAGGCGATCAATGAGAGGGCGCGTGTTGCGGGGACGCAAGCGCCAATTGCGGGCGGATGCTGCTAGCCATGACGCCGAGCTAACTCGAGATATCGAACGCATGCGACAACGGCGAGCCAAGGAGGCGGCGTTGCGGGCAGAGCAGGCGCGCGTGCTTGGGTACGACGCAGAGAATGACGTCACTAACGGCGCTGCCAATGGCGTGCGCTTGGGTGCGACGTAGAGAACGACGTAACTGATGGCGCAGCCAATGGAGACGTTTCGCGAAACATGGGACGAACGGTTTTTCGCTTCGCCTAGCCGCATACAGCTTTCGCTGTAAAAGAAATTGTAGCAGCATCAACGAGGCAACGCGCAGAGCTGCTGCCGACGCCGTTCGCCTTTCCCCGCGTTCGCTCCGAACGCGCGCGGTGTCCGTGACAGCAGCAGGTGCCTCTGGCGGCGGCTCGGCAGGTTTCTACCAGCCACGCCCCTCCAAGTGTGGAGGTAGGGTCCCTAGTGAAGGCGCAGCTTGGCCGTGACGTCACCGGGTAGATAAAGCTCGGAGCCGCGGCGACGGCGGCAGAACTCTCGTTGACTCTGTGACGAGTACATGTAGCCTTGACATGGGACGACCAAAGAAGATCTGGACATTCGACGAAGAAGCCGCTCATCTTTAAGTTCGTCGCACGGCCAAGCGAGGTTCTGCGCGTCGGCGGTGAGCTGAGTCGGAATACCGCGCCTAGCAACGCTTAGCATTTCCTAGCAAAACTTAGCCAAGCCTAGTAAAACGTTGGAGAAGATAAGTCGATCACCAGCTCCGCTGTTTACTCCAGCTTTGCACCAATAGTGCACGCTGCCCGCAATTTTTTTTATTCGTGTGCTGAACAATGTTCCTTGCCAGAAAAATTACAGTCGTTCTTGGCGACTTTAATTGCGTGCTTAAGGTGGCGGTCCCACTCCGGTGGCACGAGCCCCCCGTTTTCAGTACTTTTGGAGCAAACGTGGTGGCTCTTTACTTAGGTTATAAAGTTGTCGTAAATACCATAAAAAGCATAATTCTTGTAGATTCCAACTATATATAATATAAAGAAATTTATTAATGTGATTTAGAAATAAATCTTCAATAACAAGCATGGGATACATGATTTTTGCGAACTGTGTCTCTTTTGTGACCATATTTAGAAGAAACTACCGCATTTGCTGCATTGCTGCTTGCTCTGTACCTTTAGGACATATTTATCTATTTCCTAGACACAGCAAAATAATGTTGAACTTTTACTTTTTGATTTACTTGGTTTGGAAAATCGTCAAATTTCGCAAAATTCTTATGTTAACAGCCCGGCAACTACACGCTCAAGGAAGCTAAACTTTGAATGAATTAGAGTTCAAGGAATTTCCATTTAGGATGCAAAATTTCATTCATGTACCTTTATTAGTTTTCCTAATATTGCGGCCGAACTTATGCAATATTTAGAATTCTGGTTTTACTTTTGCCCATTTTTGCGGGAAGGTACTAAAGCTACGAAGCTGCGGTTTAAAAATAATAAAGGTACATGAATGAAATTTTGCGTCCTAAATGTAAATTTCTTGAACTCTAATTTATTCAAAATTTAGCTTCCTTGAGCGTGTAGTTGCCGGGCTGAATTTATCGCAGAAGTTTGAGATATGTGGCAATCTTCAAAATCAAATTATCGAAAAAGTAAAAAATTGAACATTATTTTGCTGCGCCTAGGAAATAGATAAATATTTCCTAAAGGTACAGAGCAAGTCGCAATGCAACAAATGCGGTAATTTCTTCTAAATATGGTCACAACTGAGACACAGTTCACAAAAACCATGTATCTCATGCTTGTTCTTGAACATTTTTTTAGGTCACATTAATCAATTTCTTTATATTATATATAGTTGGCATCTACAATAATTAAGCTTTTTATGGTATTTACAACTTTATATCCTAAATAGAAGAGCCGCCACGTTTGCTCCAAAAGTAATGAAAACGGGGGGCTCGTGCCGCCAGAGTGGAACCACCACCTTAAAGCAAAAGATAGAGCTTCTGGTCAGGTAGTTTGTAACAGAAGCCTTGACATCTTATCGCAAATCATATCACAGTTTGACCTTGATGATGTAGAGGAATGTTTTGACGCGTCACGAGGGGTAATATTCGCGAATTTTCAGGGGCAGAGTCACGCGCGTATAGATCGAATCTACTAGTCTGTGGAACTGATGGATAAATGCAATGGTTACGCATTAACTGCGGTCAATTTCCCCAGCGCGTGGATCCCTAGCGCGTGGATCCCTAGCGCGTGGATCCCTAGCGCGTGGATGCGTAGTGGCGTATATGTCACCCAAACCCAAAATTCCTCGGTCTCTCCTTGTACATGTAGCGCAAATCACCTTTCCCCATCTTGAAAACGTTTTAAGCGCAACGATACACAGTATATGATAAAATATTTGGAGCACACTTAAGCTTCGCATTTAAGAGTGGAACGCGATTGCATTCAAAGATCCCTGAATGCTTATCAGACTTCCCGGCAACTGCAACTTTCTTTTTTCCCCACCTTCGCATCTGCGCGCTGCTGCCGTTTTACGTTGCCGAGGAGGAGAGCGCCATCTGGATGATGTTTTTACAAGTATAACCTACCCAGGCGCGCCGCTGTTGGTGTGGTAGAAATGTTGGAAAAGGGTTGTCTGAGTTTTCTCGTAACAGAATTATGTTTTCTCGTAAATTCAAATTACAATCCGATGCTATCATACTTGTAGGTTGTGGTTAAGCCGTACTTTACGATATTTCTGATGGATTTTACTTTGAGAAATTCGATTTGTTCACTAACGCATCTGCGCCACGCGGGGGGCCTGCGTGGTCGGGGTGCTTCAGGATGATTTTCTCAGCCGCGGACGCCGGCGTGACACGCCGACACCGACGCCGGATTTTCTGCGACACTGGGCCCTTAACGCTCTCGGGTTAAAACAGCAGGACAAAGCGCTTGTTTCTATCGTATATCGTAGCCCTTCAAAAGTTTCCAACGTGCAAATCAACCAAATTGCAAGTTTCATCATTTTGGTGCACCTCTCCCTACTTTCTTCTTATTGTGTTCAGTGCGTCGGTTTGCTAGTCATTAAAGTGAATATTGCATCCAGCATGACGTCACAGCGCGTTCGCCGGCAAAAGTGCAAAGGTGGCCGCCGTTCTTCCTCACGCGCAGCATCGTGACTCCTTGCCGCCTTGTTCATCCGAAGGGACCATGTGGCATTATGAACTCCCGTGGTACGAGATGGCGGTTCTGTGGATCCTGCGGCAGGGTGGCGTACCGTGTCACGTGGCCATCATGCCTGACGGCAACCGCCGTTTCTCTAGGCGCACGGGCACCGACCTGCACCAAACCTACGTGGCTGGCACGAAACTCTACGGCCGGGTGAGACAACCAATAGATTTATGGCAAATACATTGATAAATGCATTACAGTTAGGCTGCTAGGATGTTGCATTTATTGTGGTGTTTTATTGGCTGATGGAGTCTGTAGCTTTAAAGCAACACAGGGGCTATGAGAAATGTTCTCTTAGAGATCACCGGATTAAATGTAAGCTCTTGATAATTTTATTGTGCAGCCAAATACTACGGATACAGTTACTTTTGCATGCACTGAGTAAGGATGCCGAAGCAGAAAGGAAAAATTTCACGGCTATTCGATTTCAGGAATAAACAGTCGCAGAATCACCTGAAAGGCGAAGCATCGATTGCAATAGCAAATTAGCAGAGAGCCATATGAAGTAAGCCTAGTACTTATCGGTCGCATCAACTTGTAGAAATTCACTTGCTAACTAAATTAACAAGCATGGTGTCAGCGCGCACAGCAAACATGAACACAACACACTCGATGACCGCGGACACTCGCTGTCAAGACGCTGGCGTAAGCAAACGCTGCAGCAGAATCGAGCAAAGTCACCTCCGTGTTGTCCATAGCTTCAACATAAACTGAGCGCCGAGAACACACAGAACGCACAACGCTACGATCTGCCGACGTACCTAGACTCTGCCCCCAACGCAGATCGCTCTCAAGATACGGCCGCCCGACCGCGTGCAGCCACCACATACGCAGTTGCAGCCAGAGTAGAATGCCGCGGATTGCTCGCCACGTTGGGTGCCTCGCGCGTGACGGAAGACGGCACGCTCCCTTTCGCGCGGGCGAGATGGAGCCGCCATCGTCGGCTCGCCTCGCACGCTTTCAATCGCACAAACAGCGTAGGGCGCACGGCGACGGTGTTATCGCCCTTGCACTTTACACGGAACTTCACGGTGACGGCAGAAATGCGCCTGGAGTGTCCACACACACTAAACATTTTAACACCCTTAAGGGTGTAAATCAGTTTGTCGCCAGACGGACACCTTAAGGGTGCTGTTTCCTACACCCTACCGTTGGGGTGCTAATATAGCACCCTAGAGGAAGGATGTCCAGCAAAAATTATGAAGGGTGTTAGGGTGTTAGTCCTCATTAACACCCATTTTCATAGGTGTTGAAAGGGTGTACACCCTTTATTTCTACAGTATAGGGAAGGCAGGCTCAGCTGTACATACCTTGAATTATGACTATATAGAGCGATCCAGGCATAACTCGTGTGTGCCAGAAGGTTCAAGTTCAGCTACCAAGCACGGCGTCCGAAAGCCAAGCTTGAAGTTTCGATAGGCATACACAACACTTATACGTGTGGATGACAATAAATATTAGTAATTCAGGGCAAAACCTGTCTTCACTGCACAAATGCAACATAGCAAACTATAACTTCTGAGCGTGTATATCTACATCAATGGTTATTACGCTTTACATATCCATATAAAATGTAATACGAACCAGCAAGACATACGATACTGCATTTTCAAGGAAAGTAAATATATTTATTCCATGCTTGAATACATAACTACATAATACATACATAACAACCTAAAATGTGCAATCACCAAATACATATGTAAGTACATGAAAATTTACATTTCCTACAAAAATGTTTTTTTTAATATAACTGATCAAATCTGTCCTATATACAGGGTGTTTCAGTTAACTTGGGACGAACTTTAAAAATATGCAAATGCTCCGTAGGTGGACAGAACCAAAGTAATGTTGTTTGCCGTCGCTTGGGGATACTCAGACAATTTTTTTACTCCGCCTAATTAGACTTAATTATTTATTCAACTTCTCAACTATTATAATTAGATGACAAGTGTCAATTAGAAGACTGTATAGAGCAACATGAGAAACTCCCGATACAGCTTTCTGCTGCTCAATACGTGCAACACAAAAGTGTTTTTCCGAGCGTGAAAGATGCCCGCGAATACACATAAAGTGCCTCGAGCGGCCAGTCGGACAAAAATTTTGCGTATATTCACGGGCTTCTTTCACGCTCGGAAAAACCATTTTATGTTGCACGTATTGAGCAACAGAAAGCTGTATTGGGAGTTTCTCATGTTGCTCTACAATTTACTCATTTACACTTTTCATCTAATTATAATAATTGCGAAGTTGAATAAATAAGTAGGTCTAATTATCGAATTAGGCCGAGTAAGAAAAATAGTCTGAGTATCTCCAAGCGACGGCGTACAACATTACCTTGGTCCTGTCCAGCTACGTAGCATTTGCATTTATTTAATGTTTAGCTTAAGTTAACTGAAACAACCTGTATATATGGTAACCCAAAAACAGCCTGTTTGGTGCCACTTAAAGGAATAAATTTTCAATATTAAATTTCAGGTACAAAAATTCTAGTTTTGGTGGCCTTGAAAAAAATATATATATTGCAAAGGTCAATTAGGGAAGTACATGAAATGCAGAGCAAGCACACAAGAAACACACCCTGTTATTTTGTACACCAATGTCATGGCAAATCATTGTGAAAAGCTGATTTGGAAAGTCGATATAAAGCTTGACTGGCGCACATTTTTGATATACTGAAACACCGTACGTTTCACACATGAACTTGCTTTAAATAAGGTTTGATCCAGGAGCATCAAGATGAATTTTCGCTCCTCAACAAGATTCCTTGAGCAAGAAAATTTTTTTCCCACCTAAATCATTTTTTTTAAATGTAAATAGAGTTCTCTGAGTTAAAATGCTGTGTAGCAGATTTTCCGATTACAATTCTCGTTTCCTTAAATTTTGTAATGCGAAGGCAAGGCATGGTCTGTTAGAAAATATGTTGCTTGAAAATGTTTTTTTTTCTACTGCAAGACAGCCTAAATATGCCAGATTTATTACTGTTTAGGTGCGAAGTGCCGTATCAATGGCGGCCTTATAAAAACAAACCACTGTTCATTAAGGTACTCTACTGGCCACATGCGGATAATACATTGCCAATTTCTAAATTATTTGTACTTGGTGTGATAATGGAAGATTAGGACTTGTACATAAATGAGCAAATAATGTTTATTAAATCAGCCATACTCTGGTTACTGAATGAAGCTTCAAATGAGTGAGTTCACATTTTTTAAACACAGGCCGTCATGCATCAGCCAGTAATGCATAAATAAATGTTAAACATCATGCTTAATATTTTCCAACAAGAAATGATTCTACCAAACAGTATAAAAGTATTAAACAGCATATATTAGTTGATTCAAATTAGAATAAAGTGTATACATTTGAGCTGCAAAATTCTAATTTATGCAGGAAATCACCTTTAGCTTTCATAAAAGCGAGAATACTGTTCACGGTTAACCACAAGGAACAGGGACTCCATTGTCTGAGCATCTTGACCATAAGTGCAGGAGATGGCTGTGCTGGAATCTTGCTTCCTGCATTAGCAAAATAACAGAATCATGAGAGTTGACTCTAGATTTCATTACGATTCTATACACTGCGGGGAATTTGATAAGGCAACAAGCTTCTGAAAACAACACCCCTAATTATTGTGACCGAACACAAGGCACAGCTCAATTGGGCAAAAGTTCCAGTTTTCAAATTTAGAAACCGCGATCACTAAGTCATCGTGAATACAAAATGGCATAGAAGCAAAAATGAATATACAGTAGCCTTTTCACTATGGAAAATAAGAGCATAAAATGTAGACTCTACCAAGGACATCTCTTAGCAATGGGCATTTCTCCAGGAGCATGGATGTGACCGCAATATAAAACTCACAATATAAAATCTGCAATGTAGTTGTGCATTACACTTCAGAAGCACTGCAGCAGGAGACTTCATGGGAGAAGACACAATAAGACTGCTGTGCTCAAGGCATGAGAAAATAATTGTTTTTCACGCAACATTTATACACTCCGAGACGAAGAGCACTATTGTACAGAGAGAGTGCACAACAGACGAAAATGACGAAACCCCCAACTGCATTCTCACCTGCCCTGCATTACAGTAGCAAAGCAGTACTTGCATCTAGCTCAACAATGTCCAACTCTCCACTGCAGTCTATAAGGCCTTTTCTGTATACGTAGTTATTTTTATTTATTGTATATTTCTTTACTGACTGAGTAAGAATCAGTGTTTCAGCACATTTCCCTGGAAAATATAGATATCCTGCCAACTATTTTTTGCCCTTGTTAGCTAGGCAATAGGCTGACAAGTACTATTCCCTTATTTATACTTACAATCCTTCCTGATGCTCCGAATTTCTACTTTGTGCTCTGAACAGTGACGTATGTCCTTCTCAGTTTATGTTGGCTTCCTAGAATTTATGTGGTCCTTCATATTGTAGCTGCTCAACTAGAGCCTAAAATTACCTGCTGTCTCCTAAAAGCACCATCTTTATTGGACAACATATCCTACGTTTCCCCCTCACTGTGGGGGAGTTTATGTAAGTGCTGACCTATTTACTAGACCGCAGTGCCACAACTATTTTTCATCCTGTGTTGTCACTACATGCATGAGTCACAATGGCTGCAAATTGGCTCCCTGCCCCACCCTCTCCGATTCCAGGTCACTCTCTCTCCTAAATGTACACTTTGCCACCTGGAGAATATCCAAAAGCATTGCATCCTCATGAAAAGTGCTCCTGTTAATCTCCTTTTTCTCTTCTCCTGTAACGACTGTGTTAAATCAAACATGCTTGCGAATTTCATGAGCAGCTCAGTAAACGAAATAGGCACATGGTTTGCTGAAAAGAGGTTTTCAACTACCATAAGAAGCCACGGTTTCTTGCAATTTCTTCAATTCCCTTGCAGTCTTGATAGCAATCTAGCACATTTTGATTTTGATACTGTTTTCAAAACAATAACAGCCGAAATTTTGAGGTTGTGATAATTATGTGATAATTAAAGTTAGAGGAGTTTGACGCAATGAGCAAATAAGAATCGCATTGCAGAGGGTAAACAAATACTCTTTTCCCACAAATAAATTGGTAGGAGGAGGGTAACTTGAAATGAGCACTGAATGCACAATACAGAATATGATGCTGAAATGCCCCAATCTCTGAATATCCTTGCACAAAAGAAAAACTTCATTATGAAAGGCAATGATGAAATTGCAAGTATATACTTCATAGTCGTCATATCTGCAATGTGCACTGTGCCATCGGCAATATCTAAAAACTGCATACACACAACTGCACAAAATATGAACCTAAGGCTATCAAGGGAGCCTCACAGTATTAAATGGAAACTTGTTTCAGAATATTCGACTACACGCCTATATCTACTTACAATGTTGTCTTGTCTGAAGGCAAACATAAGTGGCTTGCCCCTGATGGGTTTCTGATGGAGAGCACAAAGGCTGCGAATTGTGAGGCTGTCATCTGGATGACCTGCAAGAAATGACATTTTTAGTTCCACATAAACAAATGCTACCAGAACGAGAGACAAGATCACTGGCAATAAAGGTGATTTTGGTTGGCAAGAGAAAAATCAAAGTATGGACTCGGTACAGCTTACTTAGAAAAAAAAAGCCTCATACCACAGATGTTGCAGTGAAAGTTCATTGCATTGAAATTTCCACACACATATACGTTTGCCTGCTCATACACTGTTGCCAGTGCTGTGCCAGCGGTATTTCTATTGTTTAATATTTCTTTTAGTGCTCACTAAGTTTATTACCAGCTATGAAAGCGGCTAAGTTGAATGTAATGAGTAATCTTAGGGCCACATTGCAAATATATACTCGATCACACTAGTGACTTGGGCTACTATGTTGGCTATAAATAGGGTGAATGAAGCAAATTTGATTAATTATTGTTTCCTTGCCTTTTCTGGCCAAACAGCACCAGAGAGTTGTACAATTCAGTGGCAAATCCGTGATAAATGCAAGAGGAATGCGTTAGAATGTCGCAACTCCTTGCAGGTCTCAAATCCATTATTTAAACCATGTTCACCACATTTGCAAAGTGTTGTTCAACAAGTCACTTTACACAAGTCCTGCCCTTTCGAGGAGCGAAGTCTTACACACACACATGCACACCTGCACCACATGACTCGCTTTCAACAATTTACACACAAACATATGCTTTTTTTTTACACTTTGACACTTCTACTCAGAAAGCATTAAAAAATTTATTGGACTCACTGCAACCTTCTCAATTAAACCTACAGCTCAATCAAACACATTCTCGAGTCCGAGGGCATGCCTTATAAATTCCATTTTTACGAATTATAATTGGGCTATAGAGGACAATATTCGAAGGGCATGAGAACCACCCCAGAGAGACCTAAATCTGAGCACTTCATATCATCAGTAAAAGCTGCTTAAACCAATTGCTATATGCGGAATATCGCAAATAACCATCTATTCACAATTTAAGCAGTTGTCTCCTTGAATTCGGGAGTGTTACGTGTCAAAACGACAATTTGATTAAGGGGCACGGGATAGCGGGTGACTCTGGATTGATCCTGACCCCTAGGGGTTTTTCAACGTGCCCCCAATGCACGAGACACGGGCGTTTTTGCATTTGTAGGCAAAAGATTTTTTGTGCGGGCGAAAAGGGCGGCAGCATTTCGCCCGCCGCCGCCTCATAAGCAGTTGCCTACTTCAAGGAAATGTGGGCTAACCCAAGGTAGACGTTTCACGATCGAAATTAGTGTAATCGTGAAACACACTTTCCGGATTTCTGATTCATGTATTTATGCTGTTGATGAACTGTTTATTTCACAATAACAATCAAGGAAGTGGATTCATCCGGGTAGAGGAGGGGAAAAGGAGGAAACTTACACCTTCCACTGGTCCTCCGGCGCCTCCATATATTCCAGAGTGGCTCTACACCAAACTCGGTTTTCAGGGCGGGGACAGCCGCTGCACCAATTTTGAAGAGGTTTATTGCGTGTAAAACTACCGACTTTATTCAATACACACACACACACAAGCACGCGCGCCCCCGCAAAAAATTCACAAAACACGTACGCGCGCGCGCGCGCGCACATACATAGCACTCACAAAACACGCACGCACGAACGCACGCGCAAGAACATAGAGACCCGCATACAAGCACGCGCACTCGCAAAGCGCTCACAAAACACGTGCGCGCGCGCGCGCACGCACACACGCAAAGTACTCACAAAACACGCACGAACGCACGCACGCGCAAGCACATAGAGACCCACATACAAGCACGCGCGCACAAGCAAAACGCCCGCAAAGCAGCAACGCGCGCGCGCGCGCTCTCCAACATGCAAAGCAATCACACAACAGGCACGCGCGCACATACAAAGCGCTCACAAAACACGCACGAACGCACGCACGCGCAAGCACATAGAGACCCGCATACAAGCACGCGCGCGCGCGCACGCACACATACAAAACACTCAAAAAACATGCACGAACGCACGTACGCAGCGCTCAGAAAAAACGCACGGACGCACGCACGCACACGTAAAGCGCTTACAAAACACGTACGCGCGCGCTCACACACACCACACACACACACACAAACGGAGAGAGAAAGATAGCCCAAAACACGCTGAAGAAGGCGTCCGGCAAGCAGCAGCATCAGCAGTACGCGGGCGCGCGAGGGAGAGCCAATATTGCGCCGGTACTCTCGAAAGGCGAAGCCAGTCGTCACTTCTTTTTCTACTCGACACAAAACGAACGACCGTGTTATAAGCCGCGCTGAACTCGCAAGAACACCACATTTCCGATAGTTCAAGCGCTCAGAAACAAAGCGGGATTATGCAGGCGCACCACGCCCGACGTGGCCACAGAAACGTTAGTCACACGGGGGCAATCGAGGTAGCCATCTTGCTAGTCACACGGGGGCAATCGAGGTAGCCATCTTGCCGTAGTACTGCGTGCAACTGCTTTTGCGCTTACATTAGTGAAATATGCTATCGGATCACAATGACATCCTTCTACAGCCAACAATAACACGTAATCAAATAAAGAAACACCAAATGAACGGACACTTGCCTGAAACTTTCCATACTGACAGTAGTATACCGACCGCCGACACCGGGCACGTTGCAACTGCTCGTATCTGCTTCCGTGGATCCATCTTCCAGCGCGTGCCAAGGCTTTGAGTTGAGGTGGGGCACGATTAATACACAACGCACGGACCACGTCTCTGGTTAGACCGCACATAAAACCAATCACACGTTTAAAATTATTTCCCAGAGCGCGAGACGCGGACAAAGACAACGCATTTTTTGAAGCAAGAGTCAATGAGGTGACGTAGCAGCTTCCGCCTTCCCACCCTGCCGCGCGCCGGGTTGTCTAGGCAACGGTAAAGCGTCGTAGCGTCAGTTCCGGTCGCTCTTCAGTCGGGAGGGCGCAGCCGCGTAAAATCGCGCTGCGCCGAACTCAGTCGAACTATAAAAATTATCTGCCGTTGCCCCTTTATTCTCACAGCTTTGCTTGTTGGCGTGGCCGCGTGCTTGCTGCCACTTCGTTGTGGTCTCTAGCTGTACCGGTGAGCTGGGAGTGGCGAATACGTTTCGTGTCGAGCGTTAAGGTGTTTTTTTTTTTCTTTTTTTTACGATGTCTGGGCTGCATAACTTTGAGTGCATCGCAGAAATCTTGACCGTGAGTGAGCCGATCAGCGCGCTTCTACAGGTACGATCAAAATACCAGCTGCGTCCGATCAAGGAGACCATGCCAGGTCACAGCATAAAGTTTCAGCGAGATCGTGGCTCGATAAGAGCGCTACATCATTGGTCGTGCCACGTGTGAGGCGCAAGCATTCACATCACTCGTGGCGTCTGCCAAAGGAGTGACAGTTGTGCTCTTCCGCAGTACGTGTTTCGGTTTTCCATATTTCCATAGTCCGGAATTCATTACACTGAAGCAATTAGCGGCATCAGTTCTTGGCATTCAAAGAACCATTTATGAACTATATCGATGATGGACTTCAATTAAGTAAGCAGGATCGTCTGACTTGGTTGGTTGACAAGTGAATTAGCCTAATTTTTATGCCTGCGTGTCTAATTACTACCTTGAATCGCTTAAAAAGACATCTCACCGGGGTTCGCAACTTTTTGTTGGGCTGTTAAGGGCACTGCTAAATTCCTGCAAAATTTTGCGAGTTGCTTGCGCGTTTTCATTCAATTACTGCAGTTTGTATTAAAAGTGTCTAATTGCACTGTAGTATCACAGTGAGAACTAAATCTAATGATATTTCATGAAATTGCAAGTGAATGTGTCTACTTTTCAAGGTAATACGTTTTGGAGTGCCCGTCATGCCAGTAACATCAGTATCTTAGAAAAAAATGACATACATAGACACATGGCTCATTGCGCGGACGTATGCGCGTTCTTATGGCCAGATTTATGCATGCATCCTTGTGTTCAACACCCTTCAGACGTCGATTTAACACCCTTCTTCGAGCAACTTCACACCTTATGTGCCGTATACACCCATATGGTAGGGTGTTTTTAACAAAATGGGTGCTAAAAGGGTGTGCACGAGGGTGTAAATGCGGAAAACACCCATTTTAACACCCTTAAGGGTGTGAAAATGTTTAGTGTGCATAATTGCTATCGCAACAAAACAAGGTGGCCGCAGAAGCTGCGACCACTGAGCGCCACACGGGCAGGGAAAGCAGTAACAAATAGGTTTGCAAGTATATAGCACTGAAATGTGTATTACCCATGAAGAATACATTTCAAGAGTATGGACAAAAGGGCAAGAAAATATGTAGCTGTGGAGGAACGTGACACAGCGCCAGGACCGACCAGAGCGTCTAAGCCTTTACATGCCACCATGCTCTCGCGTGAAAGCACGTGCGTCTCGAAGGGCTAGTTGGCGTTCGGCGACGAATGCGCCAGTTCGGTTACGAAAGCGTGCAAAAGAACCAAAGAAAGCCATTTTCTTTCAAGCTGCAGAAAGAGCGAAAGGAATGAATGCGGTAGACAAAAGGAATGGTGCCCTTGAAAGCATGCATTTATGGCAGTGAGGGGATTTAGATAGTGTTCGTCGCTTCGTTGCATAATTCCGTAAAGAACAGAGCCCGCAACCCGCACAGCTACATTAATACGGATGGCTATACGAATACGCCTACGCCACATATGTGTGCTGTTTTGTGTTGAGCTATGTTGGGCGATGAGGCACATGTTTCCGTAAAACGGCAGTCTGCGGGAGACCTCGAGAAAAACCACTTCTGCGGTAAAAGCAAGTACTAACAATTTCTAGAAAGCTGGGACGCTCTTCTCGTCACATTATTATGACCACCCTGCTTCCACTGAGGGGCACAAAGGCTTCTTTCAAGCTACGCAACTGCGCCTGCCCTGTTTCAGCCAAATGCTTCCATGCCCAGTGGCGTGGGTAAGTGGGGCGGAGGAGGTGAAAGGGGGGGGGGGGATATGGCCGGGCGTGAGCTCTACCCGAATTTTTTCCGGCCGGCGCCCTGCTCCATTTATGCCTGCACAAGGTGCATTAAGAGGAAAACGTGGAGCTGCGCAGGCCATGTAATGCGTAGGATGGATAACCAGTGGACCATTACAGTTACAGAATGGATACCAAGAGAAGGGAAGTGTAGTCGAGGACGGCAGAAAACTAGGTGGGGTGATGAAGTTATGAAGTTTGGAGGCGCAAGTTGGAATCAGCTAGTGCAAGACATGGGTAGTTGGAGATCACAGGGAGAGGCCTTCGCCCAGCAATGTACATAAATATAAGCTCGTGGTGATGATGATGAACGTGCATGTGTGTGTGTATCAAGTGCGCGAATTTGCACTAGGACGAAATTTGATTTCTTTTCAGTTTACAACTACACCTGGCATTACATAACCATAATAATCAATGCCAAAATCATAAGAGAGACCAGAAAGGTTCTTGGAAACCACCGACTGGGCCTATGCAACTTTACACCCCCCCCCCCCCCCCCCCCCCCAAAAAAAAAGAAAAAAAAAACATACTCACTGCGCCTGGCCACGCCAGTGAACTCTCCGATCAACTCCATGCATGCCTCCCTGCCCCTTGTTACTCTCTCCTTCTTACATTAATTCTGTTTTCCCAGTATAGCGTCACTAACTTACATGACTTACATGACTCTCATAGATCCATATGTTTGAAATTTTCGCAGCTGGAGTATCACTAGCATAGACTTGAGACTCATTAGATTAAATTAGATTAGATTAGATTCTAGGGTTTTACGTGCCAAAAACGCGACATGACGAAATGAAATCTTTATTCTTCTCTTCACGGCTACAAAAGAGAGTTGACGCAAGAAACACACCACACGTAGCAGCTTGAAATACCCCGTTATGCCTCACTTGACAACAGTTGGCGAAAAACAGCTTAGGCATTACAAGTCTACACAAAACTGGAAGCATTTTGAACACGTGCTGAAGTTTTCAATCAACAGGAATAAAGATACATACAATGCAAATGCAAAAATACGTATACAAAATCAAATCGAAAACAAAAACGAAAAAAAATGCTCTAGATAAGAATTTCATGATTAAACCAACAATGATAATACCTGCACATAGTTGTTAACGTAGCTGTATATAAACAAAACGAAACAGTTTCCATGAAGTCATACGAAAACACACTGAGTATATTTCATATACTATGTGTCCGACGTTTAGTATAGGAGGGGTAAAAGTTGAAGTAACCTGTTTTTTTTTTAATGTTTCGTCTGGCAAGATGTTATTCCGTTAAAATGTGATAACATGGAAGTTTATAGGCACATGATTGAAATCGGTACACATTCCAACAAAACGCTATGGACGAACCGGTGTTACGACGTACATTAGGGGCGCTATAACGTAAAATGATTCCAAACTGTTTTGATTCCAATTTCTGCAATCAGCCTCCACGATTGGTCAAAACATTTTCGGGCCGCTCCCAACTTCGCCTGTCTGTCACGCGACGTCACGAAAACCGCAATAGCTCCCCATCTGATATAACGTGTACACACTGATTATGCATGATTAAACCGCGCAAAAGAAAAATAATCATTCCTGATTCGATGTCTTTTCACCAGTAGCTCTCTGCTATTGGCCCAATGTTATCTGGCTACGCCCACTTCGCCTGTCTGTCACGCGACGTCACAAAACGGCGAAAACTCACCACGTCAAAGTTACGTGTACGCGAAAAAAATGCATTAATATGCCGAACAAAACTGAGAATTTTTCTGAGTAGCCACAGACTGCCCCGTTCCGAAAGGAATCAAAGATGGCTGCCCGCCGATCGCTCAGGCCCTCGCTACTCGCACCTGCCGGTGAGCATGTATTTATTTGCGCATGATAAACCTTTTTGCGTGGCAGTAAAATGGTATCGAGCCCTTTCGGCATGCATACGACATCGCTCTGCCAACTCTTCCTTGCTGAGGATCCGTTTTAGCGCCATTCTTATCCTTCCGTTTCACGCCGCCGCGATTTTCGACCAGCCACCACTAGCTAAGTAAGGCGAAGCGGACCAATCGGAGAAGCCGCCACCACCCTCTTGATGCGGTTATCTATTTTCACTGTGCTGGCTCGGCCCCATCGAAACCCTCTCCACTAGAGCGTGCTCCTCGCATCTTGTCAGCCAATTAGATAAGAAAAACCGCTGAGTGTAGACAATGTTATTGGCTTTGAAAGCGAACAAAGGTGAAATCCTATAAACGAGGAGAGTGTTTTATTGGGTTGTTCAGACAACGCTGCGGGTTACCGCCCGATGCTTGCGTCGGTGGTTACGTAAATTTGACGTCAGGAGCTTCGAATCAAAACGGTTTGGAATCATTTTACGTTATAGCGCCCTAGATAAGCACACATGACTTTGAAGGTTGAATATTGTCAACATGTTCGTGTTGTTGGTTCTAATAGCATTCTTGTACATATAAAATAACTTGAAGGCATAAAGCCGGACACACTAATGACGTTAAACTGAGAATAATATTTTTTTTCTGCATGGGCCTACCATGTTGTTCGCAACTAACCTTATCACACGTTTATGAGTAACAAGAATCTTGCGTATACTCTGCTTCGTACTTGTGCCTCCAGGCCTTGCGGCAGTAGTTAAGCGTTGGAATTAAGATCGTGTTGTAAATTATTAACTTAATTCTTGTTGGCAGGACAAATCTGCGACGACTTGAACACACCATTCACTTTCTTCATTTTTCGATCGCACTTTGTTAGTGTGCGCGTCCCAGTTAAGCGATTGCGAGAAGATTACTCCGAGACATTTTGTGCTAAGTACAATTTCAATACGGTCAGTCCCCATACTTAAGCATGATGTCTTTACAGCTCGAAATATTACGGCTTTAGTTATGTTTGTCTTAACCTTTAGGCAATTATTCGGCGACCATTGGCACATGTATTGCTGAAAACTCATTTTCGGTAAAGGATAAGTCATTTCCCTTTTAGCAGTAACGAGTATAGTAATGTCATCCGCATAGGCAATAAACGTTCACCGGCAACTTAGTGTAAATTATATCATTAAACTAAACTGAAAAAATAACAGAGGACCTTAGATTCTGCCTTGCGGCACACCTGACTTCACGTATCGAACCTCAGACAACGTATTACTGTAGGCTACACATCGTTTACGATGCTGAAGATGTGACAGTAATAAAAAAATACTGATCCCCTTTATACCGCAGTGCATTTAGTTAATCTAGTAACAAGTCATGATTAATTAAGTCAAAGGCTTCAGAAAGGTCAATATAAATTCTGAGAAAAAGACGCTTGCGTTCAAGTGCTTTTATGATTTGTTCCTTTGGTTGAGCTGTGTCAACTCCGTGGATTGTTTTGGTAACAAACCGAACTCATCATCCGTTAAAACTGAACGCTTCTTTAAGAAATGAGTTATTTGCACGGCCAAAATCATGACAATGTTGTAGAACCATGCACCTATCCTGCGGACGAAATAGAAGTGGCATAGCAGACAACAAAAAGAACGAGCTGTATCTCGGCCCGCCATCTTTGTTGTCGTGGTGCCACTCGCTGTCACTTGGATATTTCGTAGTTAAACCTTTTTTTGACTCTCCCTGTAACATCTTTGGTGGAGCGTGTAGGTTATATCCGAAGGACACCACGGAACTGTGCTGCGGACTTCTTGTCGGCCATACGACCATGTCGACGGAGAGGCCCGTTGACTCAGCCTCGACTACCGCAAAATCAGTTGTCCAGGCATAATTCCGAGACCCTGGTAGCTTCTCTGGTACGGACGCCATGGACGTCGACGATTGGTTAACGGAATACGAGCGAGCCAGCAAGAACAACGGGTGGGACTCAACCATCATGCTGGCTAACGTTATCTACTACCTCAAGCAAACGACCCATGGTTGGTACCGAGGAACTAGTTGGGGCACCTGCAAACGCAAACTACAGGAGCTCTTCGGGAAGTCAGTCGGGTGCCAGCAAGCCATCAAGAAGGAACTTTCGTGCCGAGCCCAAGCATCAGCTGAACCTTATGTCGTGTACATTCAGGAGGTGTTAGCTCTGTGACGGCGGGTTGAAGACAAAATGCCTGAAACTGACAAAGTCAGCCACATACTGAAAGGCATCGCCGATGACGCCTTTAATTAATTGATATATAAGTACTGCCCTATACCATTGACGACATCATAAAGGAGTGCCGACGCTTTGAGGAAGCGAAGAGCCATCGTGTCACGCAACAGTTTCTGCGGCTCCCTAAGACCGCCGTTACCTCAACCTGCGAGGACATCGAGCCACCTGGCACAGAGAGCCTGCTGCGTCTTGTGCGGCGTGAGATTGAGGCCGTGTCTCCATCTGTTCCTGAGACCCGTTCTTACGACGAGTCCCGCCTGGCAGTATCGCTGATCCAAGCCGTCGTACGCGAATAGTTGGCGAACACAGGCATTCATCCCATCTGTGCCGTAAGTCGGCAATTTCTTTCGACCTCCCCGCCAACAATCGACCTATTCCGGATACCGCGATCCAAACCAGTGGCGCACGCACGGCGACATGCCAATATATTTCGACTGCCATGGCATAGGTATCATAGGCGATATTTCCCGCCATTGTCAATATCGCCGGCCGTCGTCACCACGTCCCGCATACACTTACCGCCCGGAAGACAGTCGGTCCTCTTCGTTTCGTGCTCGCGATGACTTCCCGTACCCTGATGTTCCTACCCCGAATCCACGCTGCGACCGCTCGCCATCCCCACAGAGCCGGTGTTCGCGCTCTCCACTGCCCGTCGCTCGCCGTCGCCATACCCTCGTCGTCCATCTTCGGAAAACTGATCAGTGCAGCTCCCAGAGGTGATGCGGCATTGTCCAACCGACCCGGGAGTCCTCTGTTGACCCTGGCTACCCGACAAAACCTTTTGGACGTAGAAGTGGACGGCGTGCCTGTTTCGGCGCCCATAACAATGGGGCTCAACTATCTGCAATGAGAGCTCGCCGTTCTTGTCGTCTCCGCAGGGCTATTACGCCCACCACGTCGCCTGTCGTTCGCGTTGCCGAAGGTGGTACACCTTGCGTCATTGGCATGTGCACTGTGCGTGTGAGCTTCGCTGACCAGCAGACCTCATTTCTATTTACCGTACTACGCCAGTGTTCCGATGACGTGACCCTTGGCCATGACTTCTTGAGCACCCATTCTGCCCTCATTGAGTGCTCATCTCGCCTTCTACAGTTGTAACTCCCTTCTGTACCCGACCACAACACGGCGTCACCACCGCGTTTATGTGTCGACGAGTTTGTTCATCTGCGACCAGCTGCCGCGACGTATGTCATGTTGACCTCAGTACACCCTGTTTGCGATGGGGACTATGTGATCTCCCCTTCTGCAGACGCTCTTTTAACACGTTGTGTTGCGCTCCCTCACTTTCTTATGACTGATACGAAGAACTGGGCGTGTATACCGATTCTTAATGTTGGACGCACCCCACAATTTCTTCCCAAATGCATCACGTCGGGGAGCATATCACCTATAGGCGCACACGACCCTCTGGCCCTGACTATCTATGCTCCACAATCGTTACCTGGAAGCCCGGACACAAGTACTACGCTTGACAACCCTCTTCATGGTATGATTGCCCCTGATCTCTCCCCTGCCCAGTCCGAGGATCTTCGTAGCTTGTTAGCATCTTACCGCGATGTTTTTTTTTCTTCGTACCATCTTGGCCAGACATCACTCGTAACCCACCGCATCGATGCAGGGGACGCTTGACCCATCCACAGGCGCCCTTACCGAGTGTCTGCGTCCGAACGCCATGTCATTCAAACCGAAGTTGAGAAAATGCTCACTAAGGACATCTCTGAACCTTCTGAGAGTCCGCCTGTGCTGCTAGTCAGAAAAAAAAAGACAACACCTGGAAGTTTTGTATTGACTATTGGCACCTGAACAAGATAACTAAAAGGACGTCTACCCTTTGCCGCGAATAAACGATGCGCTCGACTCTCTCCATGGCGCAAGGCACCTTTCTTCCACAGATCTTTGGTCCGGCTATTGGCAAATTGCCGCTGATGAGCAGGATCGCGAAAAGACCGCCTTCATTGCGCCTGATGGGCTCCACCAGTTTAAAGCCATTCCCTTTGGGCTGTGTAATATGCCCCAGCAACATTTGAAAGAATGATGAACTCCCTCCTTCTCGGGTTGAAGTGGTATACTTGTTTTGTTAACTTGACGACGTCGTCGTTTCTTCGCCCCCAATGCACAGTCATCTCCAACGACTATCGGATATGCTGCGGCTGTTTCGCAGCGCCCGGCTTCAACTAAACTTCTCCAAATGCCGTTTCGAACGCTGAGAGATCACCGTACTTGGTCATCTTGTTGATGCGGCCGGTATCCTATCTGACCCTGCCAAAGTACGCGCTCTTGCCAACTTTCCAACACCCCGTTCTTCGCAAGACGACCGCTCGTTTTTTGACCTCTACTGTTACTTTCATCGCTTTGTGAAAGACTACGAAAGAGGGCGATGGCGGGCTGGGCAGGCCGCTTACTTCTACAATTTTTTTTTTTTTTTTTGGGGGGGGGGGGGGGGGCAGGGCGTGCCCGGTGTGCAACGTACCCCCTAGCTACGCCACTACGGCAGCTTGACGCCCTAATCCTTAGGCCCCCATCGCACTCACGCTTCTTTTGTGCCAACGCCACCAGCTCTTTGAGACGACTGGCGCGGGCATCACGCCCCATAGCACGAGCTAAAGCACGGGTGCGCTTGCTAGCTTTCATTGAGTCCCAGACTAACCACTCTCTTTCCTTTGCATCACGAACGGGAGCATGTTAGTTCCTCCCATTCTTGCCTCGTGGAAACTAACGCTTTCGAACGCTGTGTTAGATTGCATCGCATTTGGGAGCAGCCCAGGCAATAAAAGAACAAGTTGTGCTACCCCCCCCCCCCCCCGCAGTAAAAAGAAAAGAAAAAAATTCTTATTGCCGTCGCCGTCATACTGCCGTTGTCGTCCTCTTGATTCTGTCTTCAAATACAGGCTTGCGTCCAACACAACTGCTTGTATGATAAAAACATGGTGGTTCATCTTGTAACTTTTTGACGAGCCTCGAACGAGGCTGGTTAGCCAGCTACCTGCAAAATTATTCGCATAACATTGATTGGCACACTGCATGGGATCCCCGTATTTCTTTATGATGACACCTCACACGTGCTCATAAATTTTCTTTATTTCTTTGTGGTTATTTCATGGTGCATACGCGAGTTACAGTAATACGGATAAAAAATTAAAGCGCATTGCAAATGACACTGTTCAATCTACTGTCACACCGACTGTCCGCAAACGGGACTGCTCTGATAACCATGCCACGGTGTGTGTCGATCCCCCTAAAGCGAACAGCGTAGCAGAGAATGCTCACACTGGAGAGTGCTTTGTGTGTTTGCGCAGAATGTTGCGGACCTCACCATTTTCAGACGTTGACATACCATGTGGTCGATGCTCTGCCGATATGAAAAAAATTGCCAGGCTGCGCATGTCTGCTAGGACCCACTATTATAGGAAACAGCATTTTTCAAAGCGAGCTTTCTTCGCCTGCCATTCCCTGGTTTCGCCTGAGTCTGTCAGCCGGTTGCAGGTCGGGTTCTTGACTAGCAGATTCGCATTCACTTGAAAAATACGTGAAATGCTGCCGGAAGTGGGATTTGAACATCGGCTCCCCAGCGCAACAACCCGATGAGCCACAACCGCCTTCTTGTATTGCCGGTTTCGACAAAGCAAAACAGAGTACAGGTGTGAAAAACGAGTCCGTCTCTCTTTGCTTAAAGAACAGGATTAAACATTTTCAATACAACCAAGTCATCAAGCACTGTAATCCAATGAAGTGGTTGAGGCAACGCCTTATACACAACTGTCTGTACTGCACAACACTTTCTTTTAAATTTTCCCGTACTGAGCGTAGAATGATATCAACATCTCTAACCTGCGTGCTCGTGTTTCTTTTCACAAACTGTGGAAGCCAATGTGCATAATTTCGATTTCCGTGGTATCATCTGTATAAACGCGACGCCGTATGGATACAGTGTTAGCTCTGTTTTAATAGTCCTCTGTAGAATGTCTCAGTGAGAGACTGGGTCACAACTTTCTAGGAAAACATGCTCAATGGTCTCAATGTTTTGGCAGGTTAGACAGTTAGTCGTCCAGGTTACGAACAGACCTTTTTCATCAGCAATGTTTTCACTGGTAGTGTGTTCGTATGTAGTTTGAAGAATAAATTTTTTTTTATGTTTTGCTTAACCAGGCATTCTCTTCACCCTACGCAAAACGTTTCAAAAAAGTGTATCAAAAATGTAATTGTGCAAATTTTTCTTATGAATTCTGCTCGAGTGTGTCTCAGGAAATCTGACAGTCAACATCTTGACAGAGAGCACTACTTCTCGCCATGTATCCTCTCAGAGCACCAGGCATGTCCTCACTGGAGGACACAAAACATTCTGAAAGCAATCTGCGCAGTAGCATTTGATTAACTGTCTGCAGAAAGACATATTTTTGGTTTCTAATAAAATAAAAACGCGCAACAACTTCTCGCAAAAACAAATCCAGAAAACAAGCTCAAGGCCACGGGGTTTGCAAGAATTAAACAAGTTCATTCTGCTAGTTAGCTGCCAGCTCGATGCCCAAATAAATGCGGCACTGATCCGGTGCATTTTCTGAATACTGGAACGCGACGCGCACAATAGGTTCATTACGTACCACATTTCGGATAGCCGGAATACATTTCGAATGGTTGCTCCCGAAAACATTGGCAGCGCTCTTCCTTGCCACGCTCAGCTGTTTCTTCGGGTATTTTTATAAATCGCCTGTTGCAGATAACACAATTATAGTCACAATTCTAGTCCCCACCCACCGTGGTTGCTTCGTGGCTATGGTGCCCGGCTGCTAAGCACGAGGCCGTCGGATCGAATCCCGACCATGGTGGCCGCATTTCGATGGGGCGAAATGCAAGAACACGCGTGTACTTAGATTAAGGTGCACGTTAACGAACCCCCGGTGGCCCAAATTTTTCCGTAGCTACCCACTACGGCGTGCCGCATAATCATATCGTGGTTTTAGCACGTAAAATCCCATAATATATTTTTTATAATTCTAGTACTTGAGCTGGATTATTCAGAAAGGCGGACATTACTTGCACAATAAATTTAATTGAATACTATCGTCTCACAATCTCACCGGCTACAATTCGTAAATTGCAATATGTGCCGTAAATATGTTATTTGGGAATGTAATTCATCATCGTCATCAGCCTATATTTTATGTCCACTGCAGGACGAAGGCCTCTCCCTGCGATCTCCAAATACCCCTGTCTTGCGCTAGCTGATTCCAACTTGCGCCTGCGAATTCCCTAACTTCATCACTCCACGTAGTTTTCTGCCGTCCTCGACTGCGGAATGTAATTAGTGAACTTTTATTAACTAGTTGAATGTGTATTTCGATTTCTTGCGCAAGTAGTGTCCGCAGGGACAAGGAATATGCTATCTTCCACGGGCAAGTGTGTTTAAATTACGGGAACTTAAAAATGACAATCCCGTATATTCGTACGCATGTGTACACGTACGCACACACATAACTCCAGCCCTTTTCACACCATCTCATCGGATGCTCAGATCTCGCCTTTGTGTGTGCCTCCGTGTGTTTGCGTGCGTTATTCATTCTTAAGAATGAGTTAAGAAGTCTTCGCCTTTTTTAAGGAATTTGCTATACGCCTTTTCGCTCGCGCGATAACAGCAGCGATAGTGCGGCACCCAAGAAACTTCCGGTCACAAGCCTTATCAGTCTACTGTGCAGGATCACAAACGCACTCCTGCTAATCTATATCACCACTATTCCCTTTCTTGCTTGCTATATTAGTGGACTACGTCACTGAGCCAAACCGGAAGTCGACCGGTGCTTATGTTTGTAAACAGCGAAAAGGTCTATAGCTGATGCAATCTATTAAGCTGGCATAAATCGATAAAAGGTCACTGCACACGCCTTCTCGTCTAATCCGAGTAGTATTCGGTGCTTACATTCTATATAGGTGTTGTGAAAGTTTCTGGCGCTAAGGTTAAGAAATGACAGAGCGAAGCTATCAGCGAAGCTGTGAAAGCTGGAGGAAGAAACGTCTGAAGTCCGCAGAAAAATCCGCGCCGTTGCCTAGCAACAACCAAGCCACAGCTGCGAACTTCCTGGCCCAACCTCGCCTAGCCGCGCATGCACCGAAGCAGTAGCGATGACGTCCCCTCGCATTGCCTAGTAACCCCCGGCGCAGGTGCGCGCTCGCTTCGCCCGACACAGACACGGCTCCGCCGAGCTCCCGCCGGCTGCGCGCTACTGCGCATGCGCCGTGACGTCATCCCGGCTTGTCGTCTGCTGCGCGACGCCCGTACACTGTGCATAGCTTTCGCCCCACTTCCTCTACGAGTGTTCGGACGGCAAGTGCTTCGCGAGGCGCTCCCCGATGCCACGGACCACGAGGAAATGCTTATACACTTCGTATCATAAGAAGCCAACAAACAATGACACCAAAGACAACATAGGGTAAATTACTTGTACTTACCAATTGAATTAAAGAAATCATAAATTAATGGAAATGAAAAGGGATCAAAAAAATGTCACAGTTTCGCGATAAGGGCGAAGCAATGAATGCGATAGCAACACAGCAATGTCATACGAAGTAAGGTGAGCGGCTTTGGTAGCAATATGAATTGTAGTAAACATGAGCTGATTAAGTAAGCAGGTGTGCTGCGGCGTAAGTAGACCGACATGAAGAGGGACTCGATGACCACGAGAAGGCGCGTGTGAAACGGTGGTGTTGATGAGAAGCGCTTCCCGTGGGCAGCGCGTGCGAAGGGACACACCTGTAGCGCTGCACTGCCGATCCGGGCAGCATTGCATGTGTAGCGTGCGTTGGAAAATGTGGCCCGACTATTACGAGCTGAATGAACAAGCGTGGTGTGAGCGCGCACAAACACGAAGAGATCACACTGAATGACAGCAGACAACGACTGTCAAAACGCTGGCAGCAAGCATACGCGGCCGCGGGCGAAGGTACGTGCGGTTTATCACTTCCACGGAAACTGAGCGGCGAATGCACGGCGCATAAAGGTCAGAGCCGTGTGGAGATAAGAGACGGTGCGAGCGAGCGACGAGCGCGGTTGTTGGCAGAGAAGTGCGCCTCCCCCCCCCCCCCCCCCCCTTGCTCCCTCCGGCGCTGGCTTCCTGCTTCCTTGCTTGCGCGTGGGAGATTGAGTGCGTTCGCTCTCCGTGATAGCGCGCGTCCCCGCACGCTTGCGCTCGGGCATACGGCGCGTGGCGAAGATTTTATCTATAGGGAACCTCACGGCGACGGCGACGGCGACGACGACGGCGACGCCGACAGCAGAAATCCGGTTGAAGTGTCCATATAATTGCTATCGCAATAAAACAACTTTCCGCAGGTGGGGAACGAACCCACGTCTTCTCATTACACGTGCGTTGCCCTCACCATTGAGCTACCGCGGAGCCGTTTTCTGCCACATGCGTCACGTACTCGTGACGCCTGTGATAGAAAGGATGTTCTACATCCGCCCGTAGGTTTGTGGGTGGTGGCGCTGGCTAACACTCCCAGGGTTATTTCTAATTGTGAAACATAAATACCTCAGAAAGTTGATGGGAAAACGGCTCCGCGGTAGTTCAAGGGTGAGAGCATCGCACGCGTAATGCGAAGACGTGGGTTCGTTCCCCACCTGCGGAAAGTTGTTTTTTCATCCCTTTTCATTTCCATTAATTTATCATTTCTTTAATTCAATTAGTAAGTACAAGTAATTTCCCCTATGTTGTCCTTGGCGTCATTGTTTGTTGGCTTCTTATGATATGATTAATAAAAATCGGGCCCCTCGGTTCCCTTTCTTCTCGTTTATACACTTCGTGTAACTTAGCATCACTTGGATTTACTTCGTATAACTTAGCATCACTTCGTATAGCCACGACCAGCTAGGAACCGATCAGCTCCACTGTCTTTAGCCTTGCGCCACTAGTGCTAGCTACCCCTAATTGTTTTCTCATTCTTCCATAAACTTCGCGCCACAAACATCGACAGCTATGCACCAACGCAGTCCAACATCGTAGTCCAACGTTTTGGGCAAGGGACCAACCAAAGGATGCAGACGCGGCTAACCTGGCTCGTCTTTTTTGCGCAGGTTTTTGATGCATGCAATCAACCGGTCAACTTCCAAGAATTCAACTTTGGCAAGACAACACCTATCTACAGGCTTCATTCGCAAGTTAAATCTGCGTCGCTTGACGACAGTGATATCTTGCGGACTGAAAGAAATGCCACGAATTTCGGACATTTTCCTGTGCTGCAAAGGAACTTCGGAGCAACATCGTCATCACCCGAGCCGACCGGCACCGCCCCTCGAACGTTTTTCTTCATTGGGCAAGGGACCAACCAAAGGATGCAGACGCGGCTAACCTGGCTCGTCTTTTTTGCGCAGGTTTTTGCTGCATGCAATCAACCGGTCAACTTCCAAGAATTCAACTTTGGCAAGACAACACCTATCTACAGGCTTCATTCGCAAGTTAAATCTGCGTCGCTTGACGACAGTGATATCTTGCGGACTGAAAGAAATGCCACGAATTTCGGACATTTTCCTGTGCTGCAAAGGAACTTCGGAGCAACATCGTCATCACCCGAGCCGACCGGCACCGCCCCTCGAACGTTTTTCTTCATTGGGCAAGGGACCAACCAAAGGATGCAGACGCGGCTAACCTGGCTCGTCTTTTTTGCGCAGGTTAGTAGAAAGACTAGTAGTCACGAATTTAAGAGTGATTCCTTGTGTCTAGTTGTGGTCCCTTGCCCAGGGGTATTGTGTGAATGTGTCGCGAGTTGTTTTGATTCGTTGTGCTTTATTGTTCTTTTGTTAAGTGGGGATATAGAAATGAACCCTGGCCCTACGGTTACGGAGCAACTGGCAGCTATCCTAGATAATCAAAAGGTGTCCTCAAATGAGCTTAAGTCCATGCGAGAAAGCTTAGAATGTCATGTTGCTGAAACTAACAGAAGGCTGGCTTCAATTGAGGAGAAACTGCTGTCATTCCCAGAGACTGTACAAAAGGTAGAAGATTGTGAGCGTCTTGTTTCAAAATTGAATAACCAGACTGAATTTCTTCTAAAAAAATGGATGATCTTGAAAATAGAAATCGACGAAATAACTTGATTATTTATGGAATCGCTGAATGTGAAACTGAAACGGTGGACTCGCTCAGGGGTGTTGTTCTGGGAGAAATATTTGAAAAGAAAATGGGAATAAAAGTAAACAGCCTTGAGCGCATGCACCGCTTGGGTAGAAAAGCAACAGATAGAACGCGCCCAGTGATAATGCGCTTCTTTGACTTCAATGAAAAAATGCAGCTTCTGAGAAATGCAAAGAAACTAAAGAACACCGACTATTCGTTGTCAGAGGACTATTCACTCAGAATTCAGTCAATAAGAAAGAAGCTATGGTCGACCGTTAAAGACAGTCGTACACCGGAAGATAAAGTGTATCTGAAGTACGATAAGCTAGTTTACAACCGGGTGACGTACGTGTGGGATGAGGCAAAGAACGAAAGACGCAAGCTTGTGAAGCCCGGTACAGATTCAGACGGTGGCATAGCACAAGATAATGAAAACCAGGCTGCGCTTCGGAATGATCGAATAACCACCCGGCGAATGGCCGCAAAGGGGCAGCAAGCGGGACAAACGGGGCCGCAAACGCTGCAAACAAAGAGCGCAAACGGGTCATCCAAGTGACAAGGAAATGACACTTGTCGTTTTCGGTTACTTTCTTTAAATGTGCAAAGTGTTGTGAACAAAATCGCTGAACTTGAAGCGTTGCTTTATGACCTCGACCCACATGTTACGTTGCTGACGGAGACCTGGTTGCACGCTGGAGTGCTTGATAACGAAATCATTCCTCCGTCGTACAAAATACTCAGATGTGACAGACAATCCCGAGGGGGCGGAGTCGCAATTGTTATTAAGGAAAACATAAACGTGACAATTTTGCCGGCTATTCCTAAGCATGAAAGTATCTTTTGTAAAATTTGTTTTTACGGCAATTCCATTGTTATCGGTGTTGTATACCGTCCTCCGACGGCAGATGTTGCATTCCTCGAGCAACTCTACGATTATGTTCAGCGTTTCCGGGGTGAGAACGCAAGATTTGTCTTGGCCGGGGATTTTAACTTACCTTATGTCGATTGGGCAAGCATGAATGCGATGGGCACGAATGTTAGGCACTCCGAGACTCTTATTAACATTGCATTTTCGTGTGGTCTAACTCAGGTCGTTACCGCCCCTACCAGAATCACTGCCACCGCTAGGCATATTCTTGATTTATTGTTTGTAAGTTCCACTATCACATGCGACTCTGCTGACGTCATGAATGGGCTATCTGATCACAAGTTGGTATTTGCCACCTTTTCTTTTCAAAAGTGTTCTGACAAAAGCAAGCCCGTGATCGTTGTGAAAGATTTCAACAGGGCAGATGATGAGAGCATCCTAGATTACTTAGAAATGAAATTGGACGGTTTTAGTGCTGATGAAAATGTGAATGTGTTGTGGTGTAAATTCAAACAAGTTTGTCTTCATTGTATTGCCATGTTCGTTCCTGACAAGATTAAGAAAAAGAAACAGAACCCCTGGGTTACGAGACAGATAATCCACATGAAAAGAAAGCTTAAGAGAATGAGACGCTCAGGTCGGCCTCGGGACTCTACTATCAACGCACTAAGCGCAGCGCTGAAAATTGAGGTTAAAAAAGCCAAGGACATTTTTTTCACTAATACTCTAGGCAATTTCCTCAAGGAAGCACCAGGGAAATTTTGGAGGTATTTAGGCGACAACAAATCCAGTACTATTACATTAATGGTTGACGGCTCACCCGTTTCAGAAGCAAAAGCAGTAGCTGATGAATTTAACAGATACTTTCAATCCGTATATGCTAGGAGAGATACTAATTTTGTAACAGAGCCTGAAGGGTTCGCTTCTTCTATGCACGATGTTGTTGTCCATCAGGAGGGTATCTTTAACTTGCTTCTTAACCTTGATGCTAAAAAAGCTGACGGTCCTGATAACATTCCTACGGTTTTCTTGCGACGTTACGCAGAGTGGATATCGCAATACTTGTTCCTCATTTATAAGGCCTCCCTAGCGCAGTGTTCTCTTCCGTCAGACTGGAGAGGTGCTCGTATCATTCCTGTATTCAAGTCAGCTGATCGCTTGTGCGTATCCAATTATCGCCCAATTTCCTTGACCTCAACAAGCTGCAAAATATTAGAGCATATAATCTGCCGACACTTGACCGTATTTCTCGAAGAAAACAGACTGTTATCAGATGCTCAGCATGGTTTTCGGCGTGGTTTGTCGACTGTTACGCAGCTGCTCAGTGTATGCCATGATTTTTCACTCTCGATCAATAACAAAGAACAGATCGATGCTTTATTTTTGGACTATGCAAAAGCTTTTGATAAAGTGCCCCATAATAAATTATTACAGAAACTATACGCCATTGGAATAAATAGCAGACTTATCGAATTCATTAGGGCTTATCTACAAAACAGGTATCAGTATGTCCAAGTTGACAGGTACTGCTCGGAGACGGCAGAAGTAACATCAGGGGTGCCACAAGGGTCAGTTTTGGGTCCGATTTTATTCCTCATTTATATTAATGATATTGTGAATGTTATACACAGTAATGTTAAGATAAAGCTTTTCGCAGATGACTGCATTCTTTACACCACTGTTAAGACTGTTGCTGATCAAATTACACTTCAGAAAGCCCTCGCTGAAGTTTCATGTTGGTGCATGAAATGGAACATGTTCTTAAACGCTGATAAGTGCTTAGTCCTCCGTATATGCAAGAACAAAACCGTTTTGCGACATTCTTATTCTGTAGATGGCATTGTACTTAAGGAATCATCGGCCGTTAAATATCTCGGAGTTACAATTACACACAATCTGAGTTGGGATCTTCATATTAATACAATCAGCACCAAGGCTTTCAAATCTCTCTGGTTCATTCGACGCAAACTTTCAAAAGCCCCTATGAAAGTGAAATTAGCAGCATATAAAGCGTTGGTGCGGCCATGTCTGGAGTATGCTTCGTGCCTATGGGACCCTTACAGACAGAAAAACGTTGTCAAGTTAGAAAAAGTTCAAAGAGCCGCGGCTCGATTCATTTGCAACAAATATAAACGCACTGATAGTGTGACAGAAATGATTGATTATCTTGGTCTTGATACACTTAAAGCGAGACGTGCCGAATGCAGATTAAAATATTTGTACTTAATATATAACAACCTAATACAAATTAACAATCATAACTTTATTACCCGCCACACTCTGCGCACAAGCTCTCGTTTTGATAATGGGAAAATGATCAAGGAATACAGCGCTCAAAACGACATTTTTAAATATTCATTTTTTCCTAGAACCATAAGCGCTTGGAACAAATTGCCGAAAGAAATTGTCGATAGCCCCAGTGTTGACGTATTTATTACAAACTTGAAGAAAATGCGTGGGTGAAGGTGTTTTTGTACTGTTTCAATTGCAGTGTTTCATGTCTTCATTTTCTGTATTTGGCAAGAAGGTGTTCTTGTACTGTTTAAATTGCAGTGTTTCATGTCTTAATTTTCCGTATTTGGTTCTTATTGCCGTTGTTGCTGTGTTCTCTGATGTCTTTTTTTTTTCTTGTGCCCACTCCTGCTTGGAGTCAAGCGACTCTGCAGTATTTCTAAATAAATCAATAAAAAAAATATAGGCATTCCCTTCAACAGTGGACCATTCTTTAAACGGTTCATTATGCTCACTTAGTCTGCATACTTGTTTGCACTAACAGCACTCAGGGAATCCCTGATGAAAGCTGTTTAGCCCCTTTCTGCGGTTTTCAAGGTGCCTTTCACGTAACATCAATAAAATGCGCACTTCTTCACCGACGTTAAAATGCCGTGCCACATAGTGCCACGAGATCATCTTGTATCGGATTAAATAATGTGTAATTCGGACCACACATCCTGCAGCCTTTCTAAACCCTTAATTCTCATGATAATCTAATCTGTCCCGGTCGCGTGTTTCTATTTCAGCCCCCGTACAGCGCTCGACCGCTGGCGCCGCGCTACCATGTTTCTGCGCGTACCATGTTTCTAGCCGCCGCCGTTGGAACGGAGGAGGCGTTGACGGAGAACACGCTGGGTTGGGGGTGACTAGCCTGCTGTTAGGGGATCGGTGGTATTCATAAACGCGTCACTGTTTTGATGATCCAAATATAATCTCACTACCAGGGAGGGAGCAGTCTACCTGACTGGAGCAGTATTTTTTTATTTGGGGTGTTGCTACGCTGCGCTCCGCAACACCCCAACGACCGCCGCTTCGCGTCGGCGCCCGGCACCACGGCTTCCGCCGTGGCGCCGGGGTTCAAACGACCGCGCTAGCAAACAGACAGGAAAACAAAAGAGGAAAACAAAAGCGTGATCTGAAAAAAATGTGGTTGATCCCTCTTATATAGGAATCGGTATAGAACACGAAAGTGAAACGTGTCTTCACAGAAGTAGTGTAATGTTTATTGCACATTGATATATAATGTCTATTGGTGTTTTGTGGCTAAAGCGCCCTTAGGCGTTGATGCACCCACGCTGACGCCTGGTGGCACGTCTCCTCCATCACGACTACCAACGTCGATGACCATGAGCAACCGTCGTGCATATGGAAGCTGCACTACGCTGCACACGCTAGCACAACGCGAAAGACGAAGCACGTAACTGACACACTAATACAACGCGCAAGACAAAGCACGTAACTGAATCGTCACCGAGTCAAATCAGCGCGTACAGCGCGTCGTAATTGCAGCCTTCGCGATCAACTTCAGAAACATTTTCAGAGCTAATTGCGGAGGCCACGCTCCGCTGTGCTGAGTACGGTGAACGCCACCTAGGTGGCGTTGGTAGTGCTTCTTGATGCCAGTGTCCCTTCGAATGCTGGCATCGAGGCGTCGTAGTGCTGAGACCACCGAAGCATAATGCAGTACTTCTCTTTTCTGCTCGTAGGCGGCGGCACCGCCCCGAGCAAGAGCGCGGGTACACGGAGGAGTGTTAGATATATAAGGCGCGTCTGTGTAGCTCTCTGCAAATGCGCTTGTGGCGCAATGGGTTAAACGCTCGGCGATCTATCGTCGCGGACCGCGAGGTCGTGGGTTCGATTTCCAAATTTTGCATGTTTGTGGAACTTTTTCTTCTGGTTTCTTTCTTTGTATTATGTTCGTGTACATTGTAAGAACGTCATTCCGTATTTCCGTATGACGTATTTCCGTGACCGAAATACGTCAGTGAAGTCTTGGTGGACCCCGGCATAAAACACTTTCGTGTTAAAAAAAATCGAGCCGAGCGGGATTCAAACCCGCGTACGCATATTCCCGAAGCGAGCGCCTTAACCACTGAGCCATGCAGCCATACTGGCCTGGCTTGCAAGCATTCGAACCAAATGATTGCGTTCGAGCGCCCTCGGCGAAAGCAACCACCTAGAAACGCGGTACGCGCGAGCGGCGCAGCGTGGCGCCAGCGGTCGAGCGCTGTACGGGGGCGCAAATAGAAATACGCGTCCCGGTCGACTGTGGCGTTTGACTAAAGGTTGTTCGCTACATCCATTCTTAAATCCCTCACGCCATTTATGACTCATCCTTGTTGTAGGAAGCGATTTAACCACGCGGAAATCGTCTGCACAATGTCTCACGGCAGTAGCAAGGGCAGTTGCATTTTGAAA